>NC_139918.1:922912-1427912 GCF_963514095.1 Eutrigla gurnardus
GTGTGTGCATTTCATGGTTATTAAATATATACAATCTCACCTTCAATCATTAATTTGAACACTGCCTCCATATTTTGGAGGCAGGTCCTTGCTGCTGTGCTCAGTCTTGAATACTGTGGCATCATGACTCTTGACGTTTTGGGGTATCCAAGCAGCAGAAGAGGCTTTAGGCCAAGGGCGTGCAATTTCTCAAGCTGGAAAAAAAATTGTTGAGAAGAAAAGAGATCAGTTACACAATCCATACACAAAACTGCAGTTTATAGATATATTTACTCTCAAGCTTTCAATAAATACAAGTCCATTCATTATGTCAAAGTAATAAAACAAACATTTTTACCCTTTGGGTGAATGAGAATATTCTGTAAAATACATACCAAAATAGCTGCATCGTCCATGACATGTGACTTTAGTTTATTTTTAGTCACTGAGGCACACCACTCAGTGACCTGACGATGGAATTTTTCTATTTTTTTTTTCTCCTCACTTGCTGAGGTTGTGGGGACTGACAAAATGGACAAACCTTCACACCATTGTAATTTTTTTGCCCACAGTTTGGGCATGTTTTTTTTAGGGATCCCCCAGGCATCGCAGAAAGACAAGACCGAACAAAAACGAAAAAACAAACAATACAATACGATACAAAGACAATGAACACTACACAAAATGAAGAGAGAGAGAGAGTGACTGACTGAAAGAGAGAGAAAGACAGTGAGAATGACTGAAAGAGAGAGAGTGATTGAAAGACAGGGGTAAGACAAACGATACAGAATGGCTCTTAAAAGTGCCTTTGTTTTTTTGGTGAGTGTGTGTGTATGTGTGTGTGGGTGTCTCAATGTAAATGTTGCAATGAAGCTGCAAAAGAAGAAAAAGAAAAGCATAATTAGAATAGCTTTCAAATAAATGAGCATTTATTATTTTCTGTCACCAAATATACTATTATCAATCAAATATTTTAACCTAATCAAAATCACTATGTACAATGCAAACCAATCTTTAATGTACAAATGAACTCTTCAATATATAGCTATATAACGTTATAACCCCAAGTTACCTGTAGTGCCCTAACTCACTTCCTGCGTCAGCGGAAGTTACCAAACCCAACCCCAACAAAATAAAACACAAAAATTAAACAGCTCCTACAAAATGATTAACTGATTTCGGTGGTTGACAGACTGACTAAATCTTGCCAGAGACCGCTAGCTGTCATGCAGCGATAGCATAATCTGCTAACGTTCGGTCGGTCAAGCAAGCTCCTATTACACTGTATGGTCAAGCTAGAGTTAACAACGATAACGATGCATCATATTAAAACACTCAAACTAAGCTCCGCAGTTAAAACGCTAGAAACACTGTGCTACAATGGAAGAAATAACAGTAATATAATTTTGTGATTTGAAATAATAAAGAGGCCTTTGGCTGAAACCGGAGAGAGTTACTTACTGTGGCTGGCCGGAAGTGGTCTGGCGGGGGGCAGAAAACGCGGTGAATATGGAGGACACACCCACGTTACCCACAAGGCAACGGGCAACGCCGGTGTTTTTCAGATAAAATATAAAATTTCACTCATTTAATTAAACAGATGTTAAGACCTTTTAGTTAATAAGAAAATAATATGAGCTCAATTTGTTTTATTTTTTAGTTACTAAGAGAATAATGTTTAAGCTCGACCAATCAGACACGTCGGTGATAGACATGAGGATTATGGGTAATGTAGTGCTTCTCCGTGATATGACATTGGAAATAAAACGTGTTTTCTTAAAATAAAGTTGATATTACACGGGGATTTTGGACTCGACAGAGGCACATACTATCATTACACAGTCTGCCTTGGATGGTTACAACGTTATGGCTTATAATCAGATCTTTCTTCAGA
The DNA here is from genome assembly GCF_963514095.1 of Eutrigla gurnardus. NCBI lineage: Eukaryota > Metazoa > Chordata > Actinopteri > Perciformes > Triglidae > Eutrigla > Eutrigla gurnardus. Next base: position 924,786 of record NC_139918.1, read on the forward strand.
ATATCGATTAATCTACATTTGCACTTCCGGGATCTATGAAACAACACCCACAGCGTGACGTCTTTGAAGCCGACAATGCGTGTGTCCGCCACGGAACGGATCCTAATTGACTTTCAGTGAAGACTGTTTGCGTGGTGATCACACGGAATTCTTACACAATGCGTGCCAGGAGCACGCAATGCGTTATTAAGAGGTCGTGCTTCTTTCACGCATTTCTGTGAGATCAGGTTGTCCATAATAGATAAGGAGGCGCCAACAATATATGGCGGAGTTATGGTATATGGCTGGTAAACCAAAAGACTGGGCAAAGAGCGGGATCAAGTATTAGGGATGGTATGGCGTGTTTATGGCAAGCCAGAAGATTGAGTAAGCGACAAAATCTGATTCCATATATGGATGTGTTTTGGCATATTTCTGTAAAGCCAAAACACTGCACAAACAGCGGGAATTTCTACCCAGAAGAGAACCCCACTTCATTTTAAAAGCTGGATTAAAGGTATGTACATATTAAAATATTATAAATGTTTACTTAGTAAAGGTTAACTGTAAACACTGATCTGATTTTCTGTCATTGCCTCATCAAAATACCCAATAAGGTTGACGTTTTCCTTTAAGTTTGTTAACTGTACTGTAACTGTAACTGTAGGCTAACTGTGTGGTGGTTAATAAACGAGCTAACTGGTAGCAAAGTAGATTCTTGTAAAACAGGCAGACCCAGCCCATTCGATTAAATAACAATATCAATGTTATAGCACAGGGAGAACTTAATAGGAAGGATTAGTAAAATAGCCTATAATTGATAGCTTCCTAACCTTTACGTAGATAGCTAGCATATCTAGCTTCCTAACCTTTACTCAGATAGCTAGCATATCTAGCATTGCTCATTCATTTCTCCGCTCCGCCCCGTTGCTGTTAAGCTCCGACTCCAAACTCATTTCCACTGCATGCCCGCTCCGTCTCTGGAGCCCAGAACAGCTGTTGACCAGTAGTGAACTAAGCTAACCTGATAACAACCGTGTAACCGTGTATAAAGTCAGATTGATGTAAACAACGGGTGACTTTGCCTTTCTGAACTCGAATTACTGTTCAACATTATTCGTCCGTGCGTCGCGGACAGGCTAAGTTGCACACAGTGAAAGCACTACATCCTAAGTTATCTTGAAATCAATGACTTATTGTCATTACTGCTTTTACTAGTCACCGTTTAAGTGAGTGACGGAAATCAGCGTTATTTTGAATAAGTGTTTTCATAGTTCCGTGTCACCTATTGTAGCGGGGGGGGACTTTAATTAACGCTACACGAAGACGCTATAGTCACGTTATCTTCCCGGCAGAACTTGGGAAGCTTTTGTGCAGGTAAGATGGGTTGTGATGCTCTCTGTCTGTTGATTAAGTTAGCATAAGTTATTTTGTCTTAAACTGTATATAAACGTAACAATATCATTGCTAACACACTGCTGAATATTCACGTTTGTTTTGGTCGGTGAAAACCGCCATTTGTTTTGTTAAATTTGACGGAGATTTTACCCTCATTTGCATATTTAACGACCTGCTGCAGCAGACAGAGAGCTCTGACAGCCTGTGTGTACCGACTGTGTCCCTCGCTGTCCCTATAGGGCAGGGGTTCCCAAGTCGCGGGACGCCGAGGGGTGGGTCGCGGAATGATTTGCATGAATCAAATAATAAAAAAAAAATAAAAAAAATAAAAAAAAAATTATAATAATAAAATAAATTTGGAAAAAATAAAATACAGAAAAATTCAGCCATAGTTGTCAAAATTATGAAACATGGTAGTTAAAATGAAAATAAAACTACAGATTTTCCTCCTGAGGTGATTACGACAGATTAACGATAGCATAATTTGCAGGTGTCAGGTCACTTTACGGCTCCACAGTAAACATCACAAAGCGTACCAGTAGATTTTCTCTGAACTAGCTCATTGATGATTTTTTGATGATTTTTCAAAATGAAACGTTGGTTAATACCGAGCAAAGAAAAGACAGAGAGGCCAGCGGAGGAGGCAGAGAGGCCAGCGGAGGAGGCAGAGAAGCTAGCGGAGAGGGCAGAGAGGTCAGCGGAGGAGGCAGAAAAGCCAGCGGAGAGGGTAGCAGAGGAGAGCGGAGAATCGCCTTGGCCATCGACCTCTGGCGCGGGAAGAGGTGCCCGCCATAAGGGGGTCCATAAGCAGTCGGATCAGCCTTCCTCCAAGTGTCGCAAGTATCGAGAGGGATATTTACAGTATGGATTCACATGCGTCGTTGTCAACGAAATACAACATCCCCAATGTGTAGTGTGTACAGAGGTGCTTGCACATGAGAGCCTAAAGCCCGTAAAAATGCTCAGACACATGAAAACTAAGCACCCCTCTCTTGCCGCTAAACCGCTAGATTTTTTCCGCAGAAAGGAAAAAGAGTTGCAAGGCGAAAAGAAAATCCTAATTAACCAAACAACAATCCCAACCAAAGCTCAAAGGGCTTCATATGAGGTGGCATATTTAATTGCACAGGCAAAAAAGCCACACACAATCGGGGAAACACTAATAAAACCAGCTGCCATCGCTATGAGTCGCGCAATGCATGGGCATAAACAGGCCCGTTTGCTGGAATCAGTGCCGCTGTCTGACGGGACCATTTCCCGGCGCATCACCGATATGGCCCAGGACATAAAGAGTCAGCTGATTGACAGAGTGAAGAAAGGGAAATATGCTTTACAGTTAGACGAATCCACGGATGTATCAAACTGTGCCAAGCTGCTTGTTTTCGTTAGATATAGTTTTGATGGAAAACTTAACGAGGACCTGCTATTTTGCGCCCCGCTGGAGGGAACATGCACAGGCGAGGACATTTTCACAAAACTTGACAACAAACTGAAAGAAGAGGGACTGTCTTGGGATGAATGCATCGGTGTATGTACAGACGGTGCTGCAGCAATGCTGGGGAAAAAGAAAGGACTTAAAGCAAGAGTCTTACAAGTGGCGCCCCACATAAAATTCACGCACTGTATTATCCACAGAGAGGCTCTTGCGAGTAAAACGCTCGGCCCAGAGCTGAAAAGTGTTCTTGAGACTGCAATAAAAATTGTCAACCACATTAAATCGCGTCCACTCAACACCAGGCTGTTTGCCACTCTCTGCAACGAACTGGGATCGCAGCATGAGGGCCTGCTGTTCCACACAGAAGTCAGATGGCTTTCGCGGGGAAATGTTCTCAGCCTCCTGTTTGAGCTGCGGGACGAGGTGCGCTTATTTCTGATGGAGCATGGGTCCCAGCTCGCTGACCACCTGACTGACCCTGACTGGTTAACAAGGCTAGCGTATCTGTCTTACATTTTTGACAGACTGAATGGACTTAACCTGTCATTGCAAGGTGAAAACACAAGCATCATGTCAATGAGTGATAAAATCTGCGCATTCAAGAGAAAAGTGGATCGCTGGACTGCACGAGTTGAAATGGGCAGGATTGACATGTTTAATGAGCTGGACGAATTCATGGAAGAAAATGATCTGAGTGTTGACATTGTGAAGACGTCTATAACTACCCACCTTCAAGCCCTCCTGGAACACTTTGACAAGTATTTCCCTGAGGAAACGGCTCCAGAACAATATGACTGGATAAAATCACCATTCACTGTAACCACCGCAAGTCATCTGTCAGCCGGCATGGAGGACACACTGATTGAGCTGTCATGTGACCGCACTTTAGAGATAGATTTTAATTCCAAGACGCTTGCTGAGTTCTGGATTTCAGTCGAGAGGGAATATCCACAGCTGTCCAAGGCCGCGATGGACGTACTGACGCCGTTTGGCTCCACATACCTGTGCGAAAAAACTTTCTCTGCACTGACATATATTAAAAATAAATACAGATCACGTCTAAATGTGGAGGATGATCTCCGTGCGGCCGTCTCAACAATTAAACCGAGAATGGACTTGCTGTGTTCCGCGCATAGCGCGCATCCATCTCATTAGATGAGATTAACGCTGAAACATAGTTGCCAGCAACAATGTACATATGTTTACAACAGTTTGTGGATATTACCCTGACTGAGATATTCTTCTGTTCAAATGGAAATTAAAGTAATGTTTCAAAGTTAAGTTTGCACATGACAGCAATACTGTGCACTCATGTTACATGGATATTATTTTGACTGAGGTATTCTGCTTTTTATCAAACAGTAAATTTCTATATGTAAACTCATATCAGGCTGCTCTGTTCTTTTGTGTTGTCGTTAAGCCCGTGTTTGGATAAGCCATAGTGCGTATGGCCTGTGCGCACATTTTATTTTATTTTTTCAGTTACAACCGGGGATAGTGGGGGTCGCCAGTCTCTGGCACCGTTATTTTGGGGGTCGCGGGTTGAAAAGTTTGGGAACCCCTGCTATAGGGGATAAATGTGCAGATCCTGATTCCTGGTCTGAGTGGTGTTCTTCAGTTTATAAGCAACCACATTAAAGCTGCTACACTAGCTTGCATTAAAAGTTGCTAGCAGCTAGCTAGGTAAACTTGACAGAGCCGTCTGAAGTCCCCCTCAGACCTGCTGTCCACACTCCTAGGCTACTACAACTTTCATGCAGTATTTATACTATATAAAATATAGCCAGCTAACATTGGATTTAAAAAAGACGTCTAAACTACGATAACTCTTTTTAGGATTATTTATCAAATAAATTATACATAAATAATTAAATATTCTGGTATACTCGCTTTCCAAAACTTCTTGTAGTCCTTTTAATTATTGCATGCTGTAGCCTACATCACTCCTCTGATTTTCAATGTTGATTAGGCTATTCGTTAATGGTTTTTTAATGTTTTTACTTCTCAAATGTAAAAATGTGTCAGGTTTGACCCTCATCATTATTTAAAGGTTAAACATTTCATTTTGCTACCAAATTGCTTTTAATTCTCTCAAATCTTTAGGAGCAAACCTCCACTATTTTATTTTCTTTAACCATGAGGTTACTGCGGTCAAGTGAGCCGTCGTTCGTCTTCGCAGAGTCAAGCCATCCGCACCAACATTTTGTGTGCGCCCGTGTCATGGAACTTACGGCGAATGAGTCCACTGAGAAAGTCAGCGCTAGTTTAATACCGAGCGAGATAACTTCCGGTTTTCAAAATAAGACGAACAAGGCAATCTATCAAGCTGTTTGTGCATGTGTCTGTCTGTGTTTGTGTCTGTCTGTGTTTGTGTGTGTGTGTGTGTCTGTCTGTCTGTCTGTTAAAATTGCCTTTTATTTACACTGAAGCTTGTTCGGCTCACTTGACCGCAGTATGAGGTTGTGGTAGTTTTAGTATATGTTTCTCTAAAAAAAATACACTGAGCAGATTATAAGTCTTCTATACTATTTTTGACATTGTTCATGGATTCATTTTTTTTTTATGTGTTTGTTTTTCATTCAATAAAACTAATTCCCTTTATTTTCCTTTTTCGATTTCAGTGCAAAATGGCATACAGTGATGTGTGTAACATTCGCAAGAGGGCCCTGAAAAGAGTCGATCTTAAGCTTAGCTCCTTGGAAAATGAAATGCCTGAGAATTCTGGGATAGAGCTAGCTCAGGAAAATGATGTGGCACACTGTACAGCTGACAGTTCTCATTGTAATATGGGCATGTCTGAGGAGGAGAATTTAAGCAGTGAAGTGGGAACTGATGAAAGTTCCGATGATGACAATGATTCTCATCCCAGCTTGGCATCTGTGTTATCAGACTGGACCATTAAGTATGGTGTCTCTTTAGTTGCTCTTTCAGCGCTGCTGTCCATTCTCAGGGTTTACCATCCTAGCCTCCCAAAGGATGGTCGTTCTTTGCTGAAAACCAAGACACATTATGTGGTGGAAAATTTAGCAGGTGGCTCTTTTTACTATTTTGGTGTCTTGAATGCACTTAGGAAAACTTTCGAGCAACTGTCAAGCAAAGTCCAAGATAGACACGTGTTCAAATTACAGCTGAACATTGATGGTCTACCACTTTTTAAAAGCTCCTCTGTGCAGTTCTGGCCCATCTTGGGCATGTTACAACATGCCTGTGTGAAAGGACCTGTACTGATTGCATTGTTCTGTGGTGTATCCAAACCAACTTCTTTGCCTGAGTACCTGGGTGCTCTTGTAAATGAGCTCAAACCGTTGAAAGATGGATTTCTCATTGGTGCAAAGACTTTTTTTGTGAAAGTGAGTTCAGTTATATGTGATGCTCCCGCTAGATCCTACATTAAAGCCATTAAGTCTCACACAGGGTATTCTGGATGTGACAAATGTATTCAGTCAGGTCTTTACATGAACCATCGTATGACTTTCCCAGATATGCATGCTGCTCCTAGGACTGACGAGCTTTTCAAATGCTGTAGTGATGAAGATCATCATGTGGGGCACTCACCTTTTACTGAATTGAATATTGGCATGGTGAGCTGTTTCCCTCATGACTATGTGCATTTGGTATGTCTTGGTATAGTACGCAGGCTTTTAGATCTATGGATGGGAAGTGCTGGACCTCTATGTTGCCGCATATCTGCTGGTCAGTGCAGTGTCATATCGGAAAAACTGATCAGTTTGAAAGCCTTTATACCAGCTGAGTTTGCTAGGAAACCAAGAGCACTTAAAGAGAGACTGAGATGGAAAGCAACTGAACTGAGACAGTTTCTATTATACACAGGTCCAGTTGTTTTAAGGGGTGTTTTGGATGAGGAGGTCTACAAGAACTTCATGCTGCTTTCAGTTGCCATTCACATTTTAGCTAGCCCATCATTATGTTTAGTGATGAACGACTTTGCCAGAGCTTTACTGTGCTCATTTGTGGGCCATTTCAGTCAGCTATATGGTGCTCAGTTTGTTGTGTACAACATTCATGGTTTAGTCCACCTCAGTGAAGATGTTAAGGTTCATGGCCACTTAGATCTCATATCTGGATTTCCTTTTGAAAATTATCTCTATAAATTAAAGAAAATGGTCAGGAAACCACACAGTCCTTTGAGTCAGATAATCCGTCATGTCTCAGAAATGGACAGCACCGGTGCTGAAACCATAACTGAGAAACAGAAAACTTTAGCAAAGGGGCAGCACAGAGAAGGACCTGTGCCTCATTTAATGGACACTGTAAAACAGTTTAAGCGTTTATTGATTGATGGTGTGACTATCACAACTTCACGTAGTGATAACTGCATTGGAATTAACAACATTTTTGGTACAAAATATACTTCTGCGTGAGGGGTTTTATTATGTAGTGTATAAGGAGTAGACCAAAAAGGAGATTTTTTTCACCTATCCTTCTGACTCTTCTGACTTTGGCATCCTTGTTGTTTCAGGTCTGTCATCAGACTTAAAATGTGGAAGGCTTGACAGTAATATGAGAAAATATATTAGGATTCCACTCAAGACTAGGGGCAGCTTCGTTGTTTTCCCTCTACTACACCTTGATCAATCTGTTTAAGCTTAATCTGTTCCACCCCTAGACCAGAGGAGGGAATACTGGCCTCAACTACCAATTTGTTTCTTTGTAAAATTCTCCTGTGATGATGGTATGATGTGTGTGTTGCAAAGTTCATAAGCAGTTCCCTGTGTTACAACAGTCTAGTGTTTTGTTGTGTTTATGAGATGTTGAAGTAGAGGAAGTTATTGTTGTATGCTGCAGTTGGATACTAGTGCTGGTAGGCAGAGAAAGAGAGTCCTTGTTAGTAAGCAGTGCGAGAAAGTCCATGGTGCGCCCCAGAGGTGAGCCATCCTGAATCTGGAGGAGCTGAACACGCAGCGCCAGATGATGGGTGTTATTCCTCATGGGTGTGCTCTGAAGATTACACTTCAGCCTGGTTATCAGGGAGGGCTCTGGGTTCACCAAGAGGAGCACTAGGTGTATCTGGAGACCCACAGGTTTAGACATGGCTGGGGTCACCAGTGCCAAGCTTCACCTTACCAGTGCCTGATGGCAACAGGGAGGTGAGGAGATAGATTTACTGACAACTTAAACCCCTTCTCCAGCAGGGATTACACAGGTTAATGACAGTGTTTCTTTCTTAATTGCAGAGAAAATGTATCATATCGTCAGTTTTGAAGAAACGGCGGAGGTAGAGGTGGTGCCGGCCTTGTGGGTCAACGATGGTGTCTGTCAGTGGCCCCCCTATAAAACAGAGGGGGTACAGAGGGCCATAAAGAGCCAGCAAGAACCTGATCACACCTGGGCCTTGTATAATGCGAGAGTATTATACACAGCAAGTATGTGTAAATATACTTCTGTAATAAACTGATTTGTGAAAAAGAAATTACATAATATTAAATTGAGCTATGTTATAAACAGTTGATTATCACGAGGCACGAAGAAAGCTGCCACTTGCAGAGCAGCAAACAGATCTGCAGTCAGATGCTGAGGCTGACTCTGGAAGGCCACCAAAAAGAATAAAGATCAAGTAAGAATTTTGTGAATCTAGGCTAAATGTTGTAAGTGTTTTAGTGTTACTGCAACTTCTCTGCACTGCACTTTTCTCCCATTTATTGCACATATCCTTGCATCTCGAGGTAATTTATACATGTTAAATTGTTGGTTGTTGATATTTTATGGGAAGCCTAGTTACAGTAATAGGAAATACTGGATATACAGTCAATTATTACTTTGCCAAAGCAGTGGGTATGCTACATACTTTAATGTTCATGTAATGTAAGCTGTGTACTTCTTTTAACTTACTTCTTCTCATCCTCAGTTGTATTTATTGCATGTTTGTCTCTAAAGGCCAACTAGGTACATGGATAATTATGAAAGTGAGGAGGATGCCTTTGTCCCAAAAAAGAGGGCACTTCCAAAAGCCCCCAAGTCATTTCGAAGATACACGATACACCCATCTAATGGTATAAAGTAGTGCACTGCACTCACCCAGGGCTCATTGGATGGAAGGACTTCAGAATATCAGGTAGAAATGTAAATCTCACAATTTCATTCAATTTCAGTTGTTGGTGTTACAATTATTTTTCAGATGCAAAATGAGAAGTAATTCAAATGTCTAAATTAGTCATATTTAAGGATTAAAATCATGACAATATCTTTCATACCCCACGCCTAGGATAACACCCCCCTCGAGACCTCACTGCGCCAGGCCATTGAGGTGGCTAATTTTATGGAGCCTCAGCCAGCTGACACCCCAAGTCAACAAGGACAGGCTGGGAGGGTGTGCCCCGAAACCCAGGCAGCTCCAGTTTGGGAGGTGCAAGACCTGTCATCAAGGCAACGCCTCCAAAATTCATCTGTCTGCAAACAAATGTGTGGATGTAAGAATTACCAGACACGCACAGACATATCCTTTTGGTTTGATTTTGGCTTGCCTATTTTGGGCCATTTAGGGCCCGGAAGCCTGGCCATAATTTTGCCAAACTGACCAGCCAGATTTGGGCCAAAATGATGCCAAAAGGTTTTTGCTATCTGGGTAGTATTTCTGGCTAATGCTAACTGTTAGGGAAATTGTTGTGGAAAAAATAGTAAGCTTGAATATTGAGCTTCAATATGGATATTAAGCTCAAACATACGAGGAGAGTTTATAAGTTGTATCAAAAACAGCGCTTTATTAGCACAAGTATCAAGAAAGCATATTCCGGCAGTTAAACGTGCACGGACCTAATAGTCAACTCAACATAGGGTTGAGTTCACTCAAAAAGGCGCTTACAAAGAGTGCGCAGTTCAATATATCCAAAACTCCACATGAGTCTGATTGGCTCAATCAATCGAAGCAGGCGGAGCGTAATTTTAGCATTGGCGCGGCCTGGTTGGAGCGCTGGGTATTTCCACCCACACTGGCTCATACGATTCGTCCTTCCAGGCGTTGTCATCTTATGTGTGTGTGTGTGCATGTTGTCGAGGTGCATCTCTCCCGGTGCCATCTCTGCTAGGCACTGTATCAGTTTGCTGGCCGCTAGCCCCCACCCTTGCTCTCCCTTGCTGATGTTGGTATGTGCGTGGGCGCGTGTGTGTATGTGTGAGATTCGGACGCCATCTCTCTTGTGTGTACTGTCTCCTACATTGTAGCATGCAGGTGCCGTGCCCTGACGCAGCTTCTAACCCTTACAGTAATTTTCCACTTATCTGAACATCCGAGTCTATGTGTAGTAATTTAAAGCTGCGTGATTAGCTTATGTATTTACATTTTTCTCCACACACAGTATAATAGAAAAAGTAGGCTAATAGGTTATTACATTTTTTCCCACAAATCCCCCTTTTCACACCTACTAGGTGTGAACATTTTTTTTTTTTAAAGATACTCTTCTTCATCCTCGTCTTTCATGTCCAGGCTCCCATCCCCAAGTTCCTCATTAACTAATAACGGCAGCATATACTTTGGTGGGTCTTGTTCTTTAGTCAGGGCAGTTTGCACTAATTTGGTGACCATGGTTCTCAGACATGGAATGCAGCAGCATCCACAGGTGACTAGTATGGCCAGGAAGATGGCTACTGAGGCTGCTAAAGATATTATTACCGCTTTCCATTTTCCAAACACATCTTCCATCCATTTGGTAAACGGGTCGTCAATCCCTGATGCATCGTGCATTTCTTTGGAGAGTGCTTTTAAGTTTTCTAATGCTCGAGTGACCGACCCGTCTGGGGCCGTGTTGTTAGGGATTACGGTACAGCAGAGTTTTCCAAACATAGCGCAGACACCCCCTCTTTCAGCTAAAAGCATATCTAGCGCCATTCTATTTTGCATAGCGATGATCGATGTGGGTGCGAGTTGCTCCGCTAGCCCTTCTACTGCATCCCTAGTGGCATTAGCGAGGCGCAAGAGATTATAGTGGATATAATTGATGCGGTCTGCGTTTTTGTTGGGGAGTATCCAGATAAAGATTGATGCGAGCCCGTCTGCTACTTGGTTCGCCAATTTGTACTCGTCAGGCACTCCTCGCGGGACGCCTATGGCATCTATGTATGTGGTCCCAAAACGCGCTGTGTTTGTGTCGGGTAAACTTGGACCAGGTCCCAGTGAACTTTGTTACCTTAGGCCAATCGGGACAAAATGGCTGCGAGTCCACCGAGACCCCAAACCCATACTGGTAAGGTTTCCCAGTGGCCTCGCAGCTCCTCACTATTTCTGCGGTATGACACAGATAGACATCGTAGCCCCGCCAATTCGCTTTGGATTTTCCGCAGTTTATCACGGAGCATAAGTCAAATGTGAACATCGTGGTTTCCCCGGCGGTGTAATTTAAGACCATTTTGGCACCGCACGCAACTTTGGGGATCTGGAAAGTTTTCGCCTGTTCTCTTTTGGGGCGGGTCAGATAACTACCTGTGGAGTTGCCTTGTTTTGGTTCTAGGTATATCAATCCTAGCCCAAATATTAGTATAATTACTGCTGCAGCTATTGCGGTCAGCAAGCACAACAGTCCCTTCTCTCCTCCAGGGACCTGTTCACTAAAGCCCCATCTCCTCCTTTCCTCCGGTGCAACAGACGGATCTCCAAAGAGTCTCCTAAAACCCTTAGGAGGCGTCATTTTGGGCCAAATCTGTTCTCACTTCCTGGAGTGAGCGAGTAGGTGGTGATGCTGGGGCACAATGTGTCAGGTGATGCCAGGGCGCTCCTGCTTTTCCTCTGACCTGGACCGAGTGTGAAGTAACCTCCTTCACTTCGTACGGACCAGTCCACCTGGGCTCTGTCCACTTTCTTTTGTGAACCTTGACCCTGACCCAGTCTCCTACTTTGACTATCGTCCCCTGCTCTTCGGGATCCTTCTCCTGTGCCTTCTGCACCTGTGTCGAGAGGGCTGAAACAAGAGATATAAGTTCTCTCATGTAGTCGGATTTCTCTATCTGACACACATCTAAAGGAGGTATATGTCCTCCATCACGTGGCGGGCCAGGCATTGGCCTCCCCGTCAACAACTCGTGCGGCGACAGGTGTGTGCCACTCCCCCGTGAAGCTCTCATGGCCATAAGTGCCAAGGGGAGGGCCTCCAACCATGTCATCTTACTGCCCGCACATACCTTGGCTATCTTAGCCTTCAACGTTTGATTCGCGCGTTCCACCAGTCCCTGGGACTGTGGATGGTAGACCGAACCAAAACTGTGTGCAATCCCCAGGAATGCCTCCACCTCACTCAACATCTGATTATTGAAGTGTGTCCCGTTGTCTGATCTGATACGTTTCGGTACCCCGTATCTAGGTATTAGCTCTGTCTGTAACCACTTTATCACTGTCTTTCCATCTTCTCTCTTTGTGGGTATTGCTTCTACCCATCTTGAAAATCTGTCTACCATTACCAACATGTATCTCTTTCCCTGTACTATATTCTCCTGCCCCATATCTGTATAGTCTATGCTAATGTCCTGAAAAGGTGCAAGAGGTACGGGGTAGGATCCCATGGGCGTCTTGAATGGTTTTCTTGGGTTGTGGTTTCCACAGACGACGCATTCTTCGCAGTATAGTTTTGCCATGCTGTCTAGGTGTGGGTGCCACCAGAGTGCTGAAATGTTCAACAGTGTCTGTCTTTGTCCTTCATGGGTTGGTCCATGGGCTTCTTTTAGTAGGGTCGCTACTAGTTTTGCTGGTGCCACTATCCTTCCATCATGTGATCTCCAGAGACCTTCTTTCTTTGTGGCCCCCTTTTGTGTCCATGTCGACCATTCGTATGGGCCTGCTTGTTCTTGTATCTTCTTTAGGTCTTCTTCGGTGAGCTTAGGTTGGGGGGGCGTCAACCTAAGTATCATTTGCTTTGGCTGATATCCTCCTGCCTTTTTGGCCGCCTGATCTGCAGCTTCGTTTCCTTGACTGATCCTGGTGCCTGCTTTCTCATGTCCTTTGCACTTCATTATGGATACTCCTCTTGGTAGGGTGATTGCTTCCACCAGCTCTTGTATTTCTCTTTGGTGTTGATTGGGGCGTTGCTGGATGTTACGAATCCTCTTCGCTGCCACATGGGCGCATCTACTTGTGCCGCTCCATGTGCGTAAGCAGAATCTGTAAAGATGTTCACCGTCTTTCCTTTGGCCAGTTTCAGGGCTTCAGTGAGCGCCTTGACTTCTGCCATTTGCGCTGAAGCGGGTTGTGGTATTACTTCTGCTTTGAGCGTCTCATGTCTTCCATCGGGGTGTTGCTGAACCACTGCATATGATGCCCGGTTCAGTCCGTTTTCTCCTCGATAACAGCATCCGTCCGTGTAGAGCCAGAGTTCTGCTCTGGGATCTATGTCATTTTTCAGGTCTTGTCTGAGCTTGCTTTCCTTGACTGCAAGTTCTTCACATGAATGTGGGGTTCCTTTCCCAAAGTTTCCAGCCATGTTCCTTTCGGCTGCCACAAAAGTTATATGCGGCTTGGTGCATTCTCTTTGAATCTTGGTTTTTCTGGCCATGCTGAAAGTAAACTCCTTACTTGCCAAAAACGCTGCAACTCCATGTTCAGTGTGGACCTGTAATGGGTGACACATCACTACATGTGCTGTTTTTTGGAGAGCTTTTGCTACCGCTGCAACATATCTGGCGCACATTGACTGTCCGGTTTCCACTGCGTCGAGTTTTGAAGAGTGGTATATCAACACATTCCTCTCTCCCCCTTTTTTCTGATACAAAACAGCATTTAAAAATGCATTTTGTTCAGAAACATCCAAATGGAACACTTGTGTGTAGTCCGGTGAGGTGAGCGCAGCAGCTTGGGAGAGAACTTGTTTCATGTCAGTGAATGCTTGTTCGGCTTCAGTAGTCCAGGGTAGTCGTTCTGTGAGGTTTCGAGCCCCGACCTCATTGATCATTGTCCGCAATGGCTGTGTGCGATTGGAGTAGTTGGGTATGTGCGATCGACTGTACCCTGTTAGTCCTAGGAAGGACAGTATGTCAGCCACCGTGGTGGGCTTTGGGTAATGTAAAATCGATTCCCTGTGAGCCGTGGATACTCCTAGTCCGGACGCTGAGATTTGTCGGCCCAGAAACAGGACTTCTTCTCTGCATAGTTGCACTTTCTCCTTCTTGACTTTGTAGCCCTTTTTATACAGGACTGAGAACAGTAGGGCGGTGGCTTCTAGGCAAAGGATAGAGGTTTCTGCCGCCAATAGCAGATCGTCTACATATTGGATGAGCACCACTCCGGCTGGCCATTTCAGCTCCAGTAGGTGTGCTTTCAGCACCTGATTGAAGAGACCGGGCGAGTCTCTGAACCCTTGAGGCAGGCGGTTGTAGGTGTACTGTTTGCCACCAAATGTGAAAGCAAACATAGCTTGCGACGTCTGTGTCAGTGGAACGCTAAAGAAGGCGTTCGCCAAATCTATGACAGTGAAGTATCGAAACGCTGGGCTGAGACCTGTGAGTGCTACGTGCGGGTCCGGTACTGGGTGAACATCTGGAGTTGTTGCATCATTTATGGGGCGGAGTCTTGCACCATTCTCCAGCCCTTTCCCCCAGCTTTCTGTACTGGCAATATGGGAGTGTTCCATGGGGAGCGACACTCGTATATGACCCCAGCGTCAAGGAGACCCTGAATAGTAGGGGCGATGCCTGTCATTTGATCTTGGGTTAGAGGATACTGTCGTCGATAAATAGGAGGCCAAAGTGGTCTGTGTTGTCTCTCATGAAGTCCTGATCGTATCCACATGTCATTGATTTAGGATTGTATCCTCCAGCCGCTCCCTGTTCCTCTTCCTCCTCTCGGCCTCCGGTACTGCAGGCAGGAGGCGCTACTCCGGTTGGCCTCTCCTTCCTTGGGTCGGTATGGTTTCTGCCACTAGGTGGCATCAAAGGATTGTTTGCGAGGGATCCCTCTGTTTCACTTTTTGGGTAGGTTGTTTCCGACCTGCTTTGACGTCTTGGTCCTCCAGGGGGCTCCAGCGCCTCTAGTCGCTGTTGCAGTCTTTCTATTTCTCTCTTCATTTCCTCTCTGTCTTTATCTTGTACGTGGACCTCCACGCCGGCCAAGGTTAGTACTGGCGCTTGCATTGCTGTGCCTGTTGTCTGTGCAGGCATAAATGGGTTGTTGTGTGTGTAGGAAGGGGGGGCTGTTGGGGGAGGTGTCGTTTCTGGAGGCCCAGTTGTTGACTTTTCTGATAAGACTGGATATAGGCCTCTCACTCCCTGCGCTTCTCCCACATCCTGTGTCTCTTCATGTTTGTCTCCCCTCTCCATTTTCCTCTGCTGGAACAGGTCTTTTAGCATTAGGTTTGCCACTCTTGTCTCTTCTTCTTGTTCTTCGAACGCCTTTTTGTGTGGTCTGAAAAATGATTGCTTGTCTTTTTCAGTCTCCATGTTCTGTCGGGCTCTCTGTAATCTTCGTTTGACATCATTCACCATCATATTCATGGCTTCTCTTGATGGCTGCCCGTCCTTGGTGATCCATCCCTTGATCTCCCACCTTTTCGCTACTGTCTTAACTATCTTCCCATCTCCCTTTTTACTTCTATCCTCAGTCCTAACTCTAGCCTTCAAGGTCTCCACAAAGTCTTCCATTCCCCTCTCGTTCAGTCCCTCAATATAATCAAAAGAATTGCTCCTGACGTTACCCACATCAACCCCAATCCCACTAGGTTTATATACCAAACTCGCCTTAATAAGCTTTTCTAATTCTAGTATCTGTCTGCTCACTTCCGTTATCGTTGGTGTGTGTGTTCCTGCAGTTGCTGCTGAGTGAAGAGAGTCACCTCCTGGAGCGTGCAACAGGGTGTCGGCTACTTCTTCTTCTATGTCTATATCAAAAGACTCCATGCCATGTTTAAATTTTACGTATTACAACCACTGCCTACGCTTCTCTGCTGGACAGCGCGGTCCTGGAGGAATTGTATCTGTTCCAAATTACTATACGCTTTCCTGTATTACAACCACTGCCTACGCTTCTCTATTGGACAGCGCGGTCCCGGAGGAATTGTATCTGTTCCAAATTACATAAATGTCCTGTATCACAACCACTGCCTACGCTTCTCTACTGGACAGCGCGGTCCCGGGGGAATTGTGTCGATTTCCAAATTACATAGTACTAGTTATGCAGTCTGTTGGTTAACCCAAAACACGCTATGATCGTTAATAGAGTGACTTAATTATGTGCAAGAATTCTCATGTTTCACGGAGTGTGGTGTGTCCGCTACTTCACGATACTACACACATAAGAGCCCTTCTATTCGTCCTTCATCTCGTGTTTTCTGTTAGGTTCAGTCACACATGTGTACACACTATGGCAGAGTTATTTTATCACTTTTGCAGAATATGCTTTCCTTTTACTCTTCTAACATTTTATCCTTTAGTTAAATTTTGTCTAAAGTATTCATACTCACACTCGGTAATTGTTGATCACTTAATTTATATTTTTCAATATACAGAATTCAATTAAATAGGTTCCTGCTTACCTATTCGGTTGAGCGCTCAGTGATCAACGTTCCCGAGAATGGATGAATCCTTCTGGCCTCCACTTTCTTTCAGGAGACCCCCCTCCTTCTGCAAGACAGGAGGTAGTCGTTAAAATTCTTTCCTCCTCAAGCTTATCTCGTAACCATCCTCTGCTACCAGATTTGTTGTGGAAAAAATAGTAAGCTTGAATATTGAGCTTCAATATGGATATTAAGCTCAAACATACGAGGAGAGTTTATAAGTTGTATCAAAAACAGCGCTTTATTAGCACAAGTATCAAGAAAGCATATTCCGGCAGTTAAACGTGCACGGACCTAATAGTCAACTCAACATAGGGTTGAGTTCACTCAAAAAGGCGCTTACAAAGAGTGCGCAGTTCAATATATCCAAAACTCCACATGAGTCTGATTGGCTCAATCAATCGAAGCAGGCGGAGCGTAATTTTAGCATTGGCGCGGCCTGGTTGGAGCGCTGGGTATTTCCACCCACACTGGCTCATACGATTCGTCCTTCCAGGCGTTGTCATCTTATGTGTGTGTGTGTGCATGTTGTCGAGGTGCATCTCTCCCGGTGCCATCTCTGCTAGGCACTGTATCAGTTTGCTGGCCGCTAGCCCCCACCCTTGCTCTCCCTTGCTGATGTTGGTATGTGCGTGGGCGCGTGTGTGTATGTGTGAGATTCGGACGCCATCTCTCTTGTGTGTACTGTCTCCTACATTGTAGCATGCAGGTGCCGTGCCCTGACGCAGCTTCTAACCCTTACAGTAATTTTCCACTTATCTGAACATCCGAGTCTATGTGTAGTAATTTAAAGCTGCGTGATTAGCTTATGTATTTACATTTTTCTCCACACACAGTATAATAGAAAAAGTAGGCTAATAGGTTATTACATTTTTTCCCACAAATCCCCCTTTTCACACCTACTAGGTGTGAACATTTTTTTTTTTTAAAGATACTCTTCTTCATCCTCGTCTTTCATGTCCAGGCTCCCATCCCCAAGTTCCTCATTAACTAATAACGGCAGCATATACTTTGGTGGGTCTTGTTCTTTAGTCAGGGCAGTTTGCACTAATTTGGTGACCATGGTTCTCAGACATGGAATGCAGCAGCATCCACAGGTGACTAGTATGGCCAGGAAGATGGCTACTGAGGCTGCTAAAGATATTATTACCGCTTTCCATTTTCCAAACACATCTTCCATCCATTTGGTAAACGGGTCGTCAATCCCTGATGCATCGTGCATTTCTTTGGAGAGTGCTTTTAAGTTTTCTAATGCTCGAGTGACCGACCCGTCTGGGGCCGTGTTGTTAGTTGTATGTATTTACATTTTTCTCCACACACAGTATAATAGAAAAAGTAGGCTAATAGGTTATTACATTTTTTCCCACAGGTTTTTGCTATCTGGGTAGTATTTCTGGCTAATGCTAACTGTTAGGGAAATGAATGAAAGTAGGCCTGTAAATGAACCCAAAGGAGGTTGAAAGGAAATGTGTAACATGTTGAATAATGTTAAAGATATCTAGTAACCAATCTATATGTTATGGATCTTATTTTTTATCATTTCAGAATGGCATTAAGGGAAATTCTTAACAGAAAGCCCCCACCAATCCACGTATGTGTGACGGCCATCATCGAGCAGCCAAGGGTGACAAGCTGGGGCTTCAGCGATGCTGGGGCCACACCCATCTCCACCAAACATAATCTATGCATAGCATTGTGTGATGGGGTGTCGGTGGCGAAAGTCACCCTTTATGAAGAGTTCCGAAACAGGGTAAAGGAGTGCGCTAGCTATGTGGTGAGGGGCTACGCCCTCAGGGGGCAGTCTCCACCATATTCCTTTGCTGTCACAAAGGACACAATTTTCTTTCGGAGCGCTCCGCTCCAGGTGCCTGAGGAGCTGAGACGGGCAGCGGAGGAGCTAGTTAGACCCTGCTCTCCCCTAACCCCTATGACAAATTGTCAAAGCACCCAGGGTCTGATGACAGTAGAGGGGGAGGTGATTGAGGTAATTTTTTTGGCCAACAGCACTGTGGAGTGGAAGTAAATGTATTTTTATTAAAATGGAAATAAAGTTTAAGAGTCCTTGACTATAGATATGAAAATGTAAAATTAACAGCACTATCTATTTATTCAGCTGTCTGCCGTGAAAAAAATTACGGTGGTGAGGGAGAACATCCCCCTGAGAAATATCGTGCTGCAGCAGGTAAGCCATGCATTTAATATATGCCTAATAAGTTAATTTGTTTCAAATTCAAGTTAAAATGTCAGCTCATTTGTAAGTTCTGTGTTTTTGGAGCGATGTAAATCTTGGGTTATCATCTCCATGCCAGAGACCAGAGAGAATGAGAATTTTTATTATGGTGTCAGTATAGTAAAATACTATATTATCCTGTGGAGAAAAATGTAAATACATGAGCTAATCACACATTTAAATTACTACACACACATACACACACACAGGCACAGGCGAGAGAGCAGCAAGGGCAGGGGCCAAACAATATACATAGGACACATTCCTTAGCGGAATCCGCACAGGGGGGGAGTATATGATATATGTGCATCTCGACAACATACATACACATACATAGAAGACAGCACCCGGAGGGATGGACCGTATGAGCCAGTGTGGGTGGAGATACCCAGCGCTCCAACCAGGCCGCGGCATGCTAAAATTACGCTCCGCCTGCATCTATAGAATGAGCCAATCAGACTCATGCGGAGTCTCAATGAAATAAGCTGCGCATTCTGTTGTAAGCGCCTTTTGAGTGAATTCAACCCTATGTTGAGTTGACTACTAGGTCCGTGCACGTATAACTGCCGGAATATGTTTTCCTGATATTTGTGCTAATAAAGCGCTGTTATTGATACAACCCATAGACTCTCCTCGTATATTCAAGCTTACTGTTTTTTTCACAACAATCCTCTACAGGGGGATACACAGGTATCTGCCTATGGAGGGACTCAGCGGTGCCGACATTCTGACTGCAGCTGGGAGCCCACATCAGGGTGTCCCACCTGAGGTCCACAAATTCTGACTACGGCTTCCAGCTGCAGTCGACAACCCACACGCAGATTGAGGTAGGCCTACTTGGTTGATGCTGCTGCTTTTGTTGTTTTTTAAATTATTTTACAATTTTGGAACACAGTGGAGATGATGTTGATGTGATTGAGGATTTTATCAGCGACACAAACTTACCTGTAAATATCTGACAAATTATCACAACCACAATGACATTTTCAAAATATAAAAAACAGAAATGTATAACCCTTTCAGTTAACAAACCAAATGGCTGCAATGGATAGTCATATCACTTTAGGAGTTATCAATTAACTTAAATTTCATATTTCGAGGTCTACCTGATTAAAGTATTTTTCAATTCATTTTATTACACAATCAAAATGTAACCTACAACAAATTCTGATTGTAAATTCATCTGATGTGCAAACTTTTCTTTCCTATTTTCTTTTAAACGACACAATATGGTACCTAGTGTTTACTTTGTCTCTACAGGAGGCCAGTCGGATGAAGGAGGAGGAGGCGGTAGGGGCATATGGGGTGGTAGAGGTGGACGGGACCCCGGGGACCCTAACCCTACTGGTGGAGGGGGACCAGTTCCTGACTATTTCAGAGGAGCTGTGGTGTCCAATAGAGCCCCTGATGGTGAAAGTCCCTCTTCCAGTCTGGATACAGGTGGCTGGCAAGACGGTGGTGGTCCAGATGTTGTGTTAGTTATAAGTAGCCTATTAGTTCTGCGTGTTGAAATGTAAATAATTATTGATTAAATGTTTTTTTTTCTAATCATTTTTTTATAAATGTAAATATTTAATTAAATGTTTATTTTTCTAATCAGTTATTTATAAATGTAAATTATTAATGAAATGTATTTTTTTTATAAAAGTTAATAATTAATTAAATGTTTATTTTTCTAATCAGTCATTTTTAATGAGGTTATAATATAAATAAAGGTTTGTGTCAAAATTGTCTGCATTAACTTAAACGTTTTTTTTAACTGCTTTGCAATTACCCATTAGCTATGACTTATCATTACATCTCAGTTGAAGGTGCAAAATATTAATCTGAGTGTATTGATTGGATGCCGATGACTAAATACTACACTGAAAACAATGACTTTTTGGTATAGTAAATGTATGAAGTTAATCTATAATGTAATCTATGTATAAGTAATTTATACATAGTAAAATTTAAATTCAGTGGGAACTAGAATATTTTAAGTAAACATTTTAATATTTACACATTTTATTTATGTAATAAATTCACTGAATAGGAAGAGTACATTTTTATATATTTACAAATACAAGTTAAATTAAAACTGCGAGCAGTATCGTGACGGGCCCGAGCTCATATGCGGTCGTGGAGTGCCTGCGGTCACAGGGCAGTGTCGTGGACGCTGCCCTTGGCGCGGCCGCCTCTCCTGGCGCAAGTCGAGACACAAGCGATGGACACCGAAAGGCATCCGTCTCTCACGTGCGGTCGTGGAGTGCCTGCATTCACACGCGTGGCAGCCGCCTACCTGTGCAGCAGCCACCTCCTCGTGGCGCGAGTTTAGACACAAGCGATTGACATTCAAAGCCATCTGTCTGTCACATACACACATGTTCATGCCTTCCTGACATCTCTCCTCCTCCACCTAGTGTGACCTCTCCTCCTCCCCCTGTGTCCTCCTTGCAAGCTGAAATGAGAGGAATTAGTTAAAAAGAATCAGGTGTGGCTTTAACTTGGAAATATTCACAAAATCAATGACATTTCCTGCTGCCAGTAGGTGGTGCTCTGACTGTGAGTGTCTATCACAGTGCAGATGTGTTCAGGAAGGAACTCTAATCAAGTGTGCAAAGTTTGAAGCAGCTCTGAGAACAAACACTGAAGTTATAATAGTTTGGATGTTAATGACAGAGTTCAGCTGACAGCTGTGTGAGATGCATGTAAAGTGTGTCATCTCTCCTCCTCCCTTTGTGTCCAGGCTGAAATGAGAGGAATTTAAAAAAAGGAATTAAAAGTGGCATGACTGTTGATCTGGTGTGAGGCAGATTGTAAGCTGCATGTGAGATTCACAGTTCTCCATGTGTCACTGATAGAGCTCTGACTCCATCTGGTGGTTGCTGTGTGCCTGTGTCTCTCCTCCCTATGTGTCCTGAGTGAAAACCTGGCTGATTTACACACTTGGCTAAAAACATTTTTTTACCTACTTTATCATGACTTGAGGCGGTGGCTCCAAGAGGCTTTTTGGTACATCTCCACTTGGGCTATCTAGGAAAAAATATATGATGCGTGTACGCTCAACCTAGAGGGGGGGCTGTTGCTCAGAAAAAGAGCATAAAATCGGTCACATTTCATGTCGCCATTAGGTGGCGCTCTACTTGTGAGTTAAAATTGCAAGGCAGTTGTGTTCAGGACGTGTCTCTTAACAAGCATGAATATTTTGGAGCAGATCGGAGAAGAAACGGTGAAGTTATAACAGTTTTGATGCCAATGGCGAAGGATGAAAATAGTAGCGCAGTCATGGCGCCGCCGTGGCCACGCCCCAAGACTTTTGGAGCATCTTTTACTAACTTTTTCTCCTTAAGGCCTTTCCAACCACATATCCAATTTTGGTATCAATCGGATAAACGGTGTAGGAGCCACATTTAAGTTTATTTGGATTGAACTTAATATCTCTTGTTTTCTGCACTTTTGAGCTTGCGCCCCCTTTAGGTGGTGAATGGTGCCACCTCAAGGGAACTGATAAAGGGATGCCAATTGCGCATGACGGGAGGAGAGCAGGCCGCAGAATACAGTCATTGACCTCGCTCAACGAACAATACATCGCAATCCATTACAACAATCCCGTTACATTTTGCATCCCACGGCATTTTTGTTTGTGTATTATTTTACTTTGTAATAAAAACGGCAACAACTCCGGACAAAACCATCTCACGTGGATTATTACGAGTGTGAGTCAGACACTGCAAACCTGCCTTCTCACCTGGTCAAAACAGATAGGACTGGGGCTACAGGAAAAGCCGAAACCTGTTTTTGCCAGTACATTTAGTCAATGACTTCTGCAACATCGGGATACTTGGACAACGAAGAACTGTCGCCACTACGCGCAAGAAAGAATTGTTAGACAAAGGAACAAAGGAATCACTCGTTGGAGGGTATGTACGGCAAAATGCCAGAACATTAAGAACTTTTTCGTTGGACAAAAATCATTGGATTATTAAGAAGAAAGTTTGGTTCGTGTTTTTTGAGCCGATTTTTTGGATTACTTGTTTTTGACGTTAATTGATGACCAAATAATCGGAGCGGCGCACGCTGTTTATTTTTTAAGGAATTCCGATGTTTAGGTTGAAAGAAAAGAGAACTGTTCTGAACTTTATTGGACTTTTAATGAGCTGAAAGAAAGGAAATTATTATTTGTGACTTTTTGGAACTTTATTCTTTGATCAATGGCCGAATCAAATTATTCTGAGACACCTGTTGCAAATATGGAGGACGATGCAGTGACGCGTATGCGCAAAGCGAGACAAGGAAAAATGTCCCACATTACACGAAGAATCAACATTGTAAATGACTTGATGGTAGATAAAGACTTTCTTGGCGAAGTTAAACAAAATATGGCGAAGTTTAATGCATTTTTGGAGGAATTTAAAGCGTTACATGCATCCTATACGGACATGCTCGATGAAACTGCTCGCGATGAGGATGAAGAAAATTGGTATAAGCCGAGACATGCAGATATTGTTGCTTTTATTGATAAGGTGTGGGAATGGATCGCTTTGGTTGAAAATCGTAGCTCCCCCAGCGCTACTGAAGTAACTTCCTCTGCCAATGTAGTGCCCGAATCGGCCCAATTAGTTCTTGGCAATGCCCAAACCGGGCTGGACATCGTTGATGCGCAATCGCATAGGTCCAGCACTTCGTCAGGCAGATCATACTCATCGACCCGATCTTTACGTATTAATGCAGAAGCAGAGCGAGAAGCTTTATTGGCCAAAGCGTCTAAATTGCAGCTAAAACACGCTATTGAGGAGCAGGAGCAATTGTTACGTAAGCAAAAGGAAGCGCTGGAGCTTAGTGTTAAATTGGATGCCGCAAACGCAAAAATTAATTACTTAAAGGCTGCTGAAAGGAACCCCATCGGTCCCATTCCTTTCAATTTAGACACCGCTAGTAGGTCTGTGTTGATAGCAGGAGTATCACAAGCTGCATATATGGAAGAACTGGAAAGTTCAGTTTCTTTTCTTGAAACCCCCTCAGTGAGACCCAAGGCAGGTGCTGCTCATGTTAGTTTCCCCTTGCTTAACCCAAATTACAGCAGACCTACATCACCCGATAGGCCCACCAGCACTGACCAGGTGCAGTTCACAGCACTACATAGTCTTCCCTATGGAGGTGATTCAAATACCTCCCCAGCCCCAATTCAGCCAGCTGTTAGTTCAGCTCAAGGTATTCTGCCTACACAGCCCCCCACTCACCAGCCACAACCACCTCCGCCTCCACAGCCTCAGCCCCCACCATGGCATCAGCCTCAACTGCAGTCTCAATTGCCGCCTCAGTCACAGTCTCAGCTTCAGCCTCAGGCTCAAACACCCTCTACGCCCAGCTCGCCGTATGACAGTCATATGATCAAAGTGTTGGAAAATCAAAATGAACTCACCAGACTGCTCATGAAACAACAGTTGTCATCCACCTTACCACAGGGTAGCATTCCGGTCTTTGATGGCGAGGTGCTTGAATATAAGTCATTCGTTCACAGTTTTGAAAACATGATTGAACGGAAAACCGACAACCACAGAGACCGTTTGCAGTTTCTCATACAGTACACAAAGGGCCAAGCCCAGCGGCTAGTTAAGAGCTGTGAATATATGGCACCAGATAGAGGATATCAAAAGGCTCTGCAGCTATTAAAGGAAAACTTTGGCAATGAGTATAAGATCTCTTGTGCCTACTTGGAAAAGGCCCTCTCATGGCCTCAGATCAAAACACAGGATGCTAAGTCCCTGCAGGATTACGCCATGTTCCTGAGGAGTTGCTGCAATGCAATGGAGGAGATGTCATACATGGAGGAGCTGGACATTATATCCACCATGAAGAGCATTGCCGTGAAATTACCTTACAAGCTCAGGGAGAAATGGCGCAACAAGGCGTATGAGCTACAACAACAACGCCAAAGCAGGGTAAGAATTTTAGACCTAGTCTCTTTTATGGAAAAGCAGGCTCGCATAGCAGGTGACCCAATGTTTGGCAGTCTCCAAGACCAGTCAACTATTAAAGGAAATGCAAAAGCTCCTGTTAAAACGCGGCCCTCCAAGTCCTCTAGCATTAGCTATGCGACTAGTGTAGCCACTGTCACAGGAGCAAATCCTGACCCATCATGTCCATTTTGTAGCTCCAAACATGCATTAGACTCATGCCAAAAGTTCATGAAAGGGGCCCATAGAGACAAGCTAAGCTTTTTGAAAACCAAGGGCATCTGCTATGGATGTTTCACCCCAGGGCACATTAGTAAAGACTGCAGTAGGCGTCTTACCTGCAACGTGTGAAAACGAACCCATCCCAGCATACTCCACATTGCAACCAAGAAAACAGATAGTCCATCTATTGTTAGGGTAGCAGAGTCTTGTGGTCATATAGGGGCCGGAGACCAGGAGGGCATTCTTTCCATTGTTCCGGTTAATGTCAAGGCAGCAAAGGGCAGCCATATTATACAAACGTATGCTCTGCTGGATCCTGGGTCTACTGCCACCTTCTGCTCAGAGGAGCTCATGACGCGTCTCAATCTAAGAGGAAAGAGGACACGCATACTTCTGCGCACCATGAATCAGGAAACATCAGTCCCAGTGCATGTCATATCAGGATTGGAAGTTTCAGCACTGGACAGCGACACATTCTTCCATCTTCCTGACACCTTGACTCAAAAGGACATGCCAGTAACCAGTAGCAGCATCCCCAAGCAAAGTGACCTGGCGCATTGGGCGTACTTAGGTAAGGTCACCATTCCCTCCATTAGTTCAAAGGTAGAACTGTTGATTGGCACGAATGCTTCACACCTATTAGAACCTTGGGAGGTAATAAATGGCCAAAATGGGGGTCCCTATGCAACACTTTTAGGGTGGGTAGTAAATGGGCCATTGAGAAGTGCTGCTGGTACTGGAGGAAGTGCAACAGTCAATAGGATCTCTGTTGCGAGTCTGGAAAGGCTGCTAATCTTGCAGTACAACCAGGACTTCCAGGAAAATGCATCAGAGGAAAGGACAGAAATGTCTGTCGAGGACAAAGCTTTCCTACGCATGGCGAATGAGGCAGTACTGGAGAATGACCACTACAGTTTGAGACTGCCCTTCAGGAAAGCAAATGTGCACATGCCAAGCAATAGGCAAATGGCAGAACAGCGTCTGTATAGCCTGAAAAGGAAAATGTTAAAGAATGAGCAGTTCAAACAGGAATACACAGCATTTCTCACTGACATCCTTGAGAACTATGCTGAGGAAATCCCACAGGAGGAACTCATGCAACCACCAGGAACAACCTGGTTTTTGCCACATCATGGGGTTTACCACCCTAAGAAGAAAAAGCTCAGAGTGGTGTTCGACTGTGCGGTGTCATTCCAAGGTGTGTCACTCAACACTGAACTACTACAGGGTCCAGACCTCACCAACTCTCTCCTTGGGGTCATCATGAGATTTCGGATCATGGGGTTTACCACCCTAAGAAGAAAAAGCTCAGAGTGGTGTTCGACTGTGCGGTGTCATTCCAAGGTGTGTCACTCAACACTGAACTACTACAGGGTCCAGACCTCACCAACTCTCTCCTTGGGGTCATCATGAGATTTCGCAAAGAGCCCATTGGAATCATGGCTGACATCAAATCAATGTTCCATCAGGTCAGAGTGGCAAAGTCGGATGTGGACTATCTGCGATTCCTTTGGTGGCCACAAGGTGACACTAGTCAGACCCCAAAAGAACACCGTATGCTTGTACACATCTTTGGCGCTGTGTCTTCCCCAAGCATTGCAACCTATGCTCTTCAAAAAACTGCCACTGACAATGAAAGCTGCTTCCCCCCGCAGGTAACAGAGACCATCAGGCACAACTTCTATGTTGACGACTGTGCTAGGTCAGTGTCCAGAGTGTCCGATGCCATCCAGCTGGTAAGAGATCTCACTGCATTGTGCAACAAAGGTGGGTTCCAGCTAACTCAGTGGGTGAGCAATAGTCGTGCAGTGCTGTCATCCATTCCCAAAGAACACAGATCCAAAGACATTAAGTCACTTGATCTTGACAAAGACAACCTGCCAGTTGAAAGAGCATTGGGACTGCAATGGTGTGTAGACTCAGATAGCTTTCAATTCAACATCAACCTAAGCCAAAAGCCACATACACGCAGAGGCATACTGTCTGTTGTCAGCTCTATATTTGACCCACTCGGCTTTCTTGCTCCTCTCATTCTTCCAGCCAAGCAGCTGCTACAGGAGCTCTGTCAGGCGGGCTTTGGATGGGATGAGCCTTTGCCACAGGAGATATCAAGGCAATGGATGGAATGGACCAGTAGCCTGGAGATGATCAAAGGCTTCAGAGTGCAGCGATGTCTGAAACCAGAGGGCTTCGGAATGGCCAGGTGTGCCGAACTGCATCATTTTGCGGACGCCAGTGAGAGTGGCTATGGCTCTGTGAGCTACATCAGACAGGTGAACCAGAAAAATGTTGTGCATGTCACCTTTGTGCTTGGCAAGTCTAGAGTACTACCCTTAAAGAACATCACAGTGCCAAGACTAGAGCTGGCGGCAGCTGCTCTGTCAGTCAAAGTGGACAGAATGCTGAGGAAAGAATTACACCTTGATTTAGAGCCCTCTGTGTTCTGGACAGATAGCCAAATCGTGCTTAAGTACATTGCCAATAACCAAGCCAGGTTTAAAACCTATGTGGCAAACAGGGTCTCATTTATACGAGACAACACAGAGTTGTCTCAGTGGAGATATGTAGGCAGCAAAGACAACCCTGCTGACGACTCATCCAGAGGGTTGAATTCCAGAAAGTTCATGGAGCAGAAGAGATGGATTCATGCACCTGAGTTTCTATGGAAACCAGTGGAAAGTTGGCCAGTAGTGCAGGCACTGGGCCCCATGCTTCAGGATGATCCAGAGGTTAGGAAAACCACTGCAGTGTTCACAACCCTGGTGAAATCTAGAACCCCTACTGACCAGCTTATTCTGTATTTCTCAAACTGGATCAGCCTTTTAAAGGCTGTAGCTTGGTACCTCAAGCTGAAGAGAAATTTGATACTGAAAGTGAAAAGAGGAAAAGAGTTCGCCCCACTCGCCCACTCTGACAGGTCACAGTCAAGCCAAAAGGTGGTAGACGTAAAGCCCCGTGTTGAACAGCACCTAACAGTGAGAGACCTAACGGATGCAGAAAGAGCAGTTGTCATGTACAGTCAGAGACAAGCTTTCTCTAATGAATTCTCAACGTTGCAGATGACGCCTCCCAGAGTATCCAACAGCAGTAAGCTGTGCAGGCTCGATCCTGTACTGGATGATGGCCTACTGAGGGTAGGTGGCAGGCTACACAGATCCACAATGCCAGAGGACACTAAACACCCCTGCATCTTGCCCACAGATTCACACATCTCAGTGCTGCTGTTACGTCACATTCATGAACGCATTGGACACAGTGGCAGAAACCACATGCTCTCAGAGCTCCATAAGAAGTACTGGATTAAAAAAGGCAACTCAGTAGCTAGAAAGGTGCTCTCCAAATGTGTCACATGCCGCCGTGTGAGAGGCAAAGTAGGTCAGCAGAAAATGGCAGACTTGCCGGTGGAAAGAATCCTACCTGACCTCCCACCCTTTACTTGTATGTCCAGCAGAGCTATTCATCTGGAAATTGCTCATACTTTGGACACAGACTCATGTATTCATGCTTTGAGGAGATTTGTGTGCAGGAGAGGCCAAGTCAAGCACATCAGGTCTGACAACGGGACGAACCTGGTGGGTGCACATGCAGAGCTGAAGAGGGCCCTGATGTCCCTCAATCAGAAGAAAATTCAGGATGCCCTGCTTCCTGATGGTGTTGAATGGAGTTTTAACCCACCAGCTGCATCACACCATGGTGGAGTCTGGGAAAGACTCATCCGATCCATCCGGCAGGTGCTCAACTCCACTCTGCACCAGCAAACCACTGATGACGAAGGCCTTCATACCCTGCTCTGTGAGGTGGAGGCAATCCTGAACAGTCGCCCCCTCTCCACAGTGTCCTCAGACCCCCATGACCTGGAACCGCTGACCCCCAATCATCTCCTTTTGTTGAAGACCATGCCCACTCTGCCCTCTGGAGTCTTCCAGCAGTCCGACATCTATGCCAAGCGCCGCTGGAAACAGGTCCAGTACATGGCTGATCTATTCTGGCTCAGATGGACGAAGGAATACCTTCTTCTGCTCCAAGAGAGGCAGAAATGGACGGGCAAGAAGAAAAACTTCAACGTCGGAGACATTGTCCTGGTGGTCGATCCCACCACGTCAGTCCTTGAGAGGCCCATTACCAAGCTGTGCCGGATCCTTGAGGCTGACGATGAATCCTGCTGAGGAAACCCAATGATGTCTGTCCCTTAACGCTATACAGGGAAGTAGAATTAATTCATTTCATTTGATTTACATACTTACCTTATTGATAATTGCCCTATTTTGCTCATTATTGTTATGCATATTTAACTGAAACTTTATCACTTGGCTCCTTTTTTTTTTGTATGTTGTAAAATAATTGATTCTTGGAGAACAATTAGGGGCCGGTGTGAAGGAGCCACATTTAAGTTTATTTGGATTGAACTTAATATCTCTTGTTTTCTGCACTTTTGAGCTTGCGCCCCCTTTAGGTGGTGAATGGTGCCACCTCAAGGGAACCGATAAAGGGATGCCAATTGCGCATGACGGGAGGAGAGCAGGCCGCAGAATACAGTCATTGACCTCGCTCAACGAACAATACATCGCAATCCATTACAACAATCCCGTTACATTTTGCATCCCACGGCATTTTTGTTTGTGTATTATTTTACTTTGTAATAAAAACGGCAACAACTCCGGACAAAACCATCTCACGTGGATTATTACGAGTGTGAGTCAGACACTGCAAACCTGCCTTCTCACCTGGTCAAAACAGATAGGACTGGGGCTACAGGAAAAGCCGAAACCTGTTTTTGCCAGTACAAACGGTATAGGACAAGTTCGATTTAGTACGACCCCTGTGAATGGCCAAAAACAGCCAAAAACGGCCAAAAATGGCACTTTTTGGAAATTTGTGGCAGCGCCAAACATTACCCAATTTTGATGAAACTTTACATGCATATTCTTTGAAGCTATGGCAACATAGATTTCGAGTTTCGTAATTTTAGGGGCAAAGGTTATAGAGTTATGCTAATTGCATTGTGGTAGCCCAACCCTCTAATGTTCATTGGCGGATATCTTCTGATTAAATACATATTTTTGAAACATTTTCGGACCATAACCTCAACTAGGTCTAACGAGTATGCGTACCAAATTACGTCCAAATCGGACCAACGGTGTCTGAGAACTGCGCAACTTCCTTTTTTTCATAAAATCCAAGATGGCGGAAAATTTTCCCAGGCGGACTTTTGTACTCCCAGTGGCTTTTTTGTAGAGGAGACTTGTCTGCACATGTGTGCAAAGTTTCATGTCAATCGGACTTACGGTGCGGCGGGGATGGCGAATCTCCCACTAGGTGGCGCTAGCGAGCAACTTTTTCGTGACCAACGCCAAATTCTCAAATTTTTCGCTAGACCCTATAGACACTCCAATTTACATTTTTTTTCATGCGAAGGCCCCCAAAATGCAGGTCAAACGTGTAAGAATAATAAGAAAAACATTTGAATAACAATAGGGCTTCGCAGCCCGACGTTGTAGGCGCTCGGGCCCTAAATAGAAAACAAGTCAGTTAAAAGCCTGATTAAAAAGGTGGGTCTTGAGCCTCTTTTTGAAAACAACATTCTCTGCGGCCCTGAGGTTCTCCGGCTGGCTGTTCCACAATCGGGGGCCATAGAAACTGAACGCCGCCTCCCCGTGTGTTTTAGTTCTCACCTGTGGTATGGTTAAAAGGCCAGCACTGGAGGACCTCAGGTTCCGTGAGGGTTGATAGGGTAAAAGGGTAGGAGATAAATAAGAAGGCCCAAGACCATTAAGACATTTAAAAATTAGTAAAAGAACCTTAAAATCGATCCTGAAGCGCACAGGGAGCCAATGCAGCGATTTTAAAACTGGTGTAATGTGCTCCCGCCCTCTGGTCCTCGTCAGCACGCGTGCGGCTGAATTCTGTAATAACTGTAAATTGTATATGTTCTTTTTGGGAAGACCAGAGAGCAGGGCATTGCAATAATCTAGGCGACAGGAGATAAAAGCATGCATCAGCACCTCCGTGCTGGCCTGAGAGAGAAACGGGCGGACTCTGGCTATATTCTTAAGATGGTAAAAACCTTTGTTATGTTTTTGATGTATGGAATAAAAGTTCCAGAGTCAAAAATCACACCGTGATGTTTTACAGATTTTGAGGGTTTAAAATCCTGTAACTTTGGTAAAAGTTTCTCTCTCTGGCCTTCAGGACCAATGACTAAAACCTCTGTTTTGTCCTGGTTGAGCTGCAGGAAGTTTGCTGCCATCCATGACTTGATGTCTACAATGCAGTTAAAAAGGGCATCAATTGGCCCTGTGTCATCAGGAGACAAGGCGATGTACAGTTGCGTATCGTCAGCATAACTATGAAAGCTGATGCCGTGCCTCCTGATGACGTCCCCAAGGGGAAGCATGTAAAGATTAAAGAGTTGGACCTAAAATTGACCCTTGGGGAACTCCACACTTTATCTCATGGGTTCTTGAGGAACATGTATCCATACTTACAAAGAACTTCCATCAGTAAGGTAGGACGTGAACCAGTTAAAAACAGTGCCAGAGAGGCCGACCAGGTTCCTCAGTCTATTTAATAAAATGTGATGGTCTACTGTATCGAAGGCGGCGGTTAGATCCAGTAGTACCAAGACTGTGAGTTTATGATTATCTAAATTACACCTGTCGTCATTTAAAATCTTTAAAAGTGCGGTTTCTGTACTGTGGTTCCTCCTGAAACCAGACTGATGGGTTTCTAAAATATGTTTTGAGTATAAGAACTCATTTACTTGATTAAAAAGTTTCTCTAAAATTTTACTTAAAAATGGTAAGTTGGATACAGGCCAGTAGTTATTTAAGACATTGGGGTCTAAATCACTCTTCTTCAGAAGGGGCTTCACCACCGCCGTTTTAAAGGAGGTGGGGAAGACACCCGTCTGAAGAGAGCAATTCACCAAAAACAACAGCTGTTCCTCGAAGAATCCATAAAGTGTTTTAAAAAACGGTGTGGGCATTGGATCTAAAAGGCAGAT
The DNA here is from genome assembly GCF_963514095.1 of Eutrigla gurnardus. Taxonomy (NCBI): domain Eukaryota; kingdom Metazoa; phylum Chordata; class Actinopteri; order Perciformes; family Triglidae; genus Eutrigla; species Eutrigla gurnardus. The sequence continues at coordinate 956,476 of NC_139918.1, forward strand.
TGTGGGCTTTACCTGGGAGAAAACTCGACCTAGTGTCCTTGCATCAACCAGGGCAAAACTCTCCAGTGTTTCCTCCGGTAAAAGCAATGATCCAGGTGTTAAAAGCTGTTGGGATAAAAGACTGGATCTGATGTCATTGATTTTTCTTCTGAAGCGGTCTGCAAAGTCCTCGCAAAAGGATGTTATCTTTTGTTTGAGGATTTTTTAGAGTTTGTTTGTTTAAAGATCAAATGTGGAGAATAGGAATTTGGGGTTCTTCGTCATTGATTAATTTTTGGAAGTGGGAGATTCTTGCTTGTTTTACCGTGTTATTGTAAGTTTTGAGGTTTTGACGTAAAATTTCATAGTGAACGGTTAACTTGGATTTCCTCCATCTCCTTTCAAATGTGTAACCAATTAACACTTAAAAATGTAAAAAAAAAAAAAAAAAAAAAAAAAAAACATATGACACTTGCTAATGCAGATTATTCATGACCTGCCTTGCATCTATTTTTGAGAGACTTTTGCAAAATCAGTTGTAGCCTCATACAGTCAAGGTGCAGATTTAAAATCACTCTTTTTTACAGGACCCAGGTGCAGACACAAGACAAGGACAGATTGAACCAACTTAAGATTTTAATTTAAACATACACAAAGTCAGGAACATAGATCGGCTTGCAAAACCATGAAACGTGAATCACAAAATGAACACAAAAATGAACTATGACCTAACAAACTTAAACATGAATTTAAACAAAGGAACGGACACTAAACCTGGACGTGAACCATGGTTTACAAAATGAACACCAGAATAGACTATGACCTAACAAACTTAAACATGAATTTAAACAAAGGAACAGACACTAAACCTGGACGTGAAACATGGACACAAACATGGAACATGAAACTGTGGCGTGGGGAAGAACAAAAGAACAAGGCACGAGACAAACAGCAACACACACGGCGACTAGACTTGAAACACTTACAGACACGTAGACACAATCTTGGCACAGACCATTAACTTTACGTGGAGACATAAAGCGTGGCATGAACATCAAACTACCTGACAAAGGCAAAAGTGCAGGGAAGGTTTAAGTAGGGGCAGAACCAATTACACCAGGTGAGGGAAACAGGTGAGTGCAATTGACAAGATGTGGGAGTGACAAGACAGTGATGCAGGGGCGTGGCCAAAGACAGGGAGACAGAAACAAAATGTGAGAGAAAACAAGACATGACTGAAAACAAGACAAGGCATGACACATACATCACGGACCGAAATTTACATTTGCATTACGTTATCTGTTACTGAAAAAAAAACACTTTTATTGCAGTGATTTTTTAAAAGCAACAACTTACTTATACAACACTGATTAACAATATTTTTTTGACCCTATTTCATTGATAGTGAAAAAGCAGAAGAAGCCTCTTTAAGAGCATCCTTAAGAGGAAACAGGACACTTACTGTCGATGAGAAAGCTTGCTCAGAAGACTCAACTCTGTTTTGTTGACCACCTTTTCCGTGCTTCTCAGGTGCTGGACTATATCAGCATACAGTTCCCCACAAATCGGACACTTGTGCTTGCACCTCTCATACTGCTTGCTTGGAGAGCTTTTCAAAAACGTGTTGAAAGTTGTGATACTTGTCGGCTTTATTTTCTTTACATCACAGGAGAAGGGGTATTTTAAACAATCTCACATTCTTGTAATCAACACCATATGACATGAAAATAATATTGTGTATGTATGGGGTCTGGGGGCTAAGAGGATACCTTTCACTCCCTCACTCTCTCAGCCAAACTGGTGTCCCGAGGTCTAATATGTATGTTCCCATATACAGTCCTGCCCTAACTGTAACACGTTTGTTTTACAGTGAAACCGAGGCAGTGCAATCTGAATCTGCAGCCTACCAATCCAAGTACCTCATTATGCTTGTGCATCAACATTGCTGCCTCCCAGGATATTTCACCAGGCTATGGACTGTTGCCATGGTGATATTATGCGCTCTTACCCCAGAACAAGCTTATTCTCTAAAATTAACATCTGACAATAATCACTATTATGGAACTAGAGATCGAAGTGTGTCTCTCAACTGTAAGTTCACCCTTGATTCTGAGGATTTGGATAATTTGGACATAGAGTGGAACATTGTGCCACCAAACAGGCAGGAAGATGACAAACTTATACTCTGGTATGTTCAAAGTATCATTCATAATAATTGATATGCCCCTTTAAAGAACAGGATCTACTTTACATCTCCTGAGCCCCAAGACGGTGATGCTTCTATAAGTATCACTAACCTTAAGCTTACAGATTCTGGAACATACCAATGTAAGGTGAGAAACGTAGCAAGTGAACAGATTAAAGACATTCTTCTGACTGTAATGGAGAGGCCAGACAAACCGGTATGTTACATGGATGATGAAGCTGTGTTGGATACAAATATAAGGCTCAGATGCAAATCCTCACAAGGCACTCCACCACTTAACCCTCGTGTTGTCCTGGGGTCATTCTGACCCCAAATTAAATCTTTTGCTGTCAAAATAGGTTTTTTGTTCATCAAATGGTCTGAAAATAATGGGGGTTGTTCGATACTATGCTATTCATGATTAAAATAAATTTGAAGTAATTTGATTGAAATATGGGTGTTTTATTGAATATAATAACTTCTGTTGTCCTCTGGGGTCAAAAAGACCCCGAAGCACAAAGTAGTGCAATGGGGCAAATTGTCACACCATACTGCTTTCCCACAGATGAACACCCCCTCCTCATGGCACACACACGCGTACACATGCGTGCGCACACACACACACACACGCACGCACGCACGCACAGAGAGGCACATGTGTGATGTGTGGGGTCAAGCAATGGTTAGGACAAGAAAAGACAAAAACAAAAAAGGTCTTTTCTCACAGGTGTTGGGGCATTCCACATTTTAGTCTGAGAGAGACAGAGGCAGGCAGCACAATGAGGAGGCAGAAGCAATATACTTTGCAGGAGGCTTGTGAGCTAATTTTGGAGAAGAATGACCAGGAGGAAGACGATACTGAACATGAGGACAAATCAACTGATGAGAGAGTCAGTGTCAGAAGAGGAAGAAAATAATGATGGGGTGATTGATCCACCATACAGACCACATGCTACTTCTTCCTCTGAAGAAGCCCCCACATCGCCCACTGCAGAAGTGGAGGACTATACTTCTTTTGATGAAGAGGAAGATTCTGAAGCTGAACTAGAAGACGTCTCGGAATTTGAGGACTGCACTTTTTATGAAGAGGAAGAATCTACCGATGAGGAAGAATCTGAGGAAGAGGACCCAGCTGAGATGGAAGAATATTTCCAATCAAAGGATTAATCATTGATCTGGTCTTCCATCCCTCTGAGTGACAGACGATACATGACAACAGCAGAGTGAGAGACAAGCTACCATGGGCCGACTGCATATGCAAGGTCTCGTATTGATGATATCATGTCCACCTTCGACCTGTTTCTGCCAAAGCCTATTCAAGAGGCAGTGCTGAACATGACAAATAAGGAAGGACAACGTTTGTATGGCATCAAGTTCTGCCCTCACCTGAGTGATGTCAAAACATCAAAAAGGTGCCAAAAATGCAATGCATACATCTGCAAAGTTCACGCCACTTCTGCCTGCCCAGCATGCAACTAAGGGCACGATCAGACTGTTCAGACTATTCTGAAAAGATAGTCTTGAAATGTTGAATGTTTTGGAAATGAATGTTGACGTGTTTAAATGTCAGGTAATGAGTTAGAATAAAGGGTAACACTTTCTATGAAGGTCTAGTTTATAATGCATTAGGAGCACATGCATAAGACATTATAATGCATTAATAATGCTTCATACATGTCATTATAATAGTGTATAATCATGTATAAGAACTTATACCAAGGTTTATAAAGTATTACAAGTGTGGACATAATGTATTATAAATTAAGCACTTATAATGTTTTATACCTGCATACTAAAGTGACAACAGTGTTTGAATGAAGAATCTGAAGTCCTGGGTCACATAACACATTATAACCATCCTTACTCTAGCCAGTAGTAAAGACACACATAGAACTGCTCAACATAGAACAGATACTAAATGCTCAGTTACGGAAAGGGCGTAATGCCTTATAAATATCAATAATATGACTTTAAGAGCTTTTAGTAAAGTGACAACACTGTATAAAGTTATTAGCAATTGTATGATATTATAACACAATTATAATCACTTAGGAGCAGTATTTTGCTGGCTGTAAGTAAAGTGTAAGTCAACCATAATGATGTTTAAAGCAACTCTTTATTTTGCAGAAACAAAATGGTTTATTGACCTATGGAGTGAATATAGGTCAATAAAAAAACAAGTCTCTTACCAAACCAAAATCAGAAAAAAATGCATATTACTTTGTACATTTTTAAAAAATGCTTTTACAGCTCTACAAGTTTTAAATACGAAATAAAACAGGTAGGTAGAGGCACAATATTTTGGTACTCTTATCAGCTGATGTACCTCATTTTTCAACAGTTACGAATTGCATATTTACGAATGTCATGCAGGAGCCGGCCAATGATATGAAATCTATGAATCCTGCCCAGCCAGTATTCCCACTCAATCACTTTTAAATGTTCTTGCAAAAGTTTTGTGGTACGGTTTCCACGGTGCCTCCACACTTCAACCTTGAACGTCTGCCATGCACGTTCCAAATGCTGAGTGTGGGCTCCAGTGTTTGGGTCAACAAAATGCCTTTTATGGCATACTGTGTGATGGTCAAATCCCATATCTCCAAGTACCCGCTGGTAAGCTCGCCATTCATCAGAGACAATCTGTGAGCCTCCTCTCACATGGTGTAGTATGGTTGGCAGGAGATCTTCCCTCGAACGGCCTCTCACCACCTTCAGTATGGGTCTTCTTGATGTTTGCCCAACTTCAAGTAAGCCCAAAACCCACTTTTTTGTGCGGCGCCAGGCAGGTCCAACGCGTCCTCTGTTATACTGCAAAACCAAATATTTTCAGATGGAGTGAAAAAGCTTTCTTGGAAGCCACTTTTCAAACCAGCTCATTACTTTTTAAAAATCACACTGCAAAAACAAACAACAAATGGATAATTTACAAAAGAAATAACTAGTATACACTACTTACTTTCCTCTTGTGAGAGAATTTGCTTTCATCTAACATCACAAAGCAATGATGTCCACCAATCTTCAATTTCCCCTGGTGTCTCAGTTTGTCAATGGCTGTAATGCAGACCTTGAGAGATGGAAGTTCAATATTAGAGCTTGCTCAGTCAGGTAAATTGTTCCAAATGTTATGTTCTTCTCCAACAAAATATATTCTACTGCTTTAAAATAAATCTAGATAACTACTGCAGACCTTTTTGAGCTTCAGTCATATAGTAGTATACTCTGTCACACGTACATGTCAAATGTAAGTTGTGATCTCCAATTATGCACTATTCAAGAAATAATGTTGGGTAGTTTTTCTGACACCACTTGAATGCAGCACACATATTATGTATAGAGGCAAAGTTATGCCCTCAAAAACCTATGCACCTTTCTCAAAGTGGAAGCCATCTTCGTCAAAGTGCGACTGCTGCTGGCAATGCCATCCTCCATCATATCCATCTGTCTCAGCCTCAATCCCTGAGAATACCTTTGACAGAAATGGTTGATCTTAGTAAAATTAAAAATTAAAACATAAATCATGTACGGGCAATCAGAAGTCTATGAATAATTTGGACCTCAGCATTTGCATATGGGTATTAAAATGGGTAATGTTAACAAATAAAACACCAACCGATAGATGAACTCCAAATGGCTTCGGAGAGGCCTACGAGAGTTGAAGAAGATCGATCCACTTCTGACAGATCTCCTCTTCTGGCGATGGCCTTTTCTGCCACAAGACCTAATGGGTGAGTAAGAAAAATAATGTTGATAATTATTAATTGGCGATAGATTTAACTAACTGATAATTACAAAATATTACATCTCTGCCTGCAGCAGGGTGGGGATTTACCCAGACCAGATGTCATTCATTACACATGCGTTATGGATAAGGGTATGTGCTACATGAATTAATAATGACTAATATCCTAGGAAGAAACAGCAGAGCGCTCCTCATGCAGTTATCACCTGTGTGGGCTGCAGGTGAGCCTGCTCGACAGTGCCTCCTTTCATTCTTTTCTTTTTTTCATTAGCCCCCCATCCCGGTCGGACATGTCTCTAAATTGCACACTGGCCTGCAGTCAAAACTTAAACTTCATGGTGCACGCTATGGGGTGGCCCCACTCTTGGACAGTTTTTAATGAGAGGCAATGCTGCCCTGACATTTGCGCGCACACAACAATGTACAGTAGTAAGTTGTGCAAAACACCATCATCAGTTTAAGTATGCTGAACGGTCCCATAAAAAACAATGAAAACCGGACATATTCACGAATTCATATCCCCCCCTCCCTCCTTGACAGGATGTGAAAAGTGGACATGTCTGAGCATACAATTAACGTAGCAATGGCGTTTCTTACCATACATATCCATCAGCTTTGGAGACAACGTTTAGGTGCATGGGCCTCTTGCAGGTGGAGCAGATCATGCAACGCTTTAGGATTCCTCTTCTTTGCATCCATACAACTATTTTTCTCCGGCGGCGTATAGTGTCCTCTTGTTGTATTAATCGACGAATTTCATCACTCAGTAAATTTGCCATGTTGGCATCCTTCACCTGAAGAGCGGGCAGCGACGATCTCCCATGGATCCATGCGATCTCCCGCTTGCGTCCAAAATTGCCTTCTGTGATTGCTGCGTTCAAAAGGGAATTTCGAGTTGTTAAAAATAAATTGAATGGTTCTCCAACTTATAATTCTTTAGTTTAAAGTCTTAAATTCTGCTGTCTTTTCAGAGCTACTTTTTGTTGACATTTCAACGTAGATTTCATTTGTAATTATACATTATAATGGTTGCTTAGTTTATCTTACACTATGATTACAGCAATATGTGGAGGTTAATAGCTATTGTATTGACTAAATTAGTTAGCCTGTGTTGGCAGGTAACATTAGCTGAGAGGTTATGCAAGTGAACCGAAATCAAGCAATTGAATTTATTTACAGCATGAACGAAATGTATTGATTGTCAGAAGCCAGAATCTCCGAGTTCTGATTAGTCCTGAACGAAGCACAGGGGACCACGAGGACGACAGAGGAAAGACGCACTTGACTGCAGTTTTGAAAAGAAAGAAGGTGGTTACGGTCTGCAAAAGGCAACGAAACCAAACTCAAGGTAATATTTTTCAACACAGACTGTAAAACATGAACAAAATGCATATAGTTATTTTGGGGGTTTTGGCTTAAGTTTTGTTAGCCAAGCTTAAACGTTAGCATCCAGGCCACATGGGTAACCTATTCAAGCTAATCCAGCCAACATGTTGAAAAAGCAAACTTTAGTGCATAGTGTCAATGTGGGAGCGTTTTGCTGTAAAGTTTGAATCAAAGTCAAACTAACAATAGCCAAAGCATAACGCCTGGTTCACACTGGACGCGGAAGCGCCGCGGCGCAGTGCGCCGCCGAAAATCGCGGCGCTTCTGCTCAGCTGTTGTTCATTCAGAGCTATTTTTTTCCATTAAACCCCGTACAATTAATACACCATGTTTCTCTAACCAAGAAGTTTGTACACTTCTTGTATTTATCCGTTCTCTCTAGAGAGAGAGAGAGAAAGAGAGCGAGAGAGAGAGAGAGAGAGAGAGGGACACACACACACAGACAGAGAGAGTGTATGGTAGTAGACAGTAGTAGTGCAGATATACCGTTGAAATACACTTTTTTTTATCTACTCTTCACATTTATTAAATGTATTGTCTCTTCCTGTTTCCCAGTGCGAGTTTAGATACACAAATATGATCGCGTTTGTCAATCGCGGTATTTTATTTTGAAAATTGACCGGATTGTCTCGTGTTCTTCTGTGTGATTTCCTGCCAGAATTGGCCTAATAAAGGTTATAGATTGTGTTTCAAACTTGGCATAGGATCCCTGTCATAGCTTTTAGCTAAAGTAATTTAATATTTACAAAAATAATTTTTTGTTTTCTTTTTTGTGATCTTTGCTAATGTGTTGTGTGCAGCTCCTACAATCAAGCATGAGCTGGCCATGATCAAACTTCAGCTGGAGGGAGAGAGAGAGCGCGGGAAACTCAGAGAAGAAACAATAGAAATGCTGAAGTCAGATAAAGACTACCTTCAGCGTGAACTGACCAGCAAGGCTGAATTAATGACGGAACTAGTCAGATCTGGGAACAGATCGGTGGAGCCATCATCTAGTTCAGGTGATCAATTATATGCCAGGTTGTGTTGCTCCTGGGTTATTACATGAATTTTCACACATTTGAATTTTGACATCCACCGTCTTGGATTGTTCTACAATGTTTGTTATAACTATAAACACAAGAAGAAGAAAAAATATGAATTAATGTTTTAGAATTGTGTGTGTGTGTGTGTGTTTGATTTATTGCAGCAGAGTCTTCCAAGATTCAAAGTCAGGTGAAAAGACTTTTCATTTCTGATGAAGAATCTGAAGTTGCTTCCACCTTAGCCATTGACTCGCCATTGTCTGATTGGTCCTTGGAAGATGACTCCAAGAAGAAGAAAAAGCTGAAGAAGAGATCCCCAAAGTTGAGTGGAAGCCCCAAACCAGAAACCAGTCGTGTTCGAGGTAAGATTGTTTTATATATCAGTAATGAGTGAAATTGACTGTTTTAACTGTGTTTTTTAACTGCTTGCATAAAAAAAAACATTAAATATAAACCACAAACTAATAATAATTAATAAAAAGATAGAACAGACTGTATTTTACCAAAAAAGTGAATTATTTTTGACAGTATGTCATTATCTCTAAGACTTTTTGTGGTCCCCAAGAGATAGCCAGTTCACAAACAAAATCAAAAGACTTAAATGATTCCAGAGGGGATTTTGTGTAATGTTACTGTGCTCTCATAAAATGATAGAGCAGAAATAGAAAGAGAGAAAGAAAAAATAGAACAAAAGATGTTAAGTATACATACAACATTTTGTACTCTCCTTTCATATACTGCACATACCAGTTAATGCATTCTCTTTACAATGACAGATGAACTTTTTTTTCTTTCAGTGAAAAACTGCAGAGACATCACGAAAAGGTACAAGGCAGTGCTGAAGAGCTACAGTGAGGGGGGGTCAATGAAATCTGCCTTTGAAGAAGTCGGTGTTGACCGCAACACAATCGCTAGAACAGCAGTCATCGCAGAGCTCAGCCTCGCAGCCCCTGAAGCTTTCACAGCTGTAGGCCAGTGGAATGAGAAGTTTGAAAAGCTCTCCACCTTTGTGGACAGATGTCGCGCAGCTATTACAGCTGAGATTAAAGAGCGCATAAGCGAAATGAAAGAGAATGGTACTTTGCTTCCCATTGCACATTAAATGTGCAAAAAAGTTAGTCTGTTCCAAGTTGTAATTTGTTATGTTATAAATTGCATTCTTTAGTCTCTCAGGTGCAAGAATTTTTATTTGTGAGCTATGCAAGCTTTTTTTTTATTTTCTACAGTTGTACTGTCAATTGTATTGATATGTACAGAATAACATGCACCTTTTCTTTATATTTTGCTTTTGCAAAATAAAGTTGTTTTAAAGATCATTATGGTGTATCATTTTTAACTTACACTTTACTTACAGCCAGCAAAATACTGCTCCTAAGTGATTATAATTGTGTTATAATATCATACAATTGCTAATAACTTTATAAAGTGTTGTCACTTTACTAAAAGCTCTTAAAGTCATCTTATAACATATTATTGATATTTATAAGGCATTACGCCCTTTCCGTATCTGAGCATTTACTATCTGTTCTATGTTGAGCAGTTCTATGTGTGTCTTTACTACTGGCTAGAGTAAGGATGGTTATAATGTGTTATGTGACCCAGGACTTCAGATTCTTCATTCAAACACTGTTGTCACTTTAGTATGCAGGTATAAAACATTATAAGTGCTTAATTTATAATACATTATGTCCACACTTGTAATACTTTATAAACCTTGGTATAAGTTCTTATACATGATTATACACTGTATATATAATGACATGTATGAAGCATTATAAATGCATTATAATGTCTTATGCATGTGCTCCTAATGCATTATAAACTAGACCTTCATAGAAAGTGTTACCGAATAAAGTTCACTAAAAATTTGAAACAGAGGTGAGTGATAATTTATACTTTATGCTTTATAAACAATCAAACCAGATGACCTCATCTTTGACCCGGGAGGACAACAGGTGTGATTATTTGCTGCCATTATAAAAATTTAAGTGGTTTAAAAACAGCATCCTAACTCGAATTTGATATATACCAGTCTGTGATGATCCATCAACACACGGGACTCTGATCGTTATCTATAGTAAGAATAATTGATGATTTTATTTATTTTTACTCAAAAACAAGGTAAAAAGTTCATGTAAATGAGGTCTTATTGACCTTAAATTCCAAATGGAATAAAGAAATTGTGTTATTGCGTTTTAATGAAGTTGGCATTAAAGGTGTAACACAGAATTGGGTGAAGTTTCCACTTTATATTCTCTAAATAACAGTCAAACCAGACGGGGTCAAATTTGACCCCAGAGGACAACAGGTGTGATTATGTGCTGCCATTAAAAAAAATCGAATTATTCCAAAACAGCATCCTCACTAAACGTTGACATATACCACTCTGTGATAAGTCAAATAGTAAAAATAATATTTAGTCAATATAATTAATTGTTTCATTTTATTTTAAGTTAAAAACAGGGCATACTTTTATGTAAATAAGGTCTGTTGGCCCTAAATTCCAAAACGAAGGGGAAACTTTGTGGTAATGGGTTGGACTGAAGTAAGACTAAAGGTGCAACACAGAATTGATTGACAATTTATACTATATCCTTTAAATAACAGTCAAAACCAGGTGGGGTCATTTTGACAAAAGGTGGACAAAAGGTGCATGGCAATCGGGAGGACAACACGAGGGTTAAATACAGATGGGTAAAGCTCAGCGTAAACTGATGCTGGATCCAGATGCCTTTGTTGATGCTTGAGAAGGGGACTTATACTTGGATAAGATCACAGAGAGGGACTCTGGAACATACCGCTGTACCGTCCAGAGCCTTGTGGGTATGGAAGACTGTAAGCTTATACTCAAAATCACATCTCCATCAATAGTTATTGACAGACATGGACCTATAGCAGGAACTACAGCTGGAATTACAGCAGGAGTGGGTATGGAAGACTTTGAGCCGGTACTCAATATTACATCTCCATCAACAGTGATTGACGGACATGGCCCTAACACAAAAACTACAGCTGAAATTACAGCAGGAGTTAGGGAAGACCGTGAGCCTGTACTCAATATCACATCTGCATCAACAGTGATTGATGGACATGGACCTATAGCAGGAACTATAGCAGGAGCTATTGTTTCTTTGATTGTGGTCATCACTGTAACACTCAACCCAGTCATTTCCTACCGCCGCAGAAAAAGGCATGGAAAGTTAATGAGGAATCTATGGGCTCAGATCAACTCATCCAACTATTGGCCCACCAGATTAGAACAGGTGATGAAGGTTCAACTAAAGAAATCTGCACATGTAAGAGTGTTTTGGTCATTTGTGCCAACAGATAGAATATTCTTTCATACTGAGCTCATCATTGCAGCTCAGGTGTGAGGAAGAAGACAACCCATATGAGAGAACAGAGACTACAAACCGTGTGAGTAGCTGTCAGATATTTATGTCTCTGTTTTATTATTAACTCCATGCTGTTTAGCATGCTGTATATTACTGTACCATCTGGAGTCATCTAGTCATTAAGGAGCAAAACCAGTGGTTAGTATACATTTCATAGTGTGGCAGCTGGAAACCTTTGAATGTAATTCTGTTGAATAACAGGACCATCACAGCATTTAAAGTGTGAGTAAAACCCCAACATCTATCTATCTGTCCCTTGCATAAAAAAATCTCATGATTTGTCTCCAGGTGCTGTCTGTAATGGAGAGGCCAGACAAACCGGTATGTTACATGGATGATGAAGCTGTGTTGGATACAAATATAAGGCTCAGATGCAAATCCTCACAAGGCACTCCACCGCTTAAATACAGATGGGTAAAGCTCAGCGTAAACCGATGCTGGATCCAGATGCCTTTGTTGATGCTCGAGAAGGGGACTTATACTTGGATAAGATCACAGAGAGGGACTCTGGAACATACCGCTGTACCGTCCAGAGCCTTGTGGGTATGGAAGACTGTAAGCTTATACTCAAAATCACATCTCCATCAATAGTTATTGACGGACATGGACCTATAGCAGGAACTACAGCTGGAATTACAGCAGGAGTGGGTATGGAAGACTTTGAGCCAGTACTCAATATTACATCTCCATCAACAGTGATTGACGGACATGGACCTATAGCAGGAACTACAGCTGGAATTACAGCAGGAGTGGGTATGGAAGACTTTGAGCTGGTACTCAATATTACATCTCCATCAACAGTGATTGACGGACATGGCCCTAACACAAAAACTACAGCTGAAATTACAGCAGGAGTGGGTATGGAAGACCGTGAGCCTGTACTCAATATCACATCTGCATCAACAGTGATTGATGGACATGGAACTATAGCAGGAACTATAGCAGGAGCTATTGTTTCTTTGATTGTGGTCATCACTGTAACGCTCAACCCAGTCATTTCCTACCGCCGCAGAAAAAGGCATGGAAAGTTAATGAGGAATCTATGGGCTCAGATCAACTCATCCAACTATTGGCCCACCAGATTAGAACAGGTGATAAAGGTTCAACTAAAGAAATCTGCACATGTAAGAGTGTTTTGGTCATTTGTGCCAACAGATAGAATATTCTTTCATACTGAGCTCATCATTGCAGCTCAGGTGTGAGGAAGAAGACAACCCATATGAGAGAACAGAGACTACAAACCGTGTGAGTAGCTGTCAGATATTTATGTCTCTGTTTTATTATTAACTCCATGCTGTTTAGCATGCTGTATATTACTGTAACATCTGGAGTCATCTAGTCATTAAGGAGCAAAACCAGTGGTTAGTATACATTTCATAGTGTGGCAGCTGGAAACCTTGAAATGTAATTCTGTTGAATAACAGGACCATCTCAGCATTTAAAGTGTGAGTAAAACCCCAACATCTATCTATCTGTCCCTTGCATAAAAAAATCTCATGATTTGTCTCCAGGTGCTGTCTTCCTCTGCAGAGGACAATGAGAATAATGCATCTATTGAGGAGGGTCTGACAGCCTGTGTTGAAGCTAAGGTGAGGTGTATTAACCTTGGTTTAGTGATGTGTACAGACAGTATAGTTATTTCCTAAAGGATTTCTGTCCATGACCTCTAAATGACAAAATTTCAGATAGAAAAATCAGAGGACAATGGATCCATGGGTAACAGAGATGAGGTTGGTGCTGAAGGACAGGTGAGTGGAAGTAAACTGGTTTGACATTGTGTGCATGAAATCAAGTCATACATTAACCAATATCTGCCTGTGCCCCATCTTAAGGAACCATATTCCTTGCACATAGAAAATGAGAAAAATGCATCCCACGAGGAGGTCATGACAGCATTCTGAAACAAACGTGAGCAGTATGAAGAAGGTTTTAGTGCTGTTTACTACATTACAGATATATTGGAAAATCACATTGTCACATGTTTTTCAGAGGAAGAAAGGTCCAAGGATGAAGAATCCTTTAAAGTTCTGTGTTCAAGGTTCTGTGTTCAACATAAATGTTAGACTGGTTTATACGTGAACATTTACCTCAAAAGAGTTCAGATTAGGTCACAAAGGAGAACAGGATGTCCAGGAGCCACATCCATTAGGACACAGTGAAGTTCCTAAATATGTTTTTGATAATTTCATGTTTGTTCAGTTTGTCTCAGCCTCTTTACTTAAACTTATGTGAAATGTGTGGAACTGGCTCTAATTGATTAAAGAGGAGGAAAGGACATCCAAGTGCCACGTTGTTGAGAACAGAAGAAACGTTCTTGAATAAATAAACGTTTTTAGGAAGAATTCATGTTTGTTTAAAGTCTTTGAAAGGGTTTCAAGGGTAAAAGTTGGGTGTTTTAGCCTTTAGATACTGAAAAAGTGGCCTTGAATAATCTTGCGAATGCTGGGTCATACTTAAGTTACTTCCTGTTGTGTGAGACAAAAAGGTCATGACTGTATCTCCATACGCCCATATTTTGCCAAACAGGTCCCAGTCATTCCCTAGCCAACTTTGCATTTTTCATAAAGGGTCTCAGATGTAATGGTTGGGTGTTTTAGCCTTTAGGTACTGAGAAAGTGGTCTTCAATCTCCCGAATGCTGGAGTCATACTTAAGTTACTTCCTGTTGTGTGAAACAAAGGTGTCATGACTGTATCTACATAAACCCATATTTGGCCAAAAAGGTCTCAGTCACTCTCTAGCCAACTTTGCATTTCTAATAACTAAAGGATCTCAAAGGTACAAGTTGGGTGTTTTAGCCTTTAGGTAAAGACAAAGTGGTCTTCAATAATCTCATGAATGCTGGAGTCATAGTTAAGTTACTTCCTGTTGTGTGAAACAAAGGTGCCATGACTGTATAACCATACACCCATATTTGGCCAAACAGGTCTCAGTCATTCTCTAGCCAACTGCTCATTTTTAATAAAGGGTATCGAGGGTACAAGTTTGGTGTTTTAGCCTTTAGATACTGAGAAAGTGGTCTTCCATAATCTCATGAATGCTGGAGTCATATTGAAGTTACTTCCTGTTGTGTGAAACAAAGGTGTCATGACTGTATCTCCATACACCCATATTTGGACAAATAGGTATCAGTCATTCTCGAGATATTTTTGTATTTTTAATAAATAAAGGGTCTTAGAGGTGAAAGTTGGGTGTTTTAGCCTTTAGATACTGAGAAAGTGGTCTTCAATTATCTCATGAATGCTGGAGTCATAGTGAAGTTACTCCCTGTTGTGTGAAACAAAGGTGTCATGACTTTATCTCCATACACCTGTTGGGACCTCACCATTAGGACTACACAATGCGGCCTACAAAAGCCCTCACATGCGGTCAGGACAAAGGAACAAAGGAGATAAAAAACTACAACCGCCATTTTAGTTTCACCTTGCACCAAGGTGCGAAGTGCAACGTCACACAACTGGTGCCCTATTGGCTGACAACAACAGGTACCCCAGGGGGTTCCCGGGAGCAGCCGTGAGCTATATAAACCGGCGCCGCCTTAAGAACTGGCTCTTCCATCGCAACACCACGTTGCAACAGGAGGCGACTCCTCCACCGCAGCACACCGCTGCAACAGGAGGCCAACTTATAACGTCTGCGTTTCCTTTGTCCTAGGCCACAGTCTTCTCCCCGATCTCGCTGGACGAGCGACAGACTGTTTTTCCCTGTTTTCCGCGACTCGCCCCTTTTTCTTTTACTCGTTTATGGATCCTGAGAGATCGCCACGACCGCGCGATTATCTTTGTTTTTGCCTGCAGAAGAGGAACAAAACCGGTTCCTGCATTCCAGCTACCAACTCCTGTCTGAAGTCAGCTGACCAAATCGCCAAGCCGCGATTATATTGTTGCCCGCGGAAGGAAGAAACACGAACTGTTTTCTTTATTCAAGCTTGATCAACGAGAGGAAAACCGCCCCGCTCTCGTCTGGACTTAGCCGACTCATCACGTCCCCCGCTGACGCCGGGGACTCACGAACTATAGCCGCCACCCGACATCGCCGGGACGGACTCGCAGCCTACGCAACGACACCAGTAAGAGGCTATAAGTCTGGGCAGAGACATAAGTTTGATAGTGTAGGATATGCTTGTAATTCTTGTTAACGTGTTTTAAGTTTTGATCACGGACCACCGAGTCCATTGTTTTATGTGTTGTTGTATTTGAATGCTGATTGTGCACCAACGCCGCTGGGTTTCATCTCGATAACAATGCGTGTCCAACCTCGGACACATTCACAAGCTCAGTAAGTGATCTACCATCAGTTAAAAGACCGGGGTCCAGCCGAACGAACGCCATTCACGTGTGATGGTAATAGCTTACTGATCCTCTCTCTCTCTCTCTCTCTCTCTCTCCACACACAAACACACACTCCAGGTGTGTCTCTTCCTTTGTTTAGCTTAGTTTTGTGTGTTAGGTAGTTAGGTAATAAGGCTTTGTTACTTGCAGTGTTATTGATTGTGATCATTATTACTGATTTTAATAAATCTTATTATATTATAACTAGCACTCTCTTGTGCTTGTTGTGTATATGTCACTGGATAACAGCAGGTTGTGAAGGCTAGTGCTTGAATTTCACGCCTTTTTAATTGTTCGATTGTTTTTATACTTCCATGCCAATGATCACGATGATTGGCATGTGAGTGTAAAACCTTTTATATTGAGACTGAATACAGTTTTAGGTTATCTTTTCCCTGATCCCAGGGTGGTGCCCCATTTATTCATGATTATGTCATGATAATATATTAAATATAATTATTAATATCGATCATCATATTGACATTAATAATTGGCTGTTGATAACCAAATCTGCTCCTGCTACTACCCCAACACACCCATATTTGGCCAAACAGGTGACGGTGAGGACGCCCCAGCAGGGGAGCTTCAAATGCTGGAGCAACAAGTGATAAAATTCCTCCTCGCTAAAAATGTGAGTATTGAGAGTCATCACATCGCAGCCTGTCACATGCTTCCCCGAAAAGACAATAAAACAAGGCTGGCAATTATTGTTCGGTTTGTGAGTCGCAAGACCAAGATTGAGCTGCCAAAGCAGACAAAGAAATTAAAGGGGACAGGTGTGTATTTAAACAAACACTTTACAAAAAAAAAATGCTGAAATTGCGAGAGAGGCACATTACCTTGAGAAAACAAAACAAGATACAAGCGACGTGGACGAGAAACTGTAGAGTAATAAATAAAATGCGGAATGATCGTGGCAGACGCAGAGAAGCCCACATGTGATAATGCGTGAAGGCTCGATGGACAGTTCATTGTGGACTTCCAAAAAAATATATATATTCCAAATTCCAAAAAGGGGAGGGGTGTGTGTGTGTGTGTGGGGGGGGGGGGGGGGGGGGTGCCTTTTTCAAACCTTTCAAATCGTAGACTATAGCTTTAAGTGACATAGATCAACCTATTCTTTTCCGGATGCAATTGTCTCAGTCTGTAGTAAAACCTAGAGAAAGCATCAGACGATTAGGCAAGATGTTTTGTGAAGATGCGCAATGAAATGTGAGAAATCACGCACAAATTAGTCACTGATCATTGTTTGTAGATTTAGAGTCACACGAAAGCCACTCCCTCAAAATATTTTTATATACAGATTCAGCTTGGCGCAGTGGAAGTTTCGTGGCAAAAAGCCTCGCCGAGACTGCGCCGAAAGTCCGCCAGCTCCAACCTGGTCTACTCTGGGCGCAAGGCGAATTACAGCTGGTGGAGTGGAAGTTTGGCTGACTGCGCGCAGTGCGTACACGTCACCAAGACCTCACAGGCAGGTTTCCACAGTTCCAGGCACATTTAAATGCAATAAATAATCACAACAAACACTATTTAATGCAACTAATTGAATCAACATGTGAATTTATATCTATATAGATTGTCCCGTCACATCTGACATCAGATCAAAGGCAAATGGCACGCGTAACGGAAACTCAGCCTGACTGAATTAACACAGCTGAAACTTGGACCTCTCGGACCAAAACATCAGTTTCATCCTGGGAAAAGTTTGGTCGCTCGTGCCTGGTCTCGCGCCTCGGCAGCCTGTTGTCCGTTGACCAACATTTTTAGACAGAAAAAACAATATGTAAGCAGGTGAGGTATGCACCGTGTACAGTATGAGTGTTTTCTCAAGCACAATTCAGGAAAAAGTTGAATACAGCAAGACAAAGTGAGTCAGCAGTAAGCAGGCAGAGCATAATGAGATATAATCTTATCATATTGACTTGCTGGGAGTTACCTGAGACCTGCCGTTATCCAACTCTTCTACATTTTTAGACAGAAAAAAACCCAAAATGTAAGCAGGTGAAGAGAGACTATAATGTGCTACAATACCCATAATAATATAGCCTGGTGATACCAGCCTACGTACTTCTGCCCAATTTGATTCTGCTTCAGAACAGAGTCCGGTTAACGCCTCATTCCTTAGGGCTCAGCCTGACCGCCCAATCAGTGAACAGTTTCATATCTGAAGTTACAAACTCTACAGATATGAACGTATTTCTGTCAGCAGAAGTTTGGATGGATTATCAAAGGTAAATGTGTTGTCCAAATTATCCGTTTGGCAAGTATTAGGAAGTAATATTAGAAATTCTTGATAAATGCAATGCGTTTGGCTCGACTAATGAGTTCAAAAGTAAACATGCAAGCCACGCTGAAGGGACTAATTGGAATCCAACGATAGGTTCCCAGACTGAATGACGGGAGAGAATCGAAATCAAACGCTGGTAATGGCCAGGCTAATAATAATATGCTGCTAAAATACATTCTCACAAAATATGCAAGATAACAATAAAGCTATCCTTAGCCTACCTTGACTGATGGTCTCCAAATTAAGGATGACCACATCCTGGGAAGGCTCCACTGTTTTGTACTTTTCTGAAAGAATAAAAGAAACATATAGAATATATAATATGCAATTACAGTATATCAAAATGTGAAAGGTAGCAGAGTTAAAAAAAATAAAACAATTAATACTCGCATACTGTAATTGAATGTAGTTATTTGGTGTCATTTAGGTTTTACAGTGTCACATTGTTTTTAGATTTGGGGTTGTTTAAAATTGTTATAATTTAAAATAAATGTGGAATAACCTGAAACTATCAAATCGTAAATTTCTACGATGTTTTGAAGACAAGCCTGCTCTCCTGGTTTAACGGTGAGCCCCCCCGGAAGCAACATTTGGAGGTCTTTTTGGGGTATTCCAATAAAATAATTGGCCTCCATCCCAACGCGTGAAGCTTTTCTACCTGAAAGAAAAAAAGGCTTGTAATAATATTATATAATAAGGGCTTTATGTTTATGTTACACTGTGGCAGTGATATGTGTTACAGACTCCAGCTCCACAACAGCATGTTGTCAGATGCAACAGATGCAGATGCAACTCAGATGCACACATTTTAACTTATGGAAGAGCTGATGCATACATACAGTAAGTGAATATGTATAAGAGATGGCTCATTGGGGATGTGTAAAAGGTGTGAGCATACTGTATGTGGGTGTGTTTGGTGTGCCTGTCAACTTGCATGTGCATGATAGCATAGTAGGGGTATTACTCTTGTCTGCCTTAGACTTTCATACAGAGCATGATTGAATTGAAACTATAACCCTCCAAGAGCAATTTCAAGTAAAGAGCCTTCCTTAGTTAGATAACAATCCTAGGTCTGCTACACATCACATTCACTTACTCATACACCTAATGTTATGTGCAATGGCAGAGTCTCAATCACTAACATGGTCGGATGGGTGGGCACAAAAAAAAACAAAAAAACAACAACAACAAAAAAACGGATGGGCAAAGACATGGCTGAGTCAAGGATTTGTTTGTAACCCAAACTGAACGAACTTGCGAAATGTGTTTTGCAATAGGGAAAAAAGTATTCATACTAACAAGACAGATTTGATCAGCTTGGGCTGTAGCCTACGGATATAAGTTAGCCTTGGGGCAAACTATTTTAAACTGACAAACACCTAAAACGTAACCGCCACTTCATAGGAAGTATTGAATTGAAGGCCAGACACTAGATCCACAGCAGTACTGTATGTTTCAATTGCAACTCAAGAGGCACACTAACGTATCTATCTATCTATCCATCCATCCATCCATCCATCCATCCATCATTTTGGATATGGGTTGAGCGTGGCCCAAGGGTGTGCATCCTCAAATTTGAAGTTCTTATTTTCGCTGATTTTTCACACTACGCCATGCACACGCTACGGGCTAGCAGACACTACGGGCATGCACGAATATATACAGTATTTATAATAAGACATGGTAAGTTGATTATGTTGTTGGTGGGTTTGGTGTGCATGTCTATTTGCATGTGTACATGATTCATGTGTGAACATGTCTCTACAGGAGCATAGTATTGGTATTACTCATTTTAACACCACATTCTTAACCTAAGATTAGTACTATGGCAAAGTAGCACAAGTTACTTACCAGGATGATGGCATCATCCATCAGATGGGAGGTCAGCTGTTTTTTTTTTTTTCTTGGTTTTGGCCACCCAGGTTTCTTTATTAAAGTTTTCTATTTTCTTTTGTTGTCTAAGTTTTTGTGGCTGTGGTGCCTTACACATAGGGCACAGCTTACAGCCATTAAAAATCAATGCCTGACATGCAGGGCATGTTTTTTTAAGCCCTCCCATGATAGGCTGTAAAAAATCAACAAGAAAAGCATAATTAGAATTGCTATTGTTTAAAAATACAAATACCTTGGTTATTTAGAGAGATTGAACCAGTAAACCAAAGTTTCAGTCTTTCAACTCAGTTGTAATAAAGGCAATAATCCTGTAATAGACAAGATTTCATCTATGTCAAGACTGATATTTGGGACCAACTCAGGGTATCTAGTATAACACTGTGCGATTTGCTGTCACTACATCAAATGTGGATTGATGATTACATTTACATTTACATTTAGGTCATTTAGCAGACGCTTTTGTCCAAAGCGACTTACAATAAGTACATTTGTCAAAAGAAGGAAACAAGGAAACCACAACGAATCAGACACTGATTAGGTGTTCCCCCAATGCTAATTGGATATTAGTAGAACCCTATGATCTTCCGGTTACAAATAATAAATAATATTTAACAGACACAAATTTGTGAAAATAAAAATCTTGGGATACTTACTATATGAGATAATGAAAGAAAGGGTGAGTGTGTGTCTGTGTGTGTGTGTGTGAGAGAGAGAGAAGTAGTAAGGGAGATGAAGGAGCCGTAAGAGAGAAAGAGAGAGAAGTAGTAAGGGAGAGAGAGAATGGCTCTTAAAAGTGCCTTTTTTACGTGCTTTTTGTGAATATTGCTATCTCGTTAATGATCTGTAACAAAGCAAAAAACATCATTAGAATGATATTTTGAATGAATATTTCTACATTCATTGTTCTTTATGATGTGATTACTAGTTACATGTTCTACAAGAATAGAATCGCCATGACTCTAATCGCCTGACCATCAAATTGCTTAATAAACATTCGTGTTATATTCTAATAATTCTAATTCTATACTAAATATTCAAATTCTAATAATTCTACACAAGAATGATTGAAGCACATGGGTAGATGAATCTAATTTTCTTGTGAACTTACAAATTGCTTGTTCTGTCCTAGGCCTACATCAGAGAACAACTTTGTGTGCAGCTTATCGCGCTGACTGGGTATTTGTATAAACTTAGCCTTTCCAGGCTTAAAAACGTCTAACTTCAAGTAGTAGCAAGAATTATACAGGATGGCAACCTTTGGCTTAGCTGCTAATGTGGCCCATGCCTGG
Organism: Eutrigla gurnardus; assembly: GCF_963514095.1. Lineage (NCBI taxonomy): Eukaryota > Metazoa > Chordata > Actinopteri > Perciformes > Triglidae > Eutrigla > Eutrigla gurnardus. The sequence continues at coordinate 977,984 of NC_139918.1, forward strand.
TTGACCAGCTGGTAAGCACTTCAGAAAAGTTAATGTTGAGCCCTGAACACAACATTTAGCTGGCGCAGAAATGAGGTACAAGCGTGTTACACATATATGCGACTTGTGCCACATAGCTGGCTATGCCAAAAGTACACGTCCAAATCAATGCCCATAAACTAGCAGCAAGACGAGCTCTGGGTTAGCTAATCTAGCTAGCTAGCAGAGGCTCTGCTTAACTATGTTACATTTCATTTTGATGCAACAAACAGTTGTATAATGTCAGTCTCTTTCAAATACAACTCTTACAGTGGAGTTCGAAATCAACAAATAAGTGGGCATGATTTTTATTTATTTTTTGCCATAACTTCATTTTAACAATTTGTACATTTTTTTGTACATGAGTGACGCACACACTTGCGACAAAATATCAATGCCAATGAAAAAGTATAGTCTTAGTATTTAAAAAAAAAATTTAAATTAAAATAATCAGCATAAGTCTCAGAGTGAAGGAATTAGGGTGTTTGTAGCCATATACATCTATTTGTTCTCATCTATTTCAACAAGCGAGGCATTATGGGAAGTGATGTTTTTAAATGCAATGCGTACATAGGCTACTACATAGTCATACATGCAATGAAATGCAACGCCTGACTCAGGCAAAGGGTTGAAAGCAATGGAAATATATCGGCCTTCAACCCTTTGTTGAACAGAGAGCGCCATCTATTGGGCTCAGAAAATAAAGAACATGCTTCACGAAGCTTCATTTGGACATCACTAGTCACGACTTAATCAGTATTCAGATGAAAGATTAATAAGTAGGCTATTCATTTTCAATTGGGCATTCTCTGGGGCAACCTAGCAACGGTTGTTATGTTGGAGGAGATCCGTGTTCGCTGTTATCCATAGAAGTGCATTTAACTGCTCCCCCATCTCGCTGGGCGCCTTCTCCAGCTTTGAGAGTCTCAGTTTCTTTTTAAAAAATGAACTCCCAATTTTATGTGTCTTAATCTACAGGCCCCCCAAATCCACTGCTGGTTTTTTACAGGAATTTTCGGATCTGTTATCTCTCATTATGTCACAACACGACAGAGTTCTGATTTTAGGGGATTTTAATATCCACGTCTGCTGTCCATCTGCCTCCTCGTTCACCTCTGATTTTATTACTCTTATAAACTCTTTTAGTTTGACTCAATCTGTAAAGCAACCAAGCCATGTTAAAGGTCACACCCTGGATCTTGTCCTCTCCCACGGGCTCTGTCTGGATGGTGTTTCTCTGACTGACTTTGTGGCCTCTGATCACAATGCAGTTCTTTTCCAGATCCCCCACCTCTCTCCAGTCCCTAAACCCACCTCATATATCCGCTCTCGTCCTCTTAGCTCACTCTCTGCTCCAACCTTCTGCCATGCCTTTACTTCAATGCGTGGCAACCATCTACAACCCCCTCTCTCTGTAGATAAACTGGTCAGTGATTTCAACAACTCCTGCACTACTATTATAGATTCCATTGCACCCGTAAGAAAAAAAAAGAAGACTACCTCTTCATGCCCATGGTTGAGTGAAGATCTCAAGCGTTTAAAGAGACAGTGCAGGAAGGCAGAGCGGAAATGGAAACAGGACAAGCACAGTGGCTCCCTCATCTCCCTTAAAGGTCTCATGTCCTCATATCAGCGTGCTGTCAAAGTGGCTAGGAACTCGTATTTTGCAAATTTGATTGCCAGTCAGGGCCATAATCCCAGGGTACTTTTTAAAACCATTCACTCTGTGACCCAACCTGCACCCAGCCAGTTTCCTGATCCCTCCCCAGAGAAATGTGAGGAATTTCTTCATCATTTTGTAAATAAGGTTGTACAGATCCGACAGCAGTTTGACACCACTCTTAGAGAAACTGACACAATCTCTTACCTCCACTCTCCTTTAACCAATTTTAATGAAATCTCCTTGTCCTCTCTGGAGCGCATAGTTACTGCATCGAGATCTTCCACCTGCCTCTCAGACTGTTTGCCCACCTGGTTTTTAAAATATGTGTTTCAGACGGTTGGTCCCGATGTCTTAGCCATTGTTAACCTATCTCTGTCAACTGGCATTTTTTCATCCTGTTTTAAACATGCCCTGGTCTATCCACTTTTAAAAAGGCCCACTTTGGATGCCTCAGTTTTAAACAATTTTAGACCGATCTCCAAGTTGCCATTTTTATCAAAGGTTTTAGAAAAAGTTGTCTCTACACAGCTGCTCGCCTTTTTAGATAATAATGACTTGTTTGAAAAGTTCCAATCAGGCTTTCGCTCACGGCACAGTACTGAAACTGCTCTTATTAAGGTCACAAATGACCTGTTGCTTGCGGCTGATTCAGGGCTCTGTTCAGTCTTAATTTTACTTGACCTCAGCTCTGCCTTTGATACGGTGGACCATGTTATTTTAATAAACCGTCTGGAACATTTTATCGGCATCAGTGGTGTGGCGCTTGACTGGTTCAAGTCTTATTTATCAAAGAGGTCCTTCTCTGTGACTCTTGGTGATGTCTGTTCCTCGCATGCTCCCCTGTTTTGTGGGGTCCCCCAGGGGTCAATTCTGGGGCCCTTGCTTTTTTCTATTTACATGCTACCTCTGGGGAGAATCATTCAAAGGCACAACATAAACTTTCATTTATATGCGGATGACACCCAGTTATATGTTCCACTAAAACCTGGCTCTTCAGATGTTTCCCACATTCTCTCATGCCTAACAGACGTAAAGACATGGATGTCAAACAACTTTCTCCAGCTAAATGAATCAAAAACAGAAGTAATCCTTTTCACTCCATCCAGCTCTAGCACCTCCATTCCCGACAGTCTCCCCTCTACTCTCTGTATCCAGAATGAGGCTCGCAACCTTGGTGTCATTTTTGACTCACAGCTATCATTTGACTCACAAGTAACCAAGGTAGTACAATCCTGTTTCGGGCAGCTAAGACAGCTAATGAGGATCCGCTCCTTCCTCTGTCCCGCTGACCTGGAGAAGGTTGTCCATGCTTTTATATCATCTAGACTTGATTACTGCAACGCTCTGTATGCTGGGATCAGTAAAGGAAACATCCGTAGACTGCAACTTATTCAGAATGCAGCTGCCAGGCTTTTAACAGGTAGTAAGAGAAGTGACCACATAACTCCAACCCTTGCCACTCTCCATTGGCTGCCCGTGAGTTTTAGAATTGATTTTAAGATTTTACTAATTGTTTTTAAAGCCCTGAATGGTGAGGCCCCTGCCTACATCCGTGATTTGCTTTTACCATACGAGCCTGACCGCTGCCTGAGATCCGCCGGTGCTGCCCTGCTTACGGTTCCAAGGTCCCGTCTTGTCACCAAAGGTGACCGGGCCTTTGCTGTCCATGCTCCACAGCTGTAGAACACCCTGCCCGGCGATCTCAGGCAGGCGAGCTCAGTGGCTTCTTTTAAATCTCTTCTTAAAACTCACTTTTATCGATTAGCCTTCTCTTAATTTCTTAATTGTTTTAATTTTGTTTTATCATTATTGTATGATTACTTTGTTGTGGGTGGGTGATTTTATAATTTTAAGTCCAATTTTATTTCTCAAGTGGTTTTATTATGTTGTTGCCAGGAAATTGCATTTGACCTGTTTTATTTCTGTTGTTATTGTACAGCGCCTTGTAACTTGTTTTTGAAAGGTGCTATATAAATAAAGTTTATTATTATTATTATTATATGACAGAATAGGCTAATCTGTGCTTATTTCACAGAATTGAGTTCGGGCTATCCTACCGAGCTGTAAAACGCGATCAAACTGCGATCCGTGTCTATGTCACGGAACCGGAACCTCGCCGTCCGTGTCTCTATCACGGTATCTCGCTGTCCGTGTATCTGTCACAGAATCTCGCTGCCCGTTTATATGTCACGGAACCGGAACCTCGCCATCCGTGTCTCTATCACGGTATCTCGCTGTCCGTGTATCTGTCACAGAATCTCGCTGTCCGTTATTATGTCACGGAACCGGAACCTCGCCGTCCGTGTCTCTATAACGTAACGTCGCTGTCCGCGTCTCTGTCACACAATATCGCTAAGGGAACAGAATTGAACTGACGTTTTATGATGACAGGACAACAAGCTGAGCCTTCAACAACTGTGAGGGTCAGGGTGATATATTGGTGTTGAAAATGAACTAAATATTGCTTCAAATGTTGCGTTTCCAAGTCAGAAAGCACGTCCATCGAGTGAGATCTGTACTTGTCACTGAAAGGGGCAATCCGTGTGTAGGCCACGGGTGGTCATTGGCATTGATTTGCGTTGGCGTGATTTGCGTGGTCATTTCACGGAATTTCAGGTGTTTCCGTTATATTGTCACAGATTTTGAGTTAACGGTCCGTGGCCATTTCACGGAGGGGCCGTGGCCATTTCACGGATGTCTGTGAGACCAGGTTGACTCTGGGAAACGCGGCCAATAGCATTTACTGAACATGACTATTTTTGTGTTAAATGTAATGAGAGCTGCCATATTGAATTGCAGCAGATTGTTCCAAATGAAGTTACTACAGCATGTGCAATGTTACCTGTAGACATTCACAAATGCAAATATGCAGACTACTTTGTGTGCTGACTGTTACTTTTATGGTTTTTAATTTTGTCATTTATGTATGAAATATGTGGATACAATTTTAAATGTAATGTGTGAAATGTCTAAATGTTATGATGAGATGAAACATTAATGTCCATGGTACTTTAAAACATACTACTTTTTGCCTCTGACTGAAATTCATTTTGTTAAATTGTTTACAAAATTAAATAAGTTTCCTATCTTCTCTTTGCTGTTAGGTCTAGGAAGCAATGGATGTGACGTCAACACAGGTATGTGACTTTGACTTTTATTTTAATCTGTCCTGATGGAGACTTTCACTAGAATAGGTGCTAGTAATTATAATTAAAGTTTTGATTGAGGATTTTAAAACTGAAAAGTGACAAAACTGACAGGAGATAATAAACACAGGATTTCATATCTGGAATCATAAGTTCGGGAGTTAGCTTAGGGAATTGGGGAAAAACTAACAATTCTTTGATCCAGTATGGATCTCTCTCGAAAGCACTGGATTCATGCTACTCCTGAGTTTAGGCTAAATAGATTACCGCTCATTTCTGTCACACCAGCTACATTTATGTCACCTACACTGGAGAAGTTAAATTTTCCAAGAGGTGACAACTGGCTAAAACTAGTCCATCTTTAAGTAAGTTAATGTTATAAATGAGATATTAAGAAGATTAATAAGATTCTCTGTAGGAGAATATCAAACCACTCGTGTAGATTAAATATGGTTGATATTCAGTGTGCAGAGATAAAAGTGGCTTGATTTTCTCGATTAACACTGATGAAGACAGCAAAGTGTATTTTCTAAAATGTAAGAACTATTCTTTTAACATTGATTGACACTCACACAAGGTTATTATGAAAGTTATCATTAAGAAAAAATATAAAATCAAAAATCAGTATGCACAAAGATGCACTGAGAATTGTTTTGTTATCCAATTGTAGCACTCTGAATTGCAACATACTTAGATTCCTAGCCCTGTTATTTTTTAGGCTGCCATTAGCGTTTCCTGCACACAGCAACCATTACCACTTATGTGTACGTATTAAATCATGGATGACTATGTGCAAAAAAACAAGTTGAAAAGATCAACTTCACGTCTTTGTACTAAGTGAGCAGGAAATGCTCTAAGTTCAGCTGCATTATGTGGCGACTGAAGAAGCACAAAATGGGCAGCGGAAGTTTTCAACAACAGAAATGTCAAGGTGATTCTATGGTAATAGTTGAAGGGATAGCTTCACGGCACTTATTAATACATCAAAATGAATATGACTATAGAGCAGTTTCAGTGTGCTAGAAAATGAATACTAACTCTCAATAGCAAGGTCATACTTTTATGTAGCTTATTTACAGATCTGAAAACCCATTGTACAAGTTTTGATGATGTTCAGTGATGTTTTTTTTCTGACTGTGACAAGCCTTTTGTCCAACATGAGTGAAAATATCTTGAATTGAAAATATACACTTTAACATTTGTTATACACTCAAAAACAATATGCAAAAAATCTTCCACTAAATTATTTAGAAATAGGATATTTTAATCTGTGCTTTTACAGTGTTCAGCATGAAACTGATGACTAGTTATTGTGCTAAGCATTGTAACTGTAATATCAGTGAGTGGGATAGTCCATTTTCAAAATAAAGAAAAAAAGTGACTCTATAAAGGTGGACTTGATAAGTTATTTTGATGACTTTCTTATGATTATGCTTTTACTTACAGTTGGACTGTATCCCTGAAGAATCTGACAGTGGATCACAATTAAGCAGCCACACAGAATTGGACCCAGAATACCAGCCACTTCAGGATGCATCATTGTCCAGTGACACAAATTTGAGTGAAAATGAGGCTCCACAAAAAGGCAAGTCCACAATTAAAAGACAAAAGAACCCAATAACTTATGTTAAAAGAAAACATGAAGAACAAAAGAGGAACAAAAAGGATAAGACACAATCCACTGTGACTGTAAAGACTTGTACAAAAAGAGAAGACAAGAAAAGAGCATGGGACAAAAGGCATTATTGCCTGTACTGCCGCCAAGCAAACGCAAAGATTGCGAGACATTCGCAGAGAAAGCATATGGAGATGAAGGATGTAGCATATGCCTTCAGCTTTCCTGTAGGATCCAAGGACAGAAAGGTACTTCTGGAACAACTGCGAAATAAAGGCGACTTCAAGCACAATACCGAAGTCCTGCAAAAAGGCACCGGAGAACTAGTGACATGGAAGCAGCCCTCAGATAAAGCTTCTGTTAATGATTATCTGCCTTGCAATTTTTGTCTTGGAATGTTTGCTAAAAGGGATCAGTCCTCATGCAAAACTAAGAAACTATGTGTGACAGAAGACAAACAGAAGACAAGAGGGTCAGTACAACATCGCGCTGCACGCCTGCTTCCGATAGTGACTTCCTCTGACGGATGCCAGGGTATCATTAATAACATGCGACAAGATGATGTGTCCTTTCACATCAGGAGTGATACTTTGATTTGCAGTTATGGAGAGTCACTGTATGCAAAACATGGCCGTATTAAGTCTAGGCACCAGTACATTTCACAGAGAATGAGGGAGCTTGGCAGACTCACGTTGGTTGCAAAAAAGATGGACAAGACTGTGAGGGGTCTGGACGATTTATGTGCACCATCTACATTTCAGCTTGTTGTCAGTGCGGCTAAGAAGCTCACAGAGTTTAGTCCGGGCAAAAATGAGTATGGAAAACCTTCAAAGGCAGTAAAAATTGGATTCTGTCTCAAAGGAGCAGTGGAGGTCCTGATTTGACAGACTCTTATGAATGATGACGACTTGGCAGAGAAGAAGGCAAAAAAATTCTTGGAACTCTTGGAAAAAAACTGGAGGAACAATGTTTCTATCAGTGCTCACCAAACGATACAAGAGAAAAGATGGAATAAACAGAATGACATCCCCCTGACCAAAAATGTGATGACTCTGAGGAATCATCTCAGGACAGTAGAAGACAAAGCAAGGGGAGAACTGACCCACCAGCTGAGTTTACCAGCATACAAGACACTGAACGAGACAGTCCTGGCACAACTCATTGTTTTCAACAAGCGACGTGAAGGGGAAGCGTCACGCTTGACTGTTGAAGCCTACAAGAAAGCAAGCTCAAATCCCATGAATGAGGACATTTATGGAACCCTGTCACCATTAGAGAAAGAGCTGAGCAAGCTACTAACTCGCATTGAAGTCCGTGGAAAAAGAGGAAGGAAGGTACCTGTTTTCTTAACAGAAAGAATGCAGGAGTCCATTGAGGTGTTGATTAAGTGGAGAGATGAAGCAGGTGTACCCGCTGAAAATCCATATCTATTTGCAAGACCCGGTGTGATGACCAACATACGTGGATGTGACTGTCTGCGGAAATATGCGGAGGAAAGTAAAGCAGAAAACCCTGAACTCCTGAGGTCAACTAAGCTGAGGAAGCAGGTTGCTACACTCTGCCAACTGCTGGATCTGAGTGAACAAGACCTGGAACAATTTGCAAGGTTCATGGGGCATGACATCAGAGTTCACGGGGACTTTTACCGGCAGACTGACAAAACTTTTCAGATTGCCAAGATTAGTAAGCTGCTGTTTGCAATGGAAAAGGGCACTAGCACCTTCACGGGAAAGAACCTTGACACAATTGATCCTTCTGTCACTGGTATGTATGCACTGAGACAGATCTTGCTTTGTTCTGCTCTGTTTTATTGTTATGACAGAAATTGTATTTTTGGAATACTGGGCACTAATATTTGACTGTTATCTTTCTAAGTTGAAAGTCCCACATCCACCACTGCTAGTGTCCCAGAGAGAAAGAGGAAACGAGGTGAAGTAAAATGAAAATACTTCTTGGTTGCAGTCTACAATCTCAGCCCTGCCATAACGTCTACCTAAAGTTATTGTTGACAGAAATGTCAACTGACATGCTTATTATTGAAGTTGCAGTTAAAGGTGGTGTTTTACTGGACTGAATTCAAAGAGGTTTTTGTATTTTTTGTACTGCCTATTTATGTACATGAAGTGGTCAGAATATTAGGAATAACTGAATATAATGCAGTCCAGTATAACATGCTAAAACACAGGATTGAATTAACCCCTCTGTGACAGTGTCAATAGTAACTGAACATTATAGGTGTCAGGGCGAGGTCGAGGAGGGAGGACCCAGACGCAGGACAAGCAGTTTTTGAAAGGCTTTATTAAATATCAAAACAAAAGACAGAGGTATAAAAACTAACTCTAAAAAATAAACACTATAAACGAAAAATCACTCACTGGGAGGAAAACATGACTTCAACATAAACTGCAACAAAAACAACTTAACTTAGGTTCTGAGGTGACGAGGAACATGAGGTGACGAGGAACATGACGTGACGTGGAACATGACGTGACGGGAGACATTAGACGAACTGGCACAAGACAAGGGGAGACGCAGACTTAAATACAGAGGGATAATGGGCAACAGGTGACAACAATCAGGGATCAGGGATGACATCAGACCAGGGAACACATGGAGGAAGGGCAAGTGACCTGAAACGAGAGGGGAGTTATTTTCAAAATAAAACAGGAAATGACAAGACAAAAACCCAAGACGAGACATTACCTCACCGGCGTGACAATAGGAGTAATAGACTTCACTGGAAAGAAACGTATAATCAGATAATGTTAGCTTATATAAACTCTTGTAAACTTGGTGCTATACACAGATCCAGTTGCACAAGTTCACTTTGTCTTCCTTTCATACATTGTGATGCATCACTTTTTGTTCTTGTTTTTCAGTTGAAGGTTCTGACCTCTCGGCCCCTGAACTGAGTGTTGAGCCCTGCACTGAGGATGAGGGTTCAGATACAGATGGTGAGTTAATTAGCATTTATTATGAAATTCATTAAAACTCCTGCCTATTGGCAAAGGACCCTGCTGGTTATTTTTCATACTTTAACCCATCAGATAAAAGATCAAGAGCAGCACTTTACTCTCAACTGTGTGAATTAAAATACGTGTCCCTTTAGGCTCCATTCTCCAAAAGCACAATATCGCATATCATTGCTACGCCGATGATACACAGTTATATCATCCACTCGAACTTGGCCATAGCAACAACTACACCTTGGAGTCCATTCTTGACTGCCTCCAAGATGTCAAACTATGGTTGGCAAATAACTATCTCCAATTAAATGATGGGAAGACAGAAGTGGTCTTTTTTGGCCCCCCAAACTCCTCCATAGGTATAATAAATCAGTTAGGTCCCCTGGCGCCCAATCTTCATACCCATGCCAGAAATCTTGGGCAGATCTTCGATCAAGATTTAAAATTTGACAAACAAATAAACTCTGTGGTGAAAAGTTGTTTTTTCCAACTACGAAACATTGCAAAACTTAAATCAATTCTCTCCCTCTCTGACCTTAATACAGTTACCAACGCCTTGATTACCTCTAGGCTGGACTATTGCAACTCACTTTATTTAGGTATTAGCCAGTCATCTCTATCCCGCTTACAGTTGGTTCAGAATTCTGCTGCCAGATTGCTAACAGGAACTAGGAGGCAAGAACACATAACACCCATACTAGCATCCCTTCATTGGCTCCCCATCAAGTACAGGACAGAGTTTAAAGTTCTTTTATTTGTTTTTCAAGCACTACATGGCCTGGCCCCCCAATACATTTGTGACCTACTCTCCCCCCTTTCCAACCCAAGGATTCTTAGATCCTCGAATCAACTGCTCCTGACCGTTCCCCGGTCTAGGCTACGAGGAAAGGGCGATCGTGCCTTTGCCATTGCAGCCCCAAGACTATGGAACAGCCTACCCACTCCAATTAGGTGCTCCTCCTCTGCAGCTGCCTTTAAGGCAAATCTAAAAACCTTTTTGTATGCCCAGGCCTTTAAATGTCCCTGATGGTCTCAAGTGTGTGTCATTTTTTTATTCGGGCTGTCCTAGCCATGGCTATTCTGTATTTTGTACCTTGTTTGTAATTTTGTGTTCACTGAACTGTACAGCACTTTGGTCAACTTTGGTTGTTTTTAAATGTGCTTTATAAATAAATTGATTTGATTTGATTTGATTCTAACATCAGAGCTCACCTGGGAGGCTGCAGCTCACCTGTCTGTGTGTTTCTGTGACATCAGAGCTCACCTGGGAGGCTGCAGCTCACCTGTCTGTGTGTTTCTGTGACATCAGAGCTCATCTGGGAGGCTGCAGATCACCTGTCTGTGTTTCTGTGACATCAGAGCTCACCTGGGAGGCTGCAGATCACCTGTCTGTGTTTCTGTGACATCAGAGCTCCTTTAGCATAGGATGCAACGGACCTTCCTATGCGAAAGGAAAGGAGATTACGCGACCCACAATTCTTTGCGAGAGCAACATTTAAAGTGCCGCACACCTCAGCCATTCATGAAAACAAACGATATGTGCATTTGCATATTTAACAATTACTTTCAAGCATATAGTAATTGGAATAGTGATGATAAATGATAAATGGTATTTTTTTTATTTTATTTCAATCATGTTACAAACTTGACAAAAACGAAACTAAAACCACAAATGAAATGTAAATACAGCAAACGGTCAAACAGGAAGGAGGAGCTGCTGGACCTGAAGCCGGTCAGTGAACCAGCTGTTGATAAAACCAACATGGGGAGAAGTGGACGATGCGCTTTTTGTAGTCCATTATTGTAGTTTCTCCAGCACAGACGCACGTCAATCGCCGGTGCCGATCATCAGCTGTCAATCATCAGCGGCCGTGTTATAATGACGTAGCTTTGTGAAAGTCCGGTCGGATTCTCTGAGCACCGCGGCCGTCTTTTCCTAATTCCTTTTGAGTTCTCCTATCGCCTTTCCTTAACCCCGTGACGTTTTCCCCAGAGGTCAAGGAATAGGAGTTAGGAATAGGAGTTAGGACCTTATTTTTTGACTATTCGACTGCACCCCCTGTCTTCTCTGTCATTTGTAGAGCCACGAGTGGGAAAGGCGAAGAGAGCATGGAGTGAAGCGGAGAGGACTTCAGTACACAGACAGTTGGCTATGTTTATAGCAGAGCGCAGAGTGCCAGGAAAAGAACACTGCATGAAGTGTATAGGAGAAGAGAGAGACTTGGGTCAAAGATCGTGGAAAGACGTGAAGAATTTTGTGTACAACACAATAGTTACATTGAATAGAAGGTCGGCTTCACGGCATCTTCAATTTTGAGGCTATTTATTGTACAGTTTGTACAGAAATGGCGGTTCAAGACAGTGCTTATATGTTTTCATGCTGTTTGTGTGTCAAACAGGTTCTCAATTAGGAGTATTATATTTTGCAAGACCTGGTGTGGCGCAGATATTGGTTTCACTCATTTTGTTTTTGTCCTGACAGTTCACATGTCATAAGAGACAAGAAACCAGCAGAAGTTAATGCTGAAATAAATGTTGTTACATCTGCATCGCTGCATCTGCTGATTTATTGGATGATTTCAAGTATTGATATTGCTATTAGTTTATTTCAGAAGTACGTCTGTGCTTTGGTGCAGTGGTCTGATCAATGGTAAAAACAATTTGTAGGGTTTCTGCTCGTCTGAGAGCCTCAAACAGCAACTCTTTTCAAAGACTTTCAGATTGATATATATTATTACATTATTTGTCCGTGCTAATACATAAAATGGTTAGCAAAGAATAACTGCAAGTGACAAAAAGAAGGTTGTTAAAAAAGTCTAGCCAGAAATGGGCCCAATAGCGCCCCCTATGAAAAGGTCCTCAGTTCCATGGTGTCTAGGTTCAAATTACCACAGAGCACAGTGGCCTCCATAATCATTAAATGGAAGAAGTTTGGGACGACCACAACTCTTCCTAGACCTGGCCGTCCAGCCAAACTGAGCAATCGTGGGAGAAGAGCCTTGGTGAGAGAGGTAAAGAAGAACCCAAAGATCACTGTGGCTGAGCTCCAGAGATGCAGTAGGGAGATGGGAGAAAGTTCCACAAAGTCAACTATCACTGCAGCCCTCCACCAGTCGGGGCTTTATGGCAGAGTGGCCCAACGGAAGCCTCTCCTCAGTGCAAGACATATGAAAGCCTGCATAGAGTTTGCCAAAAAACACATGAAGGACTCCCAGACTATGAGAAATAAGATTCTCTTGTCTGATGAGACTAAGATTGAACTTTTTGGCGTTAATTCTAAGCGGTATGTGTAGAGAAAACCAGGCACTGCTCATCACCTGCCTAATACAATCCCAACAGTGAAACATGGTGGTGGCAGCATCATGCTATGGGGGTGTTTTTCAGCTGCAGGGACAGGACGACTGGTTGCAATTGAAGGAAAGATGAATGCGGCCAAGTACAGAGAGATCCTGGAAGAAAAAACCTCTTCCAGAGTGCTCAGGGCCTTAGACCTGGCCGAAGGTTCACCTTCCAACAAGACAATGACCCTAAGCACACAGCTAAAATAACAAAGGAGTGGCTTCAGAACAACTCTGTGACCATTCTTGACTGGCCCAGCCAGAGCCCTGACCTAAACCCAATTGAGCATCTCTGGAGAGACCTGAAAATGGCTGTCCACCATCCAACCTGACAGAACTGGAGAGGATCTGCAAGGAAGAATGGCAGAGGATCCCGAAATCCAGGTGTGAAAAACTTGTTGCATCATTCCCAAGAAGACTCATTGCTGTACTAGCTCAAAAGGGGGCTTCTACTCAATACCGAGCAAAGGGTCTGAATACTTATGACTAGTGATGTCCAAATGAAGCTTCGTGAAGCATTTTCTTTATTTTCTGAGCCCAATAGATGGCACTCTCTGTTCAACAAAGGGTTGAAAGCAATGGAAATATATCGGCCTTCTTGCTGCCTACTTGCTTGGCTTCAGCCTGGTCGGCCAACTTATCCGCATCCCTGGCCAGATGTCCTGCTACCTCCTGAATGGACCTTCTCTTCTTTTTCAGTTGCTCCAGGTGCTCCTCAACGGCTTTTCTTTTCTCACCTTGTGCTTGTGATTCCTTCTTTCTTCGCTCATTCTCAAGATAAATTCTGTATCTGCTCCTGGCAGATGAGACAGATGAAAGCAGCTCTGGTGTGAGGGGGACCTCAGTAACCCCTCCATGCAGTGACACATAGTCACAAACAATCCTCTGGGCCACAACAGTGTCCTCATGGATGTTACAGGTCTCGATTTCTTTGTTCACTGAAAACCCCCTCTCCACTGTGGCTTGGCCGTGAGAAAGGAGCAAAAGCTTTTGGATGAAGGACCAAAGCTGGGGGTAGGGCACACTGATAAAGCGGCCAAGAAAGACATCCAGTCTCGTCTTGAAGGGCTCGAAGGACTGGAATTCTTCATTTCTGACCACTTGGGAGAGCACCTCTGAGAACTGCTGGATGATCAAATCACCTAAAGAGAGTGAATGACAACAGATAAACATAACATAAACACATGGATTTAGCCAAAATATCACTTATATGTTACTATAGTGAAACATGTGCCTTCATATTTCAAATGTCAAGACTTCATCACTGAAATAAGGTAAGAATAATTATGTACCAGCTGCAATTCCTCCATCCAACTGCCTGTCTTGCAGAAACTTCTTGACTATGCTCTTCATCGGATTCTCACAAGATTCAGGATTGCTGTACATGATGGCGGGGTTCAGACAGGTCAACTGTCTTACAATCTGGAATTTCAAAGGGCTCTTCTCTTGAATCTTCTTGACCATTTTTGAAAGACTCTCCATGCATTCCATTTGAAAGCGTAGGATGGATAGTTCCCCTGGGCATCTACTCTGCTTTTGGAGTTCCTAAGGATGAATAAGCCTAACTGAAGTAAACTGTCTCCTTTCTGTCCTCTCTCCTGTTAGCTAACCATCAAATAGCAATTTTGTGCACATAACCTTTACCTTTACAGCAGTCTCTGCACCAATGCCGATGTCAACTGCTTTCGGATGCACCCTGGACTGCTTGTCGGTGACATCAAGCCTTACCAAGTGCTGAGGTGCAGCATCAGTTAAAAGTTCTCGTTTGATGAATCGCCTCAGCAAACTCTGCAAAACAGGAGAAAAGCACATTTTTTTCCTCAGTCCCAGCCTCGTCAGATGTGAACATAAACTGATAGCCATAACTATGACCTGGACAAATGAGAATATTCACAGGCCTATTTGAGAGCGAAACATTTTATGAAAATTCCTATTATTATTATTTCTATGTCTTCACAGACAGTACAATGAAGATTCACATTACCTTAAGCAACTCAGCCAAGTCATTGGCAATGAAAGGAAGCACAGGTTCATCCGTTTGATACTTTGTCAGGAAGGGTGTTACACTTCGTGAAACTGCCATGAAAAAATGCAGCTTTGCTAGAATGAGAGGGTCTTTGGTTGCAGCCTCAATGGTATCATACGAGGATGTCCCAGGGTTTGGAAGCTTTTTGGTTGTGACAGCTTCAACATACTTCTCCATGTCTGGCCAGATCTCGATGGCTCTCTCGACCACTGGGAGATTCTCGACCCAGCGATGACCACAAAAAGGCAAAGCAAAGATCTTGGACTTTGTAAGGTTGCAAAAATCCTCCCTTCTTGCTGGCACGTTGTGAAAAATAGTATGCAGAGCTCTTAGTAACTTCTCCATATGCCAGTCACTGAATCCACATTTGACAGCATTATGGAGAGTGTGGAGGCCGCAACTTCCCACAACTACCAACTGGGCTCCCCCAAAATATTCAGCATGCTCCTTCTGCAGCATCTCCAAAAAACGCCAATTGACGTTGGGTCCGTCCATGGACAGAGACACCATCATCCTCAAATCAAGGTCACGTAAACATTCCTACAAGAAATCAAAAACACATTTTAAAACACAGTTGCATTCTATCATAGGCACTGTCATAACATCATAGCACTATGTAATCTGTAAATTCTAGTGTGGTGGAGATTCAAGCCTCCAGGTTAAAGGGTTCTGTCCCAGAGAGTGGTGAGGGAGAATATTACCGTCACTGCTGTCATTATAGTTTTTTTCTGTTTACTCTACATGCATTTTCCTATGGCCCTAACTCTAACCTCTTGTTCAGAGCCTATGTAACTATGTGGCAAAGATATATGAAGAGAGTTCATTTGCAAAAGAGATAAGATAACTCCTTTTTTTCTTTTCGTTCTTTTTCGTTTTTACATTTTTAAATTAGTATTTACACCAGGTGATATCAGTCAAACCAAACAAACAAAACAGATGTAACTCAAAAAAGACTTATTGAAAACAATATTATGCAAAGAATAATTAAAAAGTCTCAGCTCATTTTTTTTTTCAAAATGGTGTTTATCTGCTTTTGCAAATGAACTCTATTATTCTGATTTAAGTTCAAACAACATCTACATTTCAGTTTAAGGATACATTTGTGGGGGGAAAAAGAAGAAAAAAGCAATGGATACTTACTTTAAAATGTTTTAGTAGGTCCAGCGCCGTAGCATGGCCCATGAACTCAGAGCCAAAATATCTTGAGTGGACCCGGTCACCAACCCAGTAGCGGAGATGAATGTCCAGCTGTTTCGTTTTTGTGCTTTTGTTTAGACTTTCGTCAAGCATGACCACAAATCCAGACGCCTTATTGACCTGGTCGGTCAATTGTTTGGTGATGAAAGGGGCCAGACCAAACTTGGTAATATAGGCAGTCTTGTTGCTCCCACATGTGAAAGTCGCCGCGATCTCCGAGTCGGGGAACATCACTTTGAAGAGCTCGCTTATATTTTCGTTTGATGTATAGGAGTGGTGGTCCGATATTGTCTTCAGTATCCACGTCACCTCTGCCTTAAGAGTTGGCGTCGAGCCACAAAAAGCTTGTATGTTACCTGGCTGTGTGGGCTCGGTGCTGCTGGCAGCCGAGGTGACTGTTGAGGTTGGCGTCGGGTTTGCGGCGCAGAACTGGGATATGGGTGCCTGCTTCTTTGTAGCTGCTAAGCATGCTAAATGTTTAGCACTCTTCGTGTGCGACTCCAAGGCCAAATGACCCATTGTGCCGAGCTTGATTTTTTTTCGGCACAGACGGCACTGAGCCTCCCACTCATTCCCCGGTACAGCCTGAACCCAGTCATATTTGGAATCACTGAGCCACAGTGGATTAAATCTGCACTTGCCCATCCCAAAGCTGCTGCGCGAGCGACGACATCGGCGGGTCAGCGGCTAACTGTGCACGCTCTAGCGTAATGTGGCGTTCTAGTAAACTTGGAAATCAGGATTTTCCGAACACCTAGTTGAAACAGTGCATTGATGCCACCTCATGTCGGAGATCGATAGTCAGAGAGAAAAAAAATCATTTTACAACGCAACGTTCCATGTTTTGTTTTTTTGTTAGTGTTTTACTTAGTATACAGTTATGTTGTTGAGCTGTACTATCATGCAGATAAGAAAGGGAAAAATTAAGACCTTTGAGAATGAAATTTAAGACTTGTAAACAAAATTTAAGACCTTTTCAAGGCCTTAATTTACGGTTATCAAATTTAAGACTTTTTCAAGTTTTTAAGACCCCGCGGGTACCCTGGAAAAAAAAAAGTTGCTTTATGTCAAAGAAAGAGCAGTTTTCACAAGTCAGTTGGAATGACTAGAACAGACATCTCCACCTTGAAAATGCCAACTTTTCATCGGATTGCTCCGGACTCGCCATCTCTGCTGCTTCTTCGAATTAGGGATGGCCAAAACTAAAAATATTTTTGACCGACCACCGAGCCTCATTAACTGATCAGATTAAAATGCGCTATTAAATGCGCTATTAAAATGCCCCCCCTTGATTTCGATTCGCGCTTGCTGCTTATCTCTCTCCCGTTCTGTCTCCGACTCACTCACACACACTCTGCCCCGGCGCCGCCCTTCCACTCACGTCAATTTTTTAAATCCCCTACAGCGCGAAACATTGAGTCCCGCAGCTCATTTAGGAAAATGACAGCTCCGAGACGCTGCTTGTTTAGTTTGAGGAGATGGTAGTGCTAATAACAATAAAGCAAGATGATTATTATCCTGACCTTATCTGTTACCATTGAAAATCCTGAAATGTAGTAATGTCCGAATCCAAGCCCATCCAAGATAAAACGGGCACCTTCGGAATGCGTGAAATGTTTTTATTTGGGCTATTCCGTATAATTTATGAAAAGTTCAGTGTTAGGGATAAGTTGTTCATTTCACACAAAAAAGATCTTGTAATGAGATGGCAAACTGTAGTCTTGTAGTCTACTCCTATAGTCGCGTAGCGTGTAGTCTTGTGTATTGATAATAATTGAGATCGCATTCTCCGCACCTCGCATGCGGGAATAATTAAAACTTGAGGAGAAATTATACAGTGGGAGACGCTGTGTAGGTCATATATCACAAAACAGAGTCAGAGCGCACAGCAGTAGACATAATGACGGCGAGACCCCGGTGTCTCCACGAGCCGCCGGGCCGTTCATCATCGTCATCATCACCACCGTCTTCACCATCCGCGCTCCACAGCTGCACCGGATTCCCGTCCAACACCAGAACGGCGGGACACCGGGGCCCGCGTGGCCCTCGCGCGCCGCTCAGACCAGCAGCAGCCCCAACTCCGGCTCCAGCTCGCGGCAAGTTTGCACGTTTCTCCACGGACAACAGGCTGCCGAGACCAGGCACGAGCGGCGCGCAAGCAGAACACGATCCTGACTTTTTTTTTTTAACCGACAACCGACAAATTCAATTCATAGTAACGCACTGCATTTAACGTTCAGTAACGATAACGGCATTGTAACGACGGAAACAGTAATTAGTTAGATTACCCCGTTACTGAAAAAATAACGGCGTTACCTTACGCGTTATTCCAAACACTGGTTAATGGATGGACAAGTGTAAAGGTACACTGCTCAATATAATGCACTCCAGTACAACACCACCATCCACTATGACTTCAATAAGAAACATAAAATGGAACGATCAGTATTCTGACAATATCATTAAAAAACTAAAATGTATAAGCTTTGTAAAAATAGAATTTATGGCATAGCCGTTGTATTGGATTGCATTAGATTGCACAGGCGCACCTAATAAGGTGGCCGGTGAGTGTATATACAGACCCTTTCCGAAAAACTTGAATATCATGGAAAAGTTGTTTAATTTCCATATTTCCATTCAAAAAGTTAAACTTTCATAGATTATAGATTCAGGGCCCACAATTTAAACGATTTCAAGTATTTATTTGTGTATTTTTACATAATTTGGGTTTCCAGCTCATAAAACCCAGGAAAACAGGAATTTAAAAAATTAGAATACTGTGAAGAAATCAGCCCAAATTTTGCAATTTTAAACTGAGTGTCGCACATCTACTAAACTCAAAGCACCTGCACAGGGTTCCCCAGGTGTCATTAAATTGCTTCAGTTTGGTTCAATTGTCTCAGTTCGGTTCAATATGGGGAAGACTGCAGACATGACATCTGGCCAGAAGACCATTATTGATACCCTCCATAGGATGGGTAAGCCACAAAAGTTCATAGCTAAGGAGGCTGGCTGTTCACAGAGTGCGGTGTCCAAGCATATCAATGAAAAGTCTAGTGGAAGGGCAAAATGTGGCAGGAGAAGATGCACCAGCAATAGAGATGACCGTGGGCTTCAGCGGATTATCAAACAGAGAAGATTCAAGAATCTGGCAGAGATCCAGAAAGAGTGGAATGAGGCGGGAGTCACAGCTTCAAAAACCACCACATTTAGACGCATCTGGGAGATGGGCTACAACTGTCGGGTTCCTCCGGTCAAGCCACTTCTGAACCTGAGGCAACGTAGGAAGCGTCTGAACTGGGCCAAGGAGAAGAAGGACTGGACTGTTGGCCAGTGGTCCAAGGTCCTCTTTTCCGATGAAAGTAAAGTGCCTTTCATTCGGGAATCAAGGTCCAAGGGTTTGGAGGAAGACGGGTGAGGAACAGAACCCAAGCTGCTTGAGGTCCAGTGTGAAATATCCACAGTCAGTCATGGGGTGCAATGTCCAGTGCAGGTGTTGGTAAACTCTGCTTTCTTAAATCCAAGGTCACTGCAACAGTCTACCAGAATGTTTTAGAGGACTTCATGATTCCTTCTGCTGAGGATCTGTATGGAGATGCAGATTTCATCTTCCAGCAGGATCTGGCCCCTGCCCATACCGCCAGAAGCACCAAAACCTGGTTTGATGCCCATGCCATCACAGTGCTTGACTGGCCAGCCAACTTGCCGGACCTAAACCCCATTGAGAATCTATGAGGGGCACCAGACCTAACAACAAAGAAGAGCTGACGGCAAGCATCAAGGAAATCTGGGCTTCCATAACTCCCATTGAATGCCACAAGCTGATTGAGGCAAAGGGATTCCCAACCAAGTATTGAAGTTTGACATATTGTTTTGAAAGTACCATATTTTGATTGATTTGATGTGATCCTAATTTTTTTCTGCAAAAACTGAGAAGTAAATGGTGATTTCTTCACAGTATTCTAGTTTTTTGAATTCCTGTTTTCGTGGGTTTTATGAGCTGGAGGCCCAAATTATGTACAAATAAACAAATAAATACTTGAAATCGTTTAAATTGAACTTTTATTTAAACTTTTTGAATGGAATTGTGTCCATGATATTCTAATTTTTTGGAAAGGGTCTGTATATATGTATACGTATACATATATTTGTACTGTATGTATGTACGAGTGTGTATATGTACATTTACATTGAATACCTGACGGAATGGTTGATAAAATAAAGTTATTTCGAACTGTCCAATAGATCCATGTACATAGATCCATGTGTGGAGAAATGGATGTGGATATATGCATTTGTATTAACAAAATATTGTTTGAAGATGTATGTAAACATAATCTGTACTGTAGCTTACTCACATTCCTTTAATAAAATTGTTTTTAAAAAGTAGAAATGTGCATCTCCTGAAGAAAATGATGGATGCTGCTGCAGTGTTGTTGCACTTTGTAGAAGATGTAGATGTTGCTAGCTGTTAATTGGTGGTTGTTAAATGATTACACATGGTTCCTATCAAGATTGTGTAGCCTACTTTTCACAATTTGTATTGTATTATTATACCTTTTAAGACAATCAATTATGAAAGAAGAAAGAGCTGTTTATTTTATAGGGTACCATAACAAGTAGTCGCCCCACCACAAATTATATAAATCCTGAAAGTCAAGTTGTAACATCAAATGAAACCTGATAGACTTAAAATAAGCTATCAGGTTTCATGATAGCTTATTTTAATTCACCAGACATGAACACCATGGAGACAAAATGAAGAACTGGGCCCTCAAGCCGTCCAGGGAAATCTTAATTATGGGAGACTCCAACATTGCCAGACTACCACCCATCTTGGATGAAAGAATACAGGTGGACAGCTACCCAGGGGCCAGCATAGCACATGCGGCCCACATAATAAGAAACAGAATCCCGCCATCACCCACAGTTAATAAAATAATCCTGTCATTCGGCCTAAACGATAGGCAGCAGGGCAACACCACCCTTCTGGACCAAAAACTAAGAAAACTTATAAATGCAGCCAAAGCCACCTTTCCCCATGCGGACATATATATCCCAATCATCAACGCCTCATATTGGGAATATTGCCCAGGAAAAACATCACCATTATCAACAGTCTCATCAAAAAAAAAAACCACCACATCCCCAGACTAAAACGCGAGACCTTTTATACAGAACCAGACAACATCCACTGGACACAGACCACAGCTGCCAAAATGTGGAACCACTGGAGGATTTTTTTAGACTGGGGGACCCACACCCACCCTCAACAAACCTGACTTGACACCAAATCAGTCATCAATCTTTCCCCCACATTCCAACTTGGACCGATACAAGAAAGACTCCTTACTAAAGGATTGTTGTTTATACCAACACCGACACGCACACAACACCAAAAACAGTCCCTAAAAGCAGACCTTTCGACCTACCACCGTCGACTAAAACTCAACACCTATTTCCTGGATAGACCACAAAAAGACCCCCCACCTTTTATCCCCAAATCAACCTGGGAACCAGCCCATACAGCCCTCCCCAAGGAACTCCTACATTTCCAAACTGACCACCATACGATCAATAACATCAAACCAACCCCCAAAGAACACAACAACCTCTCAAAAGAGGAAAGAAGAGCCCTAACTTAACTTCAGAACGACACAACCGTCATCATTAAACCAGCGGACAAAGGCGGTTCAGTGGTCATTATGGACAAACACTACTATGTCCAGGAGGCCCATAGACAGCTGAGTAACACCACTCACTACACCCCACTTGCATCCCCCATTTACATGGAAACGGCAGACAAAATCAAAACCATCCCGACTCCATGACCCAAAACCACATAATTACACAGAAACAAAAAAACTACCTGACAACACAAGACACACCAAGGAAGAGGTACTTCTACCTCTTACCAAAAATCCACAAACCCCCGGAAACCTGGCCAATTCCATTCAAAATGCCCCCCGGAAGACCGATTGTGTCAGACTGCGGTAGCGAAAGTTATCAAATAGCAGAATTTATTGATCCCTACCTAAATCCCCTATCCACCAAGCACAACAGTTATCTTAAGGATACCTACGACTTCCTGAACAAAATCAGATCAACCCAAATACAGGAACCCAGCCTACTCTTCACAATGGATGTAGAGAGTCTGTACACAAACATCGACACCCAGATGGGCATGAGCGCGGTGGACTCCATCATGAAAAAGTACCCAGACCCAGACAGACCGGACCAGGATATCCTCAAACTGCTGCACATCAGCCTCACCAGAAACGATTTTGAATTTGACCACAAAAGTTACCTCCAAATCAAAGGCACGGCGATGGGTAAAAAGTTTGCCCCAGCTTATGCCAATATTTACATGGCCTCGTGGGAGGAAACAGTCCTCCCCAAATGCAACAAAGCACCCTCACAGTACTACCGGTACCTGGATGATATCTGGGGCACCTGGCCCCACACGGAGGAAGACTTTTTCTAAACACTCTGAACTCCCACCACCACTCCATCAAACTGACAGCCAAAACACACAACAAAGAAATCGATTTTCTGGATGTGACTACATATAAAAATCAGGACTTTCAAACAACAGGAAAAACTGGACACAGACAAGTATTCTTTAAAACTACAGACGCATATGCCCTCCTACATCGTTCCAGTTTCCATCCACAACACACATTCCAAGGCATTCTAAAGTCACAACTAATTTGTTTTCAAAGGATCTGCTCCACAACCAGGGACCGAAACCTGGCCACCATCACCCTGTACAAAGCCCTCAGGAAAAGAGGTTACCAAAGAACCCTACTCAGATCCGTAAGAAAACAGGTCTACGGAACAACACCAAAACCACCAAAAGAAACAGGGAGAAAGACCAAACAGAAAATCCCATTAGTGACTCTACTCCCACCTCACAACACAGGCCACACAAAAGGCCAAAAAGAATTTCGGGACCATCATGGGCAACACACCACTACAAAACAAAGTAGAGGTCATCTCTTTTAGAAGAAACCCCAACCTCAAGGACCTACTGGTGCGGGCAAAACTCCCATCAACAATGACTAAAACCAGTCCACCAAGCCTCTGCATAACGGCAACCAACCCAACCTCCAAAAGAACATACACCCTACCAAAAAACATAAACCTGAAACACAGGAACTGCATTTACCTGATCAAATGTAGGAAATGTGGTATCCTATACATAGGCGAAACTCAAAACAGCCTATCCACCCGCCTTTCACACCATCGCTATAACATTAGGTCGGGTAAAAAATCTACCACCCACCTGGTAAAACATTTCACCAACCATGGTGAAAACAACCTCCACCTACAGGGTGTCCAACATAACCCCTCCTGGACAACGCCAGAGAGACGGAAAGCGGAGCGCTCCTGGATCTACAAATTAGGTACCCGCTCCTGGATCTACAAATTAGGTACCCTACATCCACATGGACTAAACGAAATTTACAAATAAGAAGACACAGAATGGTCTCTGCTGGACTGGTAGGAAGACCTGCAAAGATAGGAGGGAAACCTCCTCACCAATAATCCGTTCAGGTTACCTGAATCATTAACAGTTAAAAATAATCTTGTAAATAATTCTGTAATTACAACAACTAACAGTACTTGAATCATTATCCTATTAGTTAACAGTAAAGATTTATATTATCATTTATTCGTTACGTTATCAGAGTAGCATGTTGTTATATAAATGAGACCAAATAAATGTAGTTAGGCAGTTGACACATTAATGTCGTTATTTTTATTTCTTCTCATCAGTAAAACTATATACACATTTTAAATACACATGCATTTAGACTGCGTTAACAGGCTCTCTGTGTTTTTTCTTCCCACATGTGAGTCCCGATCTAGACTTTGGATTGGGCATATGGTATATCTGTATTTGTTTTTAAATGAAATTTTGATCTGGTGACACTTGCAGATGAAGTTACAGCTGTAGGCTACTATTTTGAAAGGACTGAGCACAGTTACCCCCCCCCTCTCAGCGGTGTCTTCAAAGTTTTGAGTCGAGGCGACCTCTGCATGAACCTAGCTGCTGCAGCAAAAACAGACGGATGTGTCGACCCTGGTCCTTGCTCAGGTACACGCGTGGTGAACACGATGGGTAACGTTAATAAACTTTCTAGCTTAATTTCATGTGGAAATGTATGTTTGGTGACTGTGAGTAGATAATGAAACACTGTTTCTACCGCACACACTAGCTTTGTGCTGGTCATTAGCATCCATCCAAACTAGCAAAAAACAGCGCTGCTGCTTAGGGGTATCTCCATGCAAATGATATTCGACACATGCACTGACTAATAAATAACTACGCGTTTCGCGTCAGATCTTCTGAGTGGTCTGACTCGGTTTTCATTCCAAAGCCGCACTGGTTTTACCATGCTACCATGTTAAGCGGTTTGTGAAATAATATGTTTCTACAAAACGTGTATATAGAGACACCAGAGCTAAAAGCTCCAAGTTTCAAGTGTGTTTTATTGTCTACAGTTGTTGGTGTAACGCAAAATGGTGAATGTCTTTCTATGCCGCTTCTGGCATAGAAAGACATTCACCATTTTGCGTTACACCAACCTGAGCGTTAACATCAGTAAAATGTTACATAGACCACCAAATGCTACATAGACATGAAGCTAATGCCCAATTTCCATGTTGTGTTGCTGACTGCAAATGTGTGATTATCAAATACAGTGCTTTTAAAACGCATTGTTATAGACACCATAACAACCCATCTGTGTCAGAATTGGACATTATGCAAGGACCATATAAATGTGAGAACACAAGTTGTCAGAAACAGTGCACAGATCTCAAAGACCTTCTTGCACATCTCAGGTCACATCTTTCCAAAAGTGAGTTGGTAAATTGTCCATTTGCTAAATGTGGCAAAACATTTAGGGCCCTAGTTTCGTGGCGCAGCGCAGGGTGGCGGAGCCGGTGAAATGCAAGTTTCGACCAGCGCAGCCTTGCGCACGGTCAGTTTGGCAGTTGGGTGGATCGCCTGCGCCAAGATGGGTGTGGTGGTGCAGCAGGGAGAGGCGTCACAGATTCAGCTTGGCGCAGGGGAAGTTTCGTGGCAAGACTGCACCGAAAGCCCGCCAGCTCCAACCTGGTCTACTCTCGGCGCAAGGCGAATTACAGCTGGTGGAGTGGCAGTTTGGCTCACCGGTGCGCAGTGCGCACACGTCACCAAGACCTCACAGGCAGGTTTCCAGTTTCAGGCACATTTTAATGCAATAAATAATCACAACAAACACTATTTAATGCAACTAACTGAATCAACACGTGAATTTATATATAGATTGTCCCGTCACATCTGACGTCAGATCAAAGGCGGATGGCACGCGTAACGGAAACTCAGCCTGACTGAATTAATACAGCTGAAACTTGGACCTCTCGGACCAAAACATCAGTTTCATCCTGGGAAAACTTTGGCCGTCTGGCGCTGCTGCTGTCTTCTGTCCAGCACCGTCCCTAGCCATTTTGGTGCCCTAAGCAGAATTCCTTTATGATGCCCCCCCCTACCCGAAAAACAGTGATTTAGGGGCAAGCAGGTGGCGGAGTGGTTAGAGCGCACACCATGTATGTATGCACATACGCCGCCGACCCCGGTTCGAATCCCGTCCGAAGGTCTTTTGCTGCATGTCACACCTCCCACTCTCTCCTGTTTTTCATATCTATCTACTGCTAATAAAATGCGTCTATGCCTGAAAAAATCTTTAAAAAAATACAGCACTTGGGGATCGTGTTCTGCTTGTGCGCAGCTCCTGCCTGGTCTAGTGCCTCGGCAGCCTGTTCGTGGAGAAATGCGTAACTTTGCCGCGAGCTGGAACCGGTCTTGGGGCTGCAGCTGGTCTGAGCGGTGCCGGTCCCAGTGTCCCGCCGTTCTGGTGTTGGACGGGGAATCCAGTGCAGCTGTGGAGCGCAGATGATGATGATGAATGGCCTGGCGGCTCGTGCAGGCACCAGGTTCTCGCCACCATTATGTCTACTGCTGTGCGCCCTGACCCTGTTTTGTGATAGACATGCCTAAAATGTGCCTATAATTTCTATAGTGATATAATATTGGCATTATAATTATTATGACTATGATGATTTTTCTCCCACTTGCGGGGGTAGGAGTGATGGGAGGAGTGCCTGCGCCCGACTGCGCCTGGTGTACGAAACTAGGGCCCTATATATATTGATATATCACTTGAAGCTGTCATGTGTAACAACATTAATTGCAAGAATAATGAGCACTATTCTGATATATTTGGAATGTATGAAAAAATTGTAAACTGTTTAAATAATGACAGTAAGCACTTTATAAAAGAAAAAAGGGAAACAAAACGTTAGGCCAGGGTGGAATGAACATGTACATTAGCTTCATACAGTGGCTAAAGAAGCCTTGCACAGTTGGATATTAGCTGGGAAAATAAGGCATGGCCCAGAGTTTGAATGTAAGAAAAAGGCAAATGCCAAGTTTAAATATGCAGTACGTTTTATCAAAAGAAATGAGCAGATGATGAGGGCAAATTCCATGGCTAAAAAAATTTTGTTATGTCTATGAGTTCTGGAAAGAAGTTAAAGTTTCCAACAACAGCAAGATGGCTCTGCCACCTTATATTGATCTCTGGGGATGAAAATATTGCTGAGCTGTGGGGAACACATTTTAGGGGAATTCTTAACTGTGTCGTGGGTGCTGAGTTTAAGGTTGGTGATGTGGTTAATAATGATGGTGTGGTTATTAGGCCAAATGAAGTGTACTGTGCAATTGGGAAATTGGCAGCAAACAAAGCATGTGGTCCTGATAAAATAATATCTGAACACCTGAAATACGCAAGCCACAGATTCTGTTACTCGTTATGTGTTTCTCTGGATTGTTGTTTCATGGCATACTACCTGAGTCCATGCTATCTGTACTGCTAGCACCAGTCATCAAAGACAAAACCTGCAAAGCTTCTAGCATAGATAACTACAGACCAATTGCTATGGCTAGCATGCTATCCAAAGTGTTAGAGCGGATCTTGCCTGATATGCTATAACAACTGAAAACCAATTTGGATTAAAAAATAAGCATGGCACAGACTTGTGTATTTATGCTATTAAAGAACTTGTCTGTAAATATAAAAGGCACAATTCAACAATGTTTGTGTGTTTTTTAGATGCGTCCAAAGCCTTTGAAACTACATGAATCATGGAAAACTGTTTATCAAGCTGCAAGAGTGAGGGGTGATCTCCATTTTTAATAAGAATTTTGCATTATTGGTACTCATACCAAACCATGCAAGTTAGATGGGGCAAAACAATATCAACCCCATTTCCTGTTACTAATGGGGTCAGACAAGGTGGAATAGTGTCACCTATCCTTTTTAAGCTGTATATGGATGGTCTGTCTAGAGAATTAGATGAGTGTAAAACTGGATGTATGGTGGGGAATCAGCTTATTAATCATTTAATGTATGCTGATGACTTAATCCTCATGTCACTTTATCGTGCTGGTTTACAGTAACTGCTCAGAGTCTGTACAAAGTATGGTATGCAGTATAGCATAAAATTTAATCCCAAAAAGAGTGTTATCATGATAGCCAGAACTAAGGAGGATCAGAAGCTCAAATTCCCCTCCTTTTACCTGTCTGAGCAAGAGCTAGAAAATGTTAATGTAAAATACTTAGGGCATATTATCAGGGATGACCTAAGTGATGATGATGATATTCAGCGCCAGTGCTATAAATTCTATGCCCTGGCACACAAATTTCACATGTGCACTGATGATGTCAAAACAACTCTTTTTAGAGCTTACTGCACTCCACTTTACACAGCACATCTGTGGTGTAGCCATAGTAAGGGAAAGATGAACAAGCTAAAGGTGGCATATAATGACGCTATTAGAATTCTGTTAAAGTACCCAAGATGGGAAAGTGCAAGCAAGATGTTTGTAAACTGTAATGTTCCCACTTTTAAAGCATTATTTAAGAATTTTATGTATAAATGTATGTGATGAGTCTAGGAATTGTATAATAAGGTCTTTGACTGACCCTACCCTAAGTGAGACAAGATATTCCTCCAGCCTTTGGAAATATTGGAACCAACATTTGTATGTATTTTTATCCTTTAGCACACATGTCTACATATGTGTAATTTTATTGTTTGTCTGTATATTGTGTGTTTGGTTTCTATATCTGGACCTTGAGCCTGTCAAATAAAGATAATAATAATAATAATATAAGATAGGATTTTTCTCAATTTGGTATTACAGAAACATATCCTAACTAACTTTATGAATCCTATCTTATCTCAGGTTCAGACAGGCCTAACCTAAATAGGCGATCTTGCATCAACATTCAACTTTTATGTCTGTTACCTCGCAACAGACGAAACTTGCTGTCGGGTCACGTCACTTCACAACTAACAGCTATCATAATAGATAACTAGCACTCGCCTTTCATAAACAATAATGGACGGGAAACAACAACGTCATGTTCTAAATGTTAAAGCGGATGAATTAGAAACGTTGGTGGGTTTGGTAGAAAGTTCAAATGAGATATTGTTTGGGAAGTTTTCCACACATCTGAATAAATAAAGAAAAGATTACGACAAGAAAACGGACGACAATAGCAAAAAAGGTGAGCGCCATATCTGGAATAAACAGAAGCGTTGGCAACATTAAGAAGGAAATGACAACGATGACGTGATGAAGTGATGCTTAGAAGAAAGCGGCGTTTATCTGTAAAGACCGGAGAATCACCCGTGGAGGCGACTCTTCCGCACCCCCTTGACACCGGCGGAGTAGCGGATTGTGGGACTCAACAGGCAACTGGCTAATTTATAACAGTAGGCTAAATAATGAGAGTTAGGAGACCTTATGAGTCTTCCTGAAATTAGACAGTTTATTTAGGATTTTGGTAACGTAGGACATTTCTGACATTCTCTATCTGGAGTTAAGATAAGAACACAGACTTTAGGACCAGCCGTTCTCTAATTACTTTTTTCCTAAAACCTAGCCTAAACCTAGTTACCATAGTTATCAAACAGATAAAATAAGATTTGCGAGTTAAGAAGTTAGAGTTACAGCAGATGCTATAGGAAAGTGCTAGTGTAGGTTCTGTGACAGAGAGTGAAAGAGAGAGAGCGCGGAGGTGCTTCTGTCTGCAGGTGACTCATATTAACGGGAATCTGTCTTAAATTTATATCTAAGGCCCCAAATGAATTTAAAGAATTTCGTTAGTTTGTAATATTAAGAACATAAAAATATAATTTCCTTGACGCTATTTAGTCAGAAAGTGACAGAATCATGACGTTGTTGTGAGCCGCGGGAGTTTTTGTTTTTTAATTTTGTTTGTTACTAGGAGTAGGCTACTCGAATATTGAAATTATTGAAAACAAACCATCCCTAATAAGCAGTGCCATTGGATAGTGCAGCTTCCCTCGGATTGTGGGCGACTTCAGTGACTATAGTGCCATGAAAAAAAATCATCATTCATTCGGAGATCACAAAGCACAAAGGTAGGTGTTGTAGGCTACTTCTTGTAAATTTTGCTAGAATTATTAAGTTTCATTGAGATAATTTCGATTGATATTAGGAAAAATTGGTGTAGACTGTGTCCTTGCTTAGAAAAATAAAATAAAATAGCTTCCTTTTATTAATTAAACAGCGCTGTTGACTTGCTTATTAGTTAGTGAATGAATGGGCTTTAACCTAAATGAACCTTAGGCGTTAGTTCAGTAAATGTAGGCTATCTAAAATACTTCCTAAAATGTAATGAAGATTAAAAAAACTGATGATAATGAGAATATAAATAATTATTGCAGTCACCGACTTGCCACTGGGGTCCGCGCTCGCTCACTTAATTAGTTTCCTTTGTAATTGTTCTTTATTTAACAAGATTAATTTTCTAATTTGATATATTTTATTTTCTAATTAATCTCTTAAATTAAGTATTTAATGTATGCTTTATTAAAACATATATTTCTCCATTATGTCCATTTCAGTAGCTGACAGTAGTGTGTCTACTGTAGGTGTGTCCCAATTCAGGGTCTGTAGACTAGAGTTCTCAATGGGTCGGGTCGACCCGACGGGACCCGCGGGTTCGGGTCTCATATATATAAGCAAGGGACTCGGGTCGGGTCGGACCTCGGGCTTAATTTTTTCCGCTCAGTGAAAAAAAAAATGTATTAATCATCGTTGCTGTTCACCGTGAAGAAAGTCTGGCTGCTGCGTGTGTTGATGTGTCGGGTTACATCAGGTCCGGGCTTTAAAAGCCACGGGCCGGGTCGGGTTGTAATTTTCAGGCCCGTTGAGAACTCTACTGCAGACCCTGAATTGGGACACAGTTTGTGATTGATTGACACCTTCCTGAATCATAAGGTGGAGTGTTTTCTTTCATGTTAGATCATGAGTTGAGGTTGTGAATAAATCGAGCCACCTTAAATGTCAAAATGACAACAAACAATTTTTTTTTCATCGTCTCTCTTGAATGACATACACTTTAATAATGGTCGGATCTTGAAGTTCTCAAAAAAAGTGTGTGAATGTCACCCAGATTATTAAAACTGCAACTATTCTGTATTTTCTCACTTAAAGTAAAAAGTTCCTTTATAACTATATTGGGACACACTGAGGGAGTTGGGGCACTTGAAAGAAAAGTCTGTTTGTGTGCCTGTTCATTTAACATTTGCATCTCTATTGATGATTTTTACCCTAATTTTTAAAAAGCTATAGGCCTAGTTTCTAATAGGATATGAATACATACATCTTGAATAATATAAGTAACGCATAGCCTATCTGTAACTGTGTCTGTGTTTGTGTCCTCTTTATCATTTCAGAATGTCGTTAAAAGATCTGTTATCATCCAGGCCCGATAGCCCTTATTTTAAGCCCCCACCCCTGCACATTTGTGTAGTAAAGCTGGAAGTGAAGCCCAGAGTACTGGCCTGGGCTTTTTCCAATGGCGATGTGAAAAGTTAAATAAAAAAATGAATGCACTTATCCTTCTTTCAGCTGTCCAGTGTGAGAAGGGTAGAGCAGGGGAAGGACGGCATCCCTCTAAGAAAAATCACCCTGCAGCAGGTAAGCTTTTCATTTGATAGATAGAGGCCTAAAGTTAATTTAGTTTGATTCAAGTTAGAATGTCAGCTTACTCCTTGGTACGTTTTTGAAGTGATATATGTGAAATCAGGTAATTTAACACTTTTTGGTAGTATCACCAGGACACCATAAAAAGCTGGTCACTCACCCCAATGATATTTGTATAGTTATCACAGATCTCTGCATTCTTTCAGAAATTATGTTGTAAAGTATATTTGTTTATAACCTATATCATTTTGAACATGACGACATGTTCAGGTAAAATGGGACAGTTGGTAACTTGTTAAAAAAAGTTATTACAATTAGTTCAATACAAAATTCATGAAAGGAATGAATAAAATGTAATTAGGTATAACCTAAAATGGCCAAGTGAAATAAGACTGAACAGTACAAACACATTCTGTAGGATTAATTCATAGGTCTCCTGTGTGTAGCCAACTGCTGTAAATAATACAAAAAATGTCTATAAAAACAGGTAGTAGAACATAATTGCTTAGAACACCATTTTATTGCAACTTTTAACAGTTTAAAAAGTCTTCAAATGTAGCTGAAAGTGCTTCAAATGCTCATTCACAGAAATGTGGATCCTTTAAAATATAAAGACTTTATAAAACACTTAATCATAAAACAGTTCTGTGTATTAGTCAGTTTTTTTGTTTAGCATCCTTATTATGCAAAAGAGAAATTCAATGTCACTGCAACACATTTCATGGTTAGGCTACCAAGGACTAATCAAATTGATTGCCTTATGATCAGTAGTGCTGTAGCAACAATTCAAATATGGTTTTGCTGATTGCCTGCTTATATTTGAAGAGCAAAGTGCCTCAAAGCTTATTTTATCCCATTTTACCTACTGTTCCAAGTTACCTGACTTCAGCCTAAGCGTGTCATCTTTAGAGCCTGCTCCACAAAGTTTCAGAGGAGTGATTTCATGTTTCACTAGAACACACATTTAGGCTATTTCAAAGCTACAGTTGCTGTTCTGTCATTTTGTGTGTGTTTGTATGTTATGCTGACAGTAGTCTACATTAAAATATTATATTTTGTTCTGTTCTGCAGGACAATACAAGGGTTCAGCTGTACCTTTGGCGGGAGGCTGCAGTGATGGTTAAAACCCTCATGTTGGGATGCAATGTGAGGGTCACACAAATGCAGTCGGGCACCATGAAGGACTATGGCTTTCAGCTGCAGTCAACCTTCCACACGAAGATTGAGGTAAATTGGTGTCTTTTATTAAATATAGGCTACAGCAGAATATAGTAGTGGTTAATCAATTTAACAATGAACCAATTAGATCAACAAATCAAGTGGCTGCATCGGTTATCGTTTCAGGGGCTATTATAGCCTACAACCAGTTTGATTCCATATTTAAGAATAAGGAGAGGTGTTTCGGTAGTCTGATTGATGATAGACAGAAAATAGTCTAACAATTTGGTATATCATGTTTACTTTGTGTTGACAGGAGGTCAGCACGATAGCGTTAAAGACTCTGGGAGCATACGGTGTCGTTGATGTGGAGGGGACTCCGGGGCTGCTGGAGCTCCTGACCGACGAGGACACAGTCCTGATAATTCCAGCCGATATGTGGAGACCAGTGGAGGAGCTGATCACAACTCCACCACTCAAAGTGAAGGTTAAATTGTCGGGCAAAAGAGTGATTGAAATAGATGTTGTTTGATTTTGTTTTGTGTTGGGTTTGTTGTTGTGGTTAATATGATGTTCTGAATGTGTTTGCTTTTTCCGTTCCGTAATTGATTACAGGGTAGGCTTTTTTTCAGTGTTGCTTCAGCATTAAAGCATTTCCATGCATTTTCTGCAGGAAATGCTTTTTCTAGTTAGAATTGTAATGATGTTCATCTCCACTCACTCATATAGGTGATGTTAGGACTTCACAGTCACCTGAACACACAATGGATGCAAAAGAAAGCAAAATATCTAGGAATTGTTTGTGGGAACCATTAGCTTAGATTTGTTGATGCATTTGGTTCACAATCTCAGTTATCAATCGGTCATGTTTCAATTACGTACTTATTGAGCTGACAAGTGTCTTTGTATCGTGAACTTAAAATGAGAGGACCTGGGTAAATTATGGTCAGACTCATTATTTGAGTCAAGGACAAGTGGTAAAATGAAGAACAATCAGATCTACAACTTGTTCCATGACAACAGACTGACTGAAATGTTGGGGTCCAATACATTAACAAATTGGCTTTTTATTATGATATAAACAAGACCAGCACACAGTAGTTCTAAATTTTAGCACCGTGCAGGTGTATGAAGAATATGAAAATAGGAAGTCCGTATGTGTTTGACCTGTTGCATGTGTGTAAAAGGGCATAATCTGTTTGTAGTTATGTAATATCTGTTTTGGCACTTATGAATAGGCAATGATGCAAAAAATGTTGTTGAATGACTCAGTGTCAGTTGATTATTCTCTTTTGCCCCACTGTACACTAGACCCTGCGCCTGCACCCTCTACCTCCTTCTCACTTGGAACTCCACGACCCTCTACTTCATCCCCACCCCCCGTGACCAAGCCCCCTACCCCTAAGCTGTGCTCTACACGAAAGCAAACAGGTAAGTGTAACACGTAACCCTTTAAAGAAGGAAGAATAGTAATTAGATTTACTGGCCAGAGATATCAGAAGTCCTAAGATGGACTACTAGGCCAGGATTGACCAACCAATAACACAGGAACGACACAAACACAGTTTACTCTTTAAGGAACAATGATGATTCCCTATTTATTACAGGATGGGAAAACCACATTAATAACACAGTTTATAACAACTCTTACCCAGGTAAGTATAGAAAATAAAAAATAAAATATTAGCACACAAACAACATCAGCCATTAAGAAAATAAAATATATAATGTGCACAGTTGGTAAATTGTGGCTAAATGTGCTTAAAGTTCAGAAATGAAGTGCTAAACACACACAATACAGCTCAGTGTGCATAGAAAAAGAGTCAACAAAAGAAAAAATAAATGCCTCACATGCAGCTTTAAAATGTCGGAGTAATGCTTCAGCAATAATTTATCTGGTGTGTCTGCCCTGACGCTAATTAGCACCAGGAGCTAGCGCTCCGACATTAGCTCGTATGCTAACGGTTAGCTCGTGTTGCTATTAGTATTAGAGATTTAGCGTCGCAAACCGGTTGCTCACCGATGCGTTTCTCCTCCCGAGCGGCTCCTCCAACTGCGCTCACACAGGTCTAGGTCGTCCGGGGGATTTCTCCAACAGTTTCCTCCTGAGTTTTATCCACGAGTTTTATTGTTTCACAGTTCCAAAGTGTGTCGTTACTCGACTCGTGTTCAATGCGGCTTGCTCTCTCTCTGCTAGCAGCGTCAGACGACGTGAACCTGCTCCGATCGGGTCAATGGGCGGGAGCTTCTCTTCTGATTGGATAAAAGACCGTCTCCAGCCCAGCTCTTTCAGATTAAAACTCTATATCTTATTTTGTTACAGTTCTATTTCTAAGTGAACATCAATTTTTTTAATCATTAACAAAACATATTTAATGAATTAATTTTTCCACTATGAATTTCACTGTTTTTAATTCAACTGTCTGTTTTTAATGTACAATGGATTATTTTTTAATACAGATATTTAACCTGGGTTACATAAGACTTCATGAAAAACACCTGCAAGACACAAGATCCGGTTAAAAACATACCTCTTCTCCCAAGCCTACAACCTCCCCTACCCATAGCCGGTCTCTCCATCACCTCGCTCATTAACGTCTCACTGTCTCTCCCTCGTCTCCCCCTGTATGTCTCTACCCTGTTTCTTTTGTGTCCCTTGTAAGCGTCTTTGGGTCATTGAAAAGCGCTATATAAATTGAATGAATTATTATTATTATTAAGATACTACTGTGGACTAGAATGTGTGCCCAGTATTTTCTTTTCCTATATGGATGGTGCACTCTGATGATATAGCAAAGAATAATCAAGAGCTGTTTTTGCCAGGTTTCATACAAGATTCACGGAAGTTTGAGTTTGTAATAAAGAGGGCATTATAATTATTTTGGATCTTGTTTTTGTGAATATTTTAGCCATAACAACTTGAGACTTGGAGATCCCCTCCAGGCATGTTTTTAAGTATATAAAAAATAATCTGCAATGCTTATATTTTGTTGAACATTGCTTCCCCAAATAATTGTGTCTTAGAATTCTGAGACACTGAATATTCATAATATGCAAATACCACAGGTCGGGTGCCCCGCCCACCACAGCTGCTTGCGCTCATGCTTGCGCTTCTATGTGACCGGTGGACGAACGACAACAAGATGCCTAGCGGAAACATCGGCGAGATTCAGCCATACATGTTTGAACCTCAGTCAGACCCAGACTCAGATGAGGAATCTGTTGTACACCCAAATCGTCGACTAGCAGACGTTTCAGAATGTTAAGTGAAGTTAGCATGTTTTATTTCTTTCTGATGTTTGTTAGTTTGTTAGCTTGTTAGCTTGTAACTGTCTGGCTTACACAACGTTAGTGGTTGTGAAACATAACACAATGTTACAGTGTGTTCATATTTCCATTATGAAATTATATAAATGGTCTAATGGTAAATGGTCCTCATTTATATAGCGCTTTTTATCCAAAGCGCTTTACAGTAATGACTGACATTCACCCAGTCATACACACATTCACACACTGACAGTCAACCACGCAGGGCGACAGCCAGCTCGTCAGGAGCAATTAGGGTGAGGTGTCTTGCTCAGGGACACCAGGCACTCAGCTAGGAGGAGCCGGGGATCGAACCAGCAATCTTGCGGTTGCCAGCCAACCCGCTCCATCTCCTGAGCTAAACCCCCCCCCACATTATATAGCAGATGTTTTCAGAAAATTATTATAATAATCCGTTTGGCTGTGATTGTAGAATTTGTTAATCTTGATAGCCAACCGAGTTTTTCTGAGACAGGGCTGTACAGTGCGAGCATTTTACTCGCATATGCGCCTAAAAATAGATTGTGCGAGTAGAACAAATAAAAAGGGAGCACACGTGCGAGTACGGATTTCAACCCTTTCATTCGCATTTTGCTCCTAAAATAAATCCATACAAAGTGGATTCTCTCGTAGCCAGGAGCTAACCGAGCTCTGTGCGACTCTACAGTCGCGATTAGAGAAGACTCCCAAATACAGGGCCACGCACCGCAGGCGGCTGTAAAATTGACCAAATTTGGACAGAATGTCGCCAGTTCATTTGTTTGTTGTGTGGGCAAATTTGTACAGTTGTGTGTTGTGTTGTCAATAAAGCTCTTTCAGTCAGGACCACTTTGTCAAAAATAATCTTTATTTCTTGCACAGTTTTATTTGGCGGTATGGTACTGTTCTGGGACTCCCTGCTCTTCCACGCGCTTGCGTGGAAAGCCTGAGGCAGGAAGAGCACCTTCCTGCCCTTCATGAGCCATCATGAACGGCATAAGCAGGGAGCGCAGCAGCAAAGAAAACCCAGAGCAGAGCAGCCAACATGAATACAATGACAGGAGGAGCTGGGGTGGAGGTGGGTTGCGAAGTGCCATCAGAGGAAGCAGGACGGAGGGTCGGGCAGGAGCAGTTTAAATACCCCGCTCTGAATGTGTCAGGCCTAGACTAAAAGGAGGACTCAGATGCAGTATTAAAGCAGAAATCAACAGGCTTTTATTCTGAAATTGCTGGCTCAGACAGAGTGAAAACAAATAAGGCTATGAAACCTTAACTTGACTGGTTCAGAACACTGAGGAGGAAAAACAAAAGAAAAGGAGAAAACAAAACCACACCAACGGTGGGAACTCAACGAGTATCGGAGAATAAGAAACTAAACCTGACTAATCTCAATCCTTACTACACAACAGAAAACGCTCTCAAGGAGGTAGACAAAAAACTAAACCTGACTAATCTCAATCCTAACTAAACAACAGAAAACGCTCTCAAGGAGGTAGACATGGCGATAGAACACTGAATAACAGGAAATACAAAAACAACACAAAATCGCTCCCAGGTGGAGGAAATCAAACGGCTAAACTAAAAGCCGTGAGCAGAGCTACACTATGCAAAAGTTTACAACAAAAAATCTCTCTTCTAGAGGCACAACAAAAACAGAAACAAAAACCAGTGACAATTAAACAGGGCAGATACTTAACAGGGACAAGGCTATGACGAAGGGCTTGGGTGAACGACAGGCGAAACACTTTGGCACAGGACAAGGGGAGACGCGGACTTAAGTACACAGAAGGGTAATGGGAAACAGGTGGAAACAATCAGGGATCAGGGAAGACGTCAGACTGGAGACACATGAGGAAGGGCAAGTGACCTGGAACGAGAGGAGAGGTAGGATTTCAAAATAAAACAGGAAATACATGAGACAAAAACACCCAAGACAAGACAGACCTCACCGCTGTGTGACAGAATGCAATTTACCAATAGGGAGCGGACACGCAGAGTCAGCTGAGCCATCAGCTGATCTGTACTGACAGCTAAGCTGTTAGAGCCTGACGTCGTGGCCTGCCGGAACTAACGCTACGCTTGATTTCAGTCAGGACCACTTTGTCAAAAATAATCTTTATTTCTTGCACAGTTTTATTTGGTGGTATGGTACTGTTCTGGGACTCCCTGCTCTTCCACGCGCTTGCGTGGAAAGCCTGAGGCAGGAAGAGCACCTTCCTGCCCTTCATGAGCCATCATGAACGGCATAAGCAGGGAGCGCAGCAGCAAAGAAAACCCCCCAAAACAACATTGTTCCGGGATCTCCCCGCTCTTCCACGCACTTGCGTGGAAAGCCTGAGGCAGGAAGAGCACCTTCCCGCCCATCATGAGCCATCATGAACGGCATAAGCAGGGGGCGCACAGCGAAAATAAATAAATAAATAAAAATCCCCAAAACAACCATACCGCCAATCCTGGAACCTGCTACAGGAGATGCCAGGAAGCTATCTAGGATGGATATTTTCCCTATAAATTTTAATAGGGAATAAACCACACACTACCTCTTAATAATCACTATAATATAATAAAATATATAATAATATAGATGTAACCAATAATGCCTATGAATATTTATTACATCAATATTTACAGTGAGAGGCTCATGGCTATTTGAGCATCTAGAATAGCTCTGTTGCCAGGGCGCACGTAACGTTCGAAAGCAGAAGAAGACCATCTGCCCATAGCTTTAAGGGTGGACACAGGAGCGACCAATGCTGCTGTTGTTGCTGCTCCTATGCGGAACAAATGGGGCGTGTAGCGTTCCGGAGGGAGATCGCAAAGTTGGCAAAGGAGGCGGAGGCGAGAGGTGAACCAGGCTCGTGACAGGGGTTCCCCTCTCTCCGTGACGAACAGCGGCTCCTGTGGGCTGGCTTGGGCGCGTCCTCTCAGATAGTGGACCATGGAAGACAAAGGTCAAAAATCGGAGTTAGTTTGAGATATGATGACTGATGTTCCCCTTCTCTCTCTATCAGTTTTGGAATGTTTTAAGAGGACACAAAAGTAATGACTGTGGACTGATACATCGCCTATGGTGAGGTCTTGAGAAGGATCGAAAGATCGTGAGCGTGTAGTGAATTCTCCGCACCTTAAGAACCCATAAAGGCTGTGAGGAGGACAGTTTCTAATAGTGAGTCTGTATATGAATCAAGCACCCGTTCCTTAAGTGAGAGATTAATTTATGCAGAAGTGGAGGAGTGAAAGGAAGACGAATGTCATTGCCTTGAGGTTTCTCTCTTTTAAAGCCGTTTAGCAGAAGCTTAATGGATGGATTCTCTAGTAAGCTGTTGGTGGATGGGTCCAGGCAACGCAGGTGAAACTGGACACCTGCGAGGAGGCCTTTGATGGAGGACGGCTGCATTTTTCGGGACTCGAAACAGTGAACCAGAAAAGCACATACAATGGGAATACTTATAGGAAGAATTGCAACAGAGAAGGATAAACAAAATGTGGTGAAATAGGACCAGGCAGAGTCATACAATTTTAATGTAGACTTCGCTAAACCAGAACGCATATAGCGAGCAGCTGACAGCATGTATTTTTCCAAGGTGGTGTCTAATCTAGCACCGTATGGTGGAAAGGGGGGCAAGGCAGGCTGGATGGCCCCGCTTCCTGACACAGACTGTGGAATTTCTGAAATTCAAATCGAGACAGAGCATCAGCAATCTTATTATCCCCTATGGGGTTGATGCGTGATATGGGGAAAGGGGATTTATCCAGAGGTCCAATCATGAAACCTTTCCTGACTTCTTTTTCCAACAGCGTGTCAACAATTTCCGGCTCTTTCAAAGCAGACTGCAGATTACTACATGAATGGGACATTTTAGGCAACCACAATAAACCGGCCATAAATCCTTGAACCAGTCCAGTTAACAGATAATTCACAAAGCAGCGGTTTGGATGCTTCTTTAAAGCCTTCCCCAGCTCAGCCACATTGATTGGGGTTGAAGGCTTTATTTTTTTACTTTCCCTTCCTCACAAGGCGGGTTCGTCTGGGGCACACAGACTTTGGATGACCGTCCCCGCAAAAGCTGCAAGCATGAACATATTTACAATTTACAAATCTGCACACGTTCTCATTGAAATTATGGCACATGGGAGTCCAAAAGGGTGTCACCTTAGACTCATCGGTTTTTTGACCTGCCAGCGGATGGACTACAGCCACAGATTTGGGACACATATTGGAAGAGTGTGAGAAAGAGCCGCAAATGGAGCAGGAAAGAGTTTCGCGGCCAGTGCAATGCCTGCTGATTAAATCTAAGTCGACTACAGCCCAGTCCAGTCTTTGGTTAAACCTCTGAATGAACATGGCAGCCTTGGCAGAGAATGACTTATGATATTCATAAAACAGAGTTCCACCGTATGTCATGGCGAGATCTGCGATGATGGCCAGATAGGTGTCCAATTCTGCTCGACGAGATGGATAGACTTCACAGATTACATCTCGGAACACACCAAAAGCAACGGTAAATTCTGCTGGAGTCAGAGTTTTTGAAAGTCTAGGGTCACTATCCTTCAATATCACAGACACATCACCGCAATCTACCACACGCTTATCACTAACATCCGAGCACAGCAGGATTTTCACTAAATTGACATCGTTACCTGCAAGGATCTGGCTTCTCAAATTGTAGGAGATAGCAGCAGCAGGAGGATAGAAAGGCACACCGGTGGAGATTGGGACTGCACTACCCAGAATCCTGCGCGGGATAGAGATGCCGTCGGCGGGCGCCGGAGTGACGTCACTGGCCAGCGTCGAGGAAGAGGCAGAGACGGGAGCAGCAGAGACGGGAGGAACGGAGACAGCACGCGGATCGACTGGTGGAAACCCAGCAAGATTCAGGAACACGCAGAGTCAGCTGAGCCATCAGCTGATCTGTACTGACAGCTAAGCTGTTAGAGCTTGACGTCGTGGCCTGCCGGAACTAACGCTACGCTTGATTTCTTTGAATACTTCCTCCTGGCAATTTTTCTTTTCCTCAATAAATTCATTCATATTTATATTTATAAATATATAAATAAATGAATATAAATATATGTGTGTGTATATATATATATATATATATATATATATATATATATATATATATAAACATATATGTATATAAACATATATGTATAAACATATATGTATATATATATGTGTGTATATATATATATATGTATATATATATAGGAATAGATCTGCTAACCAATCACTAGTGATTATTCTTGTTTAAAAGACCCAGTGTGACCAATAGTAACACATCTGCCAACGGGGGTGGGGTTTACATTTATAATGACTCATCAGGTTGACCAATAGTGACAGATCTGCCAACGTGAGTTGGCTTTACATTTATAATGACCAGATCTGAAAACCAATCATGAGCAATTATACTTGTTTAAAACTAGTGGTTTCATCCAATCCTGAGTGAGGATATTCAAGCCATCTCTGGCCAGGCGCGGTTTCGCTGCTATTCATATGCTAATTAGAGCCTTCGCTGTGGTTCGTTTCCGACCATTTTCGGCACAGACGAACGCGGCGTTCGCAGCCTGTAAATTGTCGTTAACTCCCGAAAATTAGGGAGATTTCCGGGCGTTTACAGGGACGAAAATCCGACTTTTCATGCAGTGTATATCAGTGTAGTTCCTATTCTCAAAATATTAAAATATTTTCAATAATTGATTTATACTGACAACACAAAACATTGAGATAAGATAAAACCTTCTTTGCTCTGCCAGCTATCTCTGCACTGGTCGAGGCACCTGCCAGATGGTCCATGTGCACATAAACAGCTGTAAACTGGCCAGAGGAATTGCCATCCTTCCCTGGTTTTAGGAAGGTGCTCCGGGACACATGGGGCAGCCACCTGGTCCCTTTCACTCCACTCGGTGCATTCACTGTGACTCCGATTTCAGCTCCCAGTGCTTTGAGTTCCCTCATTGATTTGGGGCTTAAGTGGTATGTTTTCCAGATGAGGTTCAAAAGGTCATACACTTGCCCAATCATGGAGACCTCTCTTTGCACACTCAACATCCCTAGCTCCAATCTTTACAGAAAATAGATATATTTGTTTGAAGTTTTTTTAGAAATAAAACACCCTTCACACTGCCTCCGGCCTGAGTCCTCCCTCCTTGCTCGAATCCTGACAGAACGAACTGGCCAGAAAGGACCCAGCAGAGCAGCAGCAGCTAAAAACATGGACCCAGCCCTCTTCCTGATTGAACTCAATGAGGTTGTGGACAACCTCCAGTACCTCCAAGCCTGCTACGACTTTGCAGACACCAAGGAGGAGAGGAGGACTGTCCGGAACGAGGCTGGGGAGCTGGTTTCCTCCAGGCAGTGGCTCAGGGGCTCTCTGCCTGACTGGGTTACACACCTGGT
Organism: Eutrigla gurnardus; assembly: GCF_963514095.1. Lineage (NCBI taxonomy): Eukaryota > Metazoa > Chordata > Actinopteri > Perciformes > Triglidae > Eutrigla > Eutrigla gurnardus. The sequence continues at coordinate 1,019,869 of NC_139918.1, forward strand.
TTCCGCCCCTGAACCCCGGCCATCCTCCACAGCCATGCCACCAGCCCAGGCCTCAGCCACAGCCAAGCATCCAGCCAGGGCCTCAGCCACAGCCAAGCATCCAGCCAGGGCCTCAGCCACAGCCAAGCATCCAGCCAGGGCCTCGGCCACAGCCAAGCATCCAGCCAGGGCCTCGGCCACAGCCAAGCATCCAGCCAGGGCCTCGGCCACAGCCAAGCATCCAGCCAGGGCCTCGGCCACAACCAAGCAACCAGCCCACGCCTCGGTCACAGCCAAGCAACCAGCCCACGCCTCGGTCACAGCCAAGCAACCAGCCCACGCCTCGGTCACAGCCGCGCCACTAGCCCACGTCTCGGCCATTGGCCTTCAGTCGGCGGCCCGGTCGACACCTGCCATTGGCCTTCAGTCGGCGGCCCGGTCGACACCTGCCATTGGCCTTCAGTCGGCGGCCTGGTCGACACTCTCCAGTGGTCTTCAGTCGGCGGCCCGGTCAACACTCTCCAGTGGTCTTCAGTCGGCGGCCCGGTCGACACTCTCCAGTGGTCTTCAGTCGGCGGCCCGGTCGACACTCTCCAGTGGTCTTCAGTCGGCGGCCTGGTCGACACTCTCCAGTGGTCTTCAGTCGGCGGCCCGTCCGTCACCAGTCCCGGCGGAGTATCGTCCGGCACCAGCCCAGACAGGGGACCGTCCCACGCCTGCTCCTCGCAGCCTATTGGGGGTTCACCTGTCGCCCATTCCTGTTCCGACGGGGGTCCGTCTGACGCCTGCTCCCCGCAGTCGTCCGGGAGCCCGCTCTTCGCCCGTTCCTGTTCCGACGGGGGCCGTCCTACGCCTGCTCCACGCAGCCTTCGGAAGGTCCGCTCGTCACCCGTTCCTGTTCCGACGGGGGGCCGTCCTACGCCTGCTCCACGCAGCCTTCGGAAGGTCCGCTCGTCACCTGTTCCTGTTCCGACGGGGGGCCGTCCTACGCCTGCTCCACGCAGCTTTCGGGAGGTCCGCTCGTCACCCGTTCCTGTTCCGACGGGGGGCCGTCCTACGCCTGCTCCACGCAGCCTTACGGAGGTCCGCTCCTCACCCGTTCCTGTTCCGACGGGGGGCTGTCCTACGCCTGCTCCACGCAGCCTTCGGGAGGTCCGCTCGTCACCCGTTCCTGTTCCGACAGGGGGGCCTGGCCAGCCCTGAGGCCTGGGCTGGATGCTGGGCTGTAGCTGAGGCCTGGGCTGGATGCTTGGCTGTAGCTGAGGCCTGGGCTGGTGGCATGGCTGTGGAGGATGGCCGGGGTTCAGGGGCGGAAACCAGGTGTGTAACCCAGTCAGGCAGAGAGCCCCTGAGCCACCGCCTGGAGGAAACCAGCTCCCCAGCCTCCTTCTGGACAGTCCTCCTCTCCTCCTTGGTGTCTGCAAAGTCGTAGCAGGCTTGGAGGTACTTGAGGCTGTCCACAACCTCATTGAGTTCAATCAGGAATATATATATCCTTTATTTAACCAGGTAAAAAAAAACTCATTGAGATTTAAAACCTCTTTTCCAAGAGTGACCTGGCCAAGACGGCAGCACACAAGCAGATCAGTTGCACAACACACAAGACATATATAAAATACAATCACACATTTCAGGAAAACATGATTAAACAATGCAATCACACGATCCGATTGAGCTCAATTCTCTGTCTATTATAATTGACTTGAATTCCCCCAGAGTTACAAGATGTGTCAGTTTCATATCCTTCTGCACATTGTTCCAGGTAGACGGGGCAGAAAATTTAAAAGCCTTTTTGCCCAGTTCAGTTCTCACTTTCGGGACCTGCATCTGTATAATGTCCTGAGAATGCAGGCCATATCGGCTGTGGTTTCTACACATGTGTAAACACAAATATGTAGGCAAAAGTCCAAGAACAGATTTATAAATGAAAGTCAGCCAATGAGAGAGTCTACGGACATACAAAGATGGACAATGTGCGACGGCATATAAGGAACAGTGATGTATACGGTAGTGGCAACCAGTAATAAAACGCAAAGCACAGTGGTATACAGTATCCATCCATCCATCCATTATCTACCGCTTATCCTGTATTCAGGGTCACGGGGGGGCTGGAGCCGATCCCAGCTGTCATTGGGCGAAGGCAGGGTACACCCTGGACAGGACGCCAGTCTATCACAGGGCCGACATGTAGAGACAAACAACCATTCACGCTCACATTCACACCTATGGGCAATTTAGAGTCACCAATTAACCTATCCCCATCCTGCATGTCTTTGGACTGTGGGAGGAAGCCGGAGAACCCGGAGAGAACCCACGCTTACACGGGGAGAACATGCAAACTCCACACAGAAGGAACCCGGGCCAACCCGGGAATCGAACCAAGGACCCTCTTGCTGTGAGGCGAGAGTGCTACCCACTACACCACCGTGCAGCCCATACAGTATCCAATTTCTTTAAAAATTGACTAGGAGCGTTCATAAAAAGCAGGTCTCCGTAGTCCAACAACGGTAAAAAAGTTGTGCTGATCAAGCGTTTTCTGACTTGCAATGAAAAACATGATTTATTCCTAAAAAAGAAACCTAATTTCAATTTCAGTTTAGAAACGAGTTTATCAATGTGCAGTTTAAAGGACAGGTTCTCATCAATTAATATGCCTCGGTATTTATAAGATATGAGCATTTCAATTTCAACCCCATGAACAGTTGACAAGCTAGGAAGGTCAGATGGAAGCTGCTTGCCATTTGAAAATAGCATGGTCTTTGATTTATCTGCATTCAGCACTAACTTGAGCTGAGTCAAACGGGACTGAACAGTGTCAAAAGCTGACTGCAACAACTCAAGAGATTTTAAAGCTGAAAAAGCTGAACAGTAAATTACTGTATCATCAGCAAAGAAATGGGACACAGCATCAGACAAGTTATCACAAAGATTATTCACATAAATTGTGAACAACAGGGGCCCTAATATAGAACCTTGAGGCACACCCTTTAGAACAGGGAGGAAAGAAGAAGAAGACCCGGCGGCTTGGACACACTGTGTTCTATCTGATAAATAATTAGAGAACCAGTTTACAGCATGATTAGATAAGCCAATCTTGTGGAGTCTATCTGCCAGGATGACATGGTCGACTGTGTCAAACGCCTTTGACAAGTCTATGAAAAGAGCTGCACAGTATTTTTGGCCATCTAGCGCCTCTATGATGTCGTTTACCACTTTGACAGCAGCAGTTATTGTACTGTGCTGTTTACGAAAACCAGACTGGAATTGTGAGAGGAGACCATTAGCATCAAGAAAAATTTTAAGTTGTTCACTGACCAATTTTTCTAAAATTTTGGAGAGAACACACAATTTAGAGATCGGTCTGTAGTTGTTAACTATAGAGGGATCACCACCTTTCAGCAGGGGAAGAACATAGGCAGACTTCCATATTCTCGGGATCTTATTTTCAAAAAGAGTTAAATTAAAAATATGACACAGAGGTTCTGCTATAAAGTCTGCAGCTGATCTAAAAAAGACAGGCTCGAGATTGTCAGGTCCGACAGATTTGCTTAGATCCAAGTGCAGTAATGCCCTATGGACCTCGACTACATCAAAAGGAGTCAGATCAAATCCTGGAGCCAAAGCATTTATGGGTGGTGATTGCAGGAAAACCCCTTGCGCATCAGATTGATGTGAGGACTCAAACAGAGACCCCGAAGAAACAAAATGTTTGTTGAAATAATTAAGAATAGCTGCTTTGTCAGCTAGAATATGTGCATCTTTTACTATGCAAGCAGGTAAATTGTCTGTGGTTTCATCCCCAAATGAAGATTTAACTGTTTTCCAAAACTTCTTAGGATCATTTAGGCTACGGGTAGTTTTATCAACATAGAAATCAGACTTAGCCTTTTAAACAAGGAAAGTAAAGCGATTTCTGAGCTGTTTAAATATCAGCCAGTCCTCCTGGGATTTCGATTTTCTGGCCTTAGCCCAGGCATCATCCTTTGCTTTAAGGAGACCGGACAACTCAGGGGAGAACCAAGGGTTGTTCCTACCTTTCACTCTAAATTTACGGAGAGGGGCATGTTTATTAATAATAATACTAAAAGCATCATAAAAGTACTTCCAGGCCAGCTCTACATCATTAAAAAGTGAGATCCTGGACCAATTAGAGTGCCATAGATCATGATGAAAACCCTGCTCACAGAAATGTTTATAATCACCTTTAAAGATAATACGTGGCCTTGTTTTTGGGAGCTTAGCTCGTCTAATAGTGGCTATAACACAATGATCACTCATATCGTTTGCAAAAATACCAATGTCTGAGTATTTTTGAGGAGAATTAGTTAAGAATAAATCAAGAAGAGAGGAATTCTCTGGACATTTAAGGTTTGGGCGGGTTGACCCGTTCACAATTTGTGTTAAGTTAAAAGAATCACATGTAGATTTAAGGAAGAGGGTTGGGTCCATGTTTTTAGCTGCTGCTGCTCTGCTGGGTCCTTTCTGGCCAGTTCGTTCTGTCAGGATTCGAGCAAGGAGGGAGGACTCAGGCGCAGAGGCAGTGTGAAGGGTGTTTTATTTCTAAAAAAACTTCAGGAAAGATTCAGGAAAAACAGACTAACTCAAAAACTCAAACTACAAACAAGAGATCGCTCCAGAGGGAGCAAAACACGACTATAAACATAAACTGCAAAAAAACAACTTAACTGAGATTCTGTGGTGACTTGGAACGTGACATGACGAGAGACATAGGACGAACTGGCACATGACAAGGGGAGACGCAGACTTAAATACACAGAGGGATAATGGGCAACAGGTGACAACAATCAGGGAATCAGGGGAGACGCCAGACTGGTGACACAAGAGGAAGGGCAAGTGACCACCGAAATTTCCCCATTGGAAATGAATGGGACGGACGAAAAAAGAAAAAAAAGAAAGACAATCCGTACTGCGCGATGCACTGCGCATGGACACACAAATCTATTAATGCACCTGAAAAATAGGTTTAGGTAGGTTTGGTCACATTGACCAAAAACAGATCTAATAAATCTAATAAGTCTTACCCTCTTTCTCCTGGAACGACTCTGAGCTGACCTCTTCACAGCTTCCGCCTGCGATGCGAGATCAGGCTGTGTGTGTCTGAAGCTCCGTTTCATAGTATGTCTTACAGGCAGCTGGAAAACAATTAAATGAGTGGTATGAATAAGAAAACTTAAGTCACAGTAAAATTAAAACAAGGAAGAAGAAAACAGTAAAAGTTACTTACACACAATGGCGTCACTATCAGCGTCATAGAAATCCGGACTTGCGGACAAAGCTCCGAGCAAGTAAGAGGTCACAGCTTCGTTATGAGGCGAGGTTCGTCTGTGAAAACAAAATGAACAGTTAAGATCGGTATCTACTGTTAACGCATCTATTTCCTTATACAGCAGAATGAAAGCATATTCTTTCAATCTTACCCTTGCTCCGGTTCGTAGCGCCTACAATTCGTCTCCCAGTTGTGAAGACGGCGTACTGCTTCCTGTAAAAGACCAACAACATACACTTAACAAAGCAACTTAACGTTACACTGGTTCCTCTCTCTTGTTCTTTTACAAGGCTACTATGCTACTTTTAGCTTGGACTATTAGCTTTTAAGCTACTTTTAGCTTGGGCTTGCTTTGCTAATTTTAGCTTAGCTAGCAGTCACCGAACATATTCTTACCGCAATCTTGGGATTGTTCACCCGTCTTCTCTTCTTCGAGTTAACGTTAGTCTCTTTAAGGAAGGACTTCTGTCTTTCAAGGCGTTCCACGAGGAACCTCGTCCACTGCTTACTAACAGAACAGATGGGTTCCATGTCCATAGTTCCACGGTGGTGATGGGGGTGACAGCGACGAAGCCCAGCCACTCCAGCAGTCCTGGGACATCCTCAGAGTCTCCAGCAGTCCTGGATATAAGAATTATAACATTTAAACCACATTTTCTTAAGTGAAGCCTCTCAGAGCAGCATTCCTCCTGCCGGTGAACTTCTCCTCATCGTTCCCTCCACTGAATGAGGCGCCCGGTGTCTGCATCCGTCCCTTTAACGGACAACGGTGCACGGCGTTATTAATCACCGTTAGTAAATATATAACCACGGTTTAACATAAGCACTATATTATTAGTTAACGTCAGTAAAAACGGCACATTTTCCGCTTCGCTTGCGCTCGCTAACCCCTATGGTAAATTACCGTCAGTAGGCTAGCCGGCTGGCAGGACCTTCGATTCGTAACGTTAACGTACAATGCCAACAACAATAAAGTAACGTTCATTATCAATACGATTTAAAAGTCAGCTGGAAACATAAAAGTCATGTTACAGTATACTTACATGTGTACGCGGTTTGTGTCGGGCTGTCGCCAGAATCACCGCAGTCGTCCGCCATTATCCAAAACTTTTCAGAAGTCAGACGAGCCGCAATGCATTTTGGGTAAGTTGAGTAGATTTAGCAAGGTCCGCTGTATACTCAGAAATACTTGCCAATGCAGTATACATCCGGGCATTTCTCGCGTACACAAATTCACATACTATTGTATGTGAACGCACTACGTACTCAAATTTACGTCACAATTAAGTACGAGTAGGACGTTAGTATGGCCGAGATCTATGATCTATGAACCCATCCTTGACCCTCTAGCAGAACTACGACCAGCCATTATAAAGCAGTTTATAGTTGTTAATGTTGTGTCAAAAGGTACTGCATTTAAACATGTTATTGCGCAAGTTTCCTGGCTTCATCCCCATCCGGACAGACATTTTTATGGAAAGCCAATAGAAGTTTGGAGCTTGCAGGGAACAGACACGTCATACCCAGCATCATTTCTGCCTGTTGAGCGCATTGCTGGGAGATGTGTGGTTAACACATCCACTGTGCATTTAAGCAAGACCAAAGAAAGGGTCACTGTAGTCATGCCACTATGCACAGTGGTTGAGCTCTAGGAGACTGTGATGTTGTTTGCATGAATGTACATTTTACCTTTGTGGTGTTGGGACCTCACTAGAAGGACTACACAATGCGGCCTACAGAAGCCTACACATGTGGCCAGGACAAAGGGACAAAGGGGAATAAAAACTACACCGCCATTTTAGTTTCACATCTCACCCAGGTGAGAGATGTGACACCTCACAACCAGTGCCTATTGGCTGACATCTTCAGGGAACCCCGGGGGGTCCCCTGGAGCGGCCTGAGCTTTATAAACCGAAGCCGCCCGGAGAACGCTCTCTTATTCACTCTTACTCTCTGGCTCCCACCCCTACCCGGGCGCTGGTTCCAGCGCTTCCATCGCAACACCACGTTGCCACGGGAGGCGACCCCTCCACCAACAGGAGGTGGACACGGCCCCGCAGCGCACCGTTGCAACAAGAGGAACCAAGCCGGTTCCTGCCTTCCAGCTACCAGACGCTGTCTGAAGTAAGCTGACTAAATCGCCAAGCCGCGATTATATCGCCGTTCGTGGAAGGAGGAAACACCAACTGTTTCCTTTATTTGAGTTTGATCAACGAGAGGAAACCCGCTCCGCTCTCGTCTGGACGAAGCCGACTCATCACGTCCCCCGCTGACGCCGGGGACTCACGAACCACCGCCGTTACGGAACGCCGTCATCGTCTTACGCAACGATACCAGTAAGAGGCTATCAGTCTGGGCAGAGACACAAGTGATAGTGTAGGATATGCTTGTAATTCTTGTTAATGTGTTTTAAGTTCTGATCGCGGACCGCCGAGTCCGTTTGTTCATGTGCTGCTGTATTTGAATACTGATTGTGTACCACGCAGCTGGGTTGATTTCTGTAACAGTGTTTCCGACTAACCTCCGCCATATTCGCGAGCTCAGAAAGCCTCTACTATCAGTTAAAAGACCGGTCTCGCGGAATAAACGCCAGTTCATTCACGGGAGCCCGTGTGATAACGGCACACTTTCTGTCCCTCCGAATATCGCTCGCGCATCCTCTCTCTCTTTGTTTGTGACCCGCTAACACACACACACACATACACGCCGCACACACGTGTCCTAAGCCAGCTGTTCCCGGCGGGCGCTAGGGACATAGCTACATCTGGTGGCTACATACGGCTATCTCTCTCTCTCTCTCTCGCTACTCCGTCAGACCTCAGTGGCTCCGCCCCTGACCGCTGCGAGGAATAGCTCCACCTCTCTCTCTCTCTCGCTACCCCATCGAACCTCAGTGGCTCCGCCCCTGAACGCTGCGAGGAATAGCTCCATCCGGTGGCCGCCCATAGCCATCTCTCCCTCTCTCTCTCTCTCTCTCTCTCTCTCGACACGCACGCACGCACACACACACACACACACACGCACACGCACGCACACACACACATACGCACACACACACTCCACGTGTGTATCTCCCTTTGTTTAAGCTTAGCTTTGTGTGTTAGGTAGTTAGGTAATAAGGCTTTGTTAATTGCAGTGTTATTGATTGTGATCATTATTACTGATTTTAATAAATCTTATTATATTATAACTAGCGGTCTCTTGTGCTTGTTGTGTATGTGTCACTGGATAACAGCAGGTTGTGAAGGCTAGTGCTTGAATTTCACGCCTTTTTAATTGTTCGATTGGTTTTGTACTCCTATGCCAATGATCACGATGATTGGCATGTGAGTATAAAACCTTTATATTGAGACTGAATACAGTTTATGGTTATCTTTTCCCTGATCCCAGGGTGGTGCCCCGTTTATTCATGATTATATCATGATAATATATTAAATATAATTATTAATACCGATAATCATATTGATATTAATAATTAACTGTTGATAACCAAATCTGCTCCTGCTACAACCCCAACATAAATGACGCCCCGTGTGAGGCCTTCTTAAATCAGCTTTATCCAGAGATTTATGCACAATAACCTGAGAATTATAGTAATAATAACAATAATAGGAATTGTTGTTATTGATATCATTGTTTAGAAATCGATGTTCAAGGATCGATTTGTTTGCTCCCTGTTACTATTTGCCAAGCAAATACAGTTGAGGGTTGCATATGCATGTTGTGATTAGCCATTTATTGTTTGACAACAATACTAACAAACACAGGGTTAGGGATACTAAGACGCGTTATAACACTGTTATTACTCACCAGAGGTGCTAGAGACACCTCATTGACAGTCCACAGGCTGTAGAAGAGTACTAACATTTCCATTGTAAGTCACAGGTCGACGCAGCTCACCTGTGCACCCACATCAGTATAACAACAAATACATTATTTTTTCTTGCGATTAGCACCGAACAAGTAAAGCCACCGTATTCTCCCTTTACTAGAAGTAGAGCAGAGAATAGAGCCACAGAGTGCACCGACTCTGTGAACGTTGAAATTGTACCTTGCTATTTCCACCACGGGTTCTGGCTCGAGTTAAAATTTCAAAATAATTCCCTAACTGTTCCTGCCGCGCATTTCAGTTAGCGTGCCTTTGGCAAAGAATTAAGTAAGCAGCCTACAGTAAGTCTGAGTTGCTGTATAGAATCATTAGAGCGTGAAGCTGACCCCTCTAAAAGAGAACCGCCAGTCACCTTATCAGGTGATTTGCATAACCCCCCTCCTTTCTCTCCAGACACAATGGAGACCTTTTGTGAACAGTTCATCTCATCTGTGGCACAGAGCCTTCAGACAGGCTCCTCTGAGTTTTTGCAGAAACTAAATCTCAGTGAGTGCCAAGAGGAGATCAACGTGTTACTGAACAGCAGATCTGATGAAGTAACATCATCCAAGGGTCCATTGTTAAAATGCTTGCTACTGACTTTCTACAAACAAACCTGTCTCTTGGTTCAGAGTTAATCTGCCCTAGAGAAAAAAGTGGTAGCACTAGAGGAGCAAAGTGCTTGTCACCTCCACGACGCTCAAGCAGCAGACATGAGAGCCATGCGTTATTTAGATGTCCTGCACACCACAGAGTCCCAGTTTTTGTCCTACAAGAACAGGTGGTCGAAGTCTAAACCAGAATGTCCTCCCTCAGCCGACTCGGCCAGTCAGTGTGATTCAGGCTTCTCCGACTCCCACTCTTTTTGTAGTGAAAATACGACTCCCCCGCCATGCAGAAGATGGGAACAGTTACCAGCGGACACAAAATCCTTAAGACAAACTCCACTGAGAGACAGCGGTAACGGCTACGCAGCTTCCCATTGCTCCGACACAGACAGCGAAGAAACCAGCAGTGGAACTTACACAAGTTCTCCTCCAAAATCTTCCTATCTTTGGAACAAACCCGTAATTTGCGACGCGCCTCCTCAACCTAGCTTAGTCTCGCCTTCACCAGAAAGGACGCCACAGCGCTTCCGCTTTGAAGAGCTTGAGAGCATGGCTAAAGATATTCAACATTTTGATCCCGACAACTCGAACCATAATATTGACGAATATTTGAGAGAGTTAGACAGACTCCTGATTGACCTCCCCCATGCCTCCTCACGGGAGAAGCTCAGACTAGTCGGGAAGACCACAACCAGACATGTCCGCAGTTTCATAGGAACACTTGCACCCAGAACCCAGGACCGATACCCCAGACTTTGTGCAGCACTCCGGAAGGAGTATAGCCGGGACTGGGATCCCGCCGCCGCTACGATCAGTGCCCTCGCCGTCGTACATGAGGGGCAGGAATCACCCACGGAGTACTATTGGCGCTTCAGGGCCGCCTATGCTCAGGGCCGTAACTCCCCAGGAGTGGAGGAAGAGCCTGCCTTCAAGGCCCTCTTCCTGCATAACCTACACGAAAGTGTGCGCTACGATGCCACCATACACTTCAGGACACATCGACTCTCCATGCAAGAGATTCGTAATTACGCACAGATGGCTTGGGAAACCCACTTAGCGCGCAAACTTAAAAAGCCAGCCCGCTAACTTCGACACATCTGCGTCCGAAACGTCTGCCGCCTTAAAGCATAGCCCTCGTAACAGCGCAAAAGGGGGTGGGCGGCCAGCACGCCCCAGGAATCAGACAAAACCAAGGAACGAGAGTAACTCCCAAACATCCGCCGCCTTAAAGCAGAGCCCTCATAACAGCGCGAGAGGGGGTGAGCGACCAGCACGCCCCTGGAATCAGACAAACTCCCAAACTGACGAAGATAGGGATCCGTGCGACCCGATCGAGAAGCTGATAAAAACGATAGCGCTATGGCGTGACTCGACCCAACCATCACTAAACTCCCCCCAGAAGCCTGGTAAGACACGGCGTGGGGATACTGAGCATCACCGACATGCCCACCAACTGCGTCGAGATGGGCATTCACACAGAAGTAGTAGGAAGCCCTACTCCGAAATTCTGTCTCAGTCACGTGAACCAGCAGTGTACAAACATGACAACTCAGATAATGACAGCGCCTCTGACATTTCCTCTGTTTCTGGCTACATGGAGCGTTACAGCCCTGAGCCACAACATAGTAAATATGGCTAACTTCTTCTCTAGGAGTAAACCAAACGACCACTAACCCCTTCTCCTTTTCCTCACTTTCCTTTTCCTCCTTCGTTCCGTTTCATAGTTGGGGTGTGTCCTGTTTGAAACTACCTGAGTGTAATGACAATGTTGATGTTTGTGAAAATTGTGTCTTAGCAGATGTTTGATATAGGTTAGATGGTTAGAAATCTCTGCCCAGACCGTAGAAATCTCTGCCCAGACCTTGCCTCAATCTCTGCCCAGACAATGCCTCCATCAAAGTCATGGACTTTAACCTGAATGAACTGTTTAACCTCTTTTCCATGGAATATACAGACATGTTTCAAGGAATACATGGACGGTTCGGCCCTTATGTTGCTCCGAAGGTTGCGTCCCACACCTCAACCTTCAGACCAAAAGGGGGACTGTTGGGACCTCACTAGAAGGACTACACAATGCGGCCTACAGAAGCCTACACATGTGGCCAGGACAAAGGGACAAAGGGGAATAAAAACTACACCGCCATTTTAGTGTCACATCTCACCCAGGTGAGAGATGTGACACCTCACAACCAGTGCCTATTGGCTGACATCTTCAGGGAACCCCGGGGGGTCCCCTGGAGCGGCCTGAGCTTTATAAACCGAAGCCGCCCGGAGAACGCTCTCTTATTCACTCTTACTCTCTGGCTCCCACCCCTACCCGGGCGCTAGTTCCAGCACTTCCATCGCAACACCACGTTGCCACGGGAGGCGACCCCTCCACCAACAGGAGGTGGACACGGCCCCGCAGCTCACCGTTGCAACAAGAGGAACCAAGCCGGTTCCTGCCTTCCAGCTACCAGACGCTGTCTGAAGTAAGCTGACTAAATCGCCAAGCCGCGATTATATCGCCGTTCGTGGAAGGAGGAAACACCAACTGTTTCCTTTAGTTTGATCAACGAGAGGAAACCCGCTCCGCTCTCGTCTGGATGAAGCCGACTCATCATGTCCCCCGCTGACGCCGGGGACTCACGAACCACCGCCGTTACGGAACGCCGTCATCGTCTTACGCAACGATACCAGTAAGAGGCTATCAGTCTGGGCAGAGACACAAGTGATAGTGTAGGATATGCTTGTAATTCTTGTTAATGTGTTTTAAGTTCTGATCGCGGACCGCCGAGTCCGTTTGTTCATGTGCTGCTGTATTTGAATACTGATTGTGTACCACGCAGCTGGGTTGATTTCTGTAACAGTGTTTCCGACTAACCTCCGCCATATTCGCGAGCTCAGAAAGCCTCTACTATCAGTTAAAAGACCGGTCTCGCGGAATAAACGCCAGTTCATTCACGCGAGCCCGTGTGATAACGGCACACTTTCTGTCCCTCCGAATATCGCTCGCGCATCCTCTCTCTCTTTGTTTGTGACCCGCTAACACACACACACACATACACGCCGCACACACGTGTCCTAAGCCAGCTGTTCCCGGCGGGCGCTAGGGACATAGCTACATCTGGTGGCTACATACGGCTATCTCTCTCTCTCTCTCTCGCTACTCCGTCAGACCTCAGTGGCTCCGCCCCTGACCGCTGCGAGGAATAGCTCCACCTCTCTCTCTCTCTCGCTACCCCATCGAACCTCAGTGGCTCCGCCCCTGAACGCTGCGAGGAATAGCTCCATCCGGTGGCCGCCCATAGCCATCTCTCCCTCTCTCTCTCTCTCTCTCTCTCTCTCGACACGCACGCACGCACACACACACACACACACACGCACACGCACGCACACACACACATACGCACACACACACTCCACGTGTGTATCTCCCTTTGTTTAAGCTTAGCTTTGTGTGTTAGGTAGTTAGGTAATAAGGCTTTGTTAATTGCAGTGTTATTGATTGTGATCATTATTACTGATTTTAATAAATCTTATTATATTATAACTAGCGGTCTCTTGTGCTTGTTGTGTATGTGTCACTGGATAACAGCAGGTTGTGAAGGCTAGTGCTTGAATTTCACGCCTTTTTAATTGTTCGATTGGTTTTGTACTCCTATGCCAATGATCACGATGATTGGCATGTGAGTATAAAACCTTTATATTGAGACTGAATACAGTTTATGGTTATCTTTTCCCTGATCCCAGGGTGGTGCCCCGTTTATTCATGATTATATCATGATAATATATTAAATATAATTATTAATACCGATAATCAATTTGATATTAATAATTAACTGTTGATAACCAAATCTGCTCCTGCTACAACCCCAACAGTGGCAAAGCCTGATTAAAAGTAATTGTTGAAGCAAATTGTTTTGTGTTTCTTTGAATGAAGAATGCATTTGTATAGCTCACAGCATTTTCATTTACATGTTAAAGCCTCCCCTGGGATTACGGGGAGGGGGGTCATGGGGGGACAACTGCCAAGCAAGGCCCACGTCAATTCCCGGCAATTCACGTCAGTTTTCGGTGTTTCCTGCAAATTGCCGTGTGCAGTCGTAAACCTGAACTTCCACGGCAATTTACAGGGCCGCTAACTGAGGAAAATCCCACTTTTCATGCAGTGAAAGAGTTTCATGCTAAATCAAATAATTTTTGTCGTTGCAGTTTGTTCTGATTGTCGGAGACTCCCATCTACGAGCCCTTGTAGATGGAGTGGTCGCGATGCCTGAAGGGAACGTCTCCTTTGGCATCATGTCGACCCCAGGAGCCTCTGCTTCTCAGCTGCGGACTGAGGTGTTGCACGCCGTGCTCCCTCGGATCCCTGAGGCAGTGTGCGTCCTGGCTCCAAGCAACAACCTGACGGCCAGCAGGACCATTGACGAGGCTGCCGTCGATTACGCCCAGCTCCTCACGGCTGTGAGGAGCCGCTGGCCTAAGGTATGCTTTCTTTCATGTCTTGCTTGTTCTGTATTCTTATTAGTGCATTAACTCCTAATCAGATCAAATGTATGAGCTTTTACAAGATCGTGTTGTAACGCGTGTGATTTTGACTGATTTTGTTTCTTACAGGTTGTTGTCTTGGACTTCCCACCCCGCCTGACTGTCGAAGAGTCTTACCAAGACCTTCTTCGTCAGGAGTACCACCGGGTGGCGGCTCGTATGGGTACGTAAAAAAATAAAGTCCCCCCAAAAATACATGTTAACATATAGTAATGACTAAAAAGCCCCAATTCATGTGTGGATGCTATAATGACTTGTGTTTTTGAATATATTTTTCAGGTGTGAAGTACTTCTCTGCTGCGGAGTGCTTCCCCCTTACACGCTTGGAGCTGTGGAGCAGAGATGGTGTAAGTACAATATGCATGTGTGAAATAAAAAGCTATATTGGTTATTCTCGTGTGTTGATATGAAATGCTCAGTGGGGCTACCTTTTTAGAGGCTCACTTTGTTTGCAATTGTGTCTGCAGGTCCATCTGAGCGATGGCGAGGGGATGGGCATCCTCGTCCGGTTGCTGTGGTCTGCTTTCCACCAGCAACTGGAGCCATCTCCACCTCCCCGGGTCTCTCCTCCGGCGCCTTGGCCAGCTAGGAACCTTTCTCCTATGCTGGTTGTGGAGGAGGACCCTGCTCCACCTACCACTGACCCCTTTCAGTGGAGGCCTGCTGGTCGGGGCAGTAAGGTAATTATTACAGTGTAATGTGTGTGTACATGTTTCTGAAGCTGTTTACAAAAGTGATTAAAAAGAACCAATTTGTTTAATGCAATGTGATGTTTTCTTACTTCCAGAAGAGCCAGCCTGGTGAACCCTCACAGTCCCAGGGTTCAGGCCAGACCAGGATGGCTCAGCAGCTGGTATGTTATATTGATCATTTTTTTTGGGGGGGGGGGGGGAGGATATGTGTTAATCGGTTACTATTTAAACTTGTGTATTTGACCAGACAAATTCTCATTGTTTTTTTTGTGTGTTTTTCATTCCCAGGAGAAGGGAAGCTTCCTGCCACTGAATCCAGTTTGGTTCAGTGGCGCTGTCCTCCGGGCTATGGAGGAGGTCTCTCCTTCCCAGCTGTCTTGCCCAGCAGACTGCCAGCCTCCTGTAAGTTGCTGTTATTATAAAGTTTTGCATGATTCCTGAACAGTCAATCCTGCTTATATTACTATACTCATAAAACTAATAACATTTTTCAAATAGACAGTTGTGATATATGATTTATGTTTAATTGGTGTCATGTTTTATGTAATGGTGCAGGTGGCAGGTCGCAGTACGGGCCGCTCCCCTCGCAGCCGCCCTGGCAGCCGCCGGTCTCCAGCATACAACGTATGCTACTTTTCACCACAATTGACACACAGACATCACTTGACTGTCCACTCTGTCTGACTTCTAATACATTTGTTCTGATCTGTCAACAGCTGGCTGGCTCACCCACAGCCAGGTCGTCCTGGAGTTCCGAGGAGGCCCCTACCGGCCCAGTTTCTCTTCCTCCTCCGCAGCTCAGGGTAAATTGCTATTATTATCAAGTTTGGCCTGATTCCTGAACAGTCAATCCTGCTTATATTTCTATACTAATACTCATAATACGAATAACACTTTTCAAATAGACAGAAATAATTGTGATATATGATTTATGTTTAATTGGTCTCATGTTTTATGTAATGGTGCAGGTGTCAGGTCGCAGTACGGGCCGCCCCCCTCGCAGCCGCCCTGGCAGCCGCCGGTCTCCAGCGAACAACGTATGCTACTTTTCACCACAATTGACACCCAGACATCACTTGACTGTCCACTCTGTCTGACTTCTAATACATTTGTTCTGATCTGTCAACAGCTGGCTGGCTCACCCACAGCCAGGTCGTCCTGGAGTACCGAGGAGGAGGCCAGCCCAGTTTCTGTGGCTCCGATGGTATGTTTTTGTTTTTTATTTAAATTGTCTGCACAGCTCTTCTCGCTGTAGTAATACTACTCTTAACATTCAGCTCAGTGTCTTGTGTAATTAAAACGATATTGGGTGTAATTGATCTTGTGCTTTATTTGGTGTATCAGACGGCACCCCCAGCGAGACGGTCCAGGACCAAGGACGGACGCCCCCCAGGCACCCAAACTTCAGCGAACAACGTACGTTACTTCCTGCTACAATAGAAACAATCACACACAAGTGTACACAGTGTCGTCACCAGGCGTGTGAATCTAATATGTTTCTTATCTTGTGTCAACAGCTGGTTGGCTCGCCCCCAGCCAGGTCATCCCTGGGTTTGGGTGATGCAGCGACCCCTTGCTGTTCGCCAGTTGCAAAGGTAAATATTACTCCTCCTGAATACAGTGCATAGTCTCATCAAAGTCTGGATTTTACTAAATTTTTTTGTCATGTGTTCTCAGATGGCCAGGATTAAGACGCCTTCACCAGCCGGACCATCCTGGACCATAACAGATGCAGCCTTGGATACTCCCCTCCCAGCTAAGGTATTTCATCTCCTCCACTACTGATGCACACAGAAAGTACATTCACCTATAGATAAATAAAACTGGTTCATTTGAAATCTGTAACATTATCTTTTTCTGCATTTCAGAAAAGCCAGTGGATAACTGAAATACATTTGGGAAACTTTAATTGTATGACTGTGGTGCATTGTGTTTTTTCATGTGTAAATATTCATTGGTACCGTGTCTCATCATAGACCGCCCGGACACAGACTCTCCCATCAGTGACATGGAACATGGACGACGCCCCCTCCACCTCTCGTTCCCCAGCTAAAGAGGTAAGGACATTTACACTTGCTATATGGAGGGATTAATAAAATGTCTTTGTTTGTGGAAGCAAGGTTCACTTCAACTGCATAAAAAACTATTAATTACTTTAAGGACAGCATTAATTAAAAGTAATATAGATGTAATTAGTAGTAGTTTGACATAATTGTATTAATTAAAGATACCAATACTGTGTTCTAGACAATATTAACTTTTCAGCTTTTTAACATGTTAATAGTAATTTAATTAACTACTAGGGCTGTTATTGTTATAAGTAATAATATTAATGTTAACAGTAATAATAATGATACTAATAATAGCATTATAATACTAACAAATAATCCTTTACGACATACTTTCAGGTCAGATTAAACAGTCAGCTTACTGTGAGGGCCAGTCATAGTCAGAGTGACGACAGATACACGACATTCTCTCGAAACCATCAGTGTTCTTGTATGTCCCTGACTTTTCTGGCCTATGAGAACGAGGGCTGTCACGGGTACCCTTGACACTGTGCTAGCACATGGAGACAAACTGTATGTGGGAATCAAACAACAGCTAATACAGGAGAACAAATTCCAACAAAACCACCTTACAGTCGAGGAAATGCCAAAACAGGCACAGACAGGCACAAATATGTACGATGTCCACATGCCCGACATCAGATGTGGCCTCATCAGAGCACCCAGCTCTGGAAGCCAGCAGTGGTATTTGGACCTTGCCACACAGCTGGAGTGTCTGTCAGGTGAAGTGAGGCATGCTATACTCATGGTAACTCCAGTGTCATGATCTACATCATGGCAGCCCCTCTTCTGCTGCTTGTTGTCTGTTTTCCCCGTGTCTGTCTGATCCCCCTGTTTCTCCCCCCTGTCTGTGTTCCTTGTGCGTGGGCGTGGTTTCTCTGTCCAGCAGGTTGAGCCAGGTGTGTCTCATCTCAGTAATCAACCTCTCCATAAGACCTCCGCACTCACAGCCACTCTTCGCCAGTTCATACTCTCTGCCTGTGCGGTAGCTGCCCAGTTTGATCCTGACTCCTAGTAAATTGTTCTTTTGTGATTCGGCTAGTGTAGCTGTTCTGACCGGGTTGTTTTCCTCTGCCGCAGTTGATCCTGCCTGCCTGCCTGCCGGCCTGTCTGCCTGCCTGCCTGTCGGTGCATCTGCATGCTTACCTCCCCGCCTTATCGCCTTCTTCTGCCGCTGCCGGTCACAGTGACCCACCATCCATCTTGGAAGCCTCCGACCGGCGCAACGTAGACCACGGGGACGCGCAGTTCCGCCATTACGAGTGGCATCAGCACAGACTTTTCACCCGTCACCACCCGCACTCCTCACGGGACCCCGGGTCTCCCCAGCACCCCCCTATACCTCCTGCACCGTGGAATTTTCTCTGTCACCAATAAAGTGTACTTTTGGAACAGACCACCCTAAAATCGAGTCGTGCATTTGGGTTCACTCTCTGTTGTTATCGTAACATCCAGAGTGTATTGCAGTTTTCCGAGACAAATCGGGTAGGTACGGCGTGTTTGATTCCCACAGCAGGAACGCAGAAGGCCTACCACACTACCCTGGGACTGCAGTAATGAGGACCTTCTCTGAAATCGGTGACTTGGCTGACCACCTGCTCAAACTGTTTGCGAATCGTGGACCCTCTGCTACCTATGAGTTTGTACCGGTTTCATTTGAAACACTCTCTTCTGGTAAACATCAGGCCCAATCAACAGTGGACAATTCCAACACAACTGTCCCACCAGCAGTGGAGACAGTGTCTGTGGCTGCTGGCCCACCAGCAGTGGAGACAGTGTCTGTGGCTGCTGTCCCAGCAGCAGCAGCTCATATCTCAAAGCTGAGCAAACACAGACGATTAAAGGCTAGGCGGAGAGCAAGAGAGCAGCATGTACCTGTGTGTCGTGAACCAAATAGCACAGTCAAATATCAAAAACACAAGTACGCTAGAAAAATTCAAGCACAAAGGACTAAATATGCGCAAGAGAGTCATTATCACAAAAAACGGTTATTGTCGTTCAAACATTATTATGCAAATCCCGTAGTTCAGATTAGGAAGAAGGCAATAATCAAACGTAGATATAGGGTAGATTCCGTTTATCAGAGCAAAAAGAAAAACTACATTACAGAAAAGTACGAGGCAGTTCCCGCTTTTCAGTGTAGTCAGAAACACTATATGTCGCATAAATACAGCACACATAGTATTTATAGGCAAAACAAAAAGTATAGTGTTATTTCTAGATATCACAGTGATCCCGAGTTTAGATTACGTTGTATTCAACGTTCTACTCGCAATAGGACAACCAAATTGGCCACAAACGCAGCCTTTTGCATCCGTTACAAGATGCAGAGGGCACTGCGTATCAAAAGGAAATATAGACTGATTGTAGACCCCAAACCTCGCCCGCCCCAGCGCTTGATGGGTCCTGTGATGGAAGCAGCCATAGCCTCATTCCGGCCCGACATACGTTTGTACGGTGTGTAACCGAACACTGTTTCCCAATCAGGTCAAAGTATGCAAGAGGGGCAAATATAGTATACAGAGTAAATTGGCTGCAGCATGCTTGACGGGAAACTATGTTCATTTTTGTGACAATGACTGCACTTGCCCTTGCTCTGTTCCCCAAGAGAGACTCCAGGAGTGGATCTGTCACACTTGTGACAGCCACCTGAGCAGAGGAAACATGCCACCCATTGCAGTAGCAAACAAACTGCAGTTGGCACCTATCCCCCCGGAGTTGGCTACCCTTAATGTGCTTGAACGGCAGCTCATTGCTAAAATTTTGCCATTTGCCAAAGTTGTTGCTTTGCCGAAGGGCCAACAGAGGGCTGTGCACAGAGCTGTTGTGTGCGTGCCGTCGGAGGTCCAAGCGACCGTGAACAGCCTTCCTAGGTCCAGAGACGAAGCGCAGCTACTCCAGGTTAAATTAAAGAGGCATATCAGATTTAAAGGACACCAGCACTTTTACACCGTCAGCATGAAGAATGTGTTAGCTTCTCTGGCTAAACTCAAAGAGTGTCATTCGGAGTATGCGGATGTGTCTGTTGATGAGGATGTGAGTTTTGACCTTGTAGATGATGTAGATGAGCAACCCCAAATTTTAGACCTAGACTTAGAAGAGGTGTTCGGCAGCCAAAACGAGCCAGGCCAGTCCACAGCTGGGCAAAGCCAGCAGCCCAAGGAGGCGGTGGAGGAAAAGGAGGAGCTGAGGCCTGGTCTGGCTCTGGACACCTGCATGCAGCCACCGGACATTGCACAAGAAATCCTTTCGTATGGCGATGGAATCTTCAGCGTTGCACCTGCCCAAGGTAACACACCTGTGGGATTCTTCACCATACCGAAACTAGAAGCCATGGCCTTTCCTGTGCAATTTCCAACAGGAGAAAACACGCTGGACGAGGCCAGAGAGATTTCTCTGTCTCCCAGCTTGTATTTCAATAGTAGATTATTCGCTGCAGACATACGATTCGCCAGTGACCAAAGCTACCTTTTCTTTGCGCAGTTTGTAACGGAGACACACATGGCCAGCAACAGCATGTCCATACAAATGTGCAAAGGAAAGTCCAAAACTGCAGACGGGCGTCGAATTAGCAATGTTATGCTCCAGGATAGGGATGAGGTTGAGGGACTAATTATGAACCAAGACGCCACGCGATTTATGCAACCCCTTAGAGGCACACCAGCTTATTGGAACAAAGCCCTGAGAGATGTCCACGCCATGGTGAGACAGATTGGCACCCCAACCTTTTTTCTCACGTTCTCCGCTGCTGAGATGAGATGGCCTGAATTCATTGAGGTCATTAAAGCTCAGCAGGGAGAACGAGGAGACTTTTCAGAGCTGGATTGGAGTGCCAAATGTGAAATTTTGCGCAGTAACCCCATTACGGTTATGCGCATGCGCAAAAAAGAGTAGATGCTCTGATGTCGAACCTCATCCTCTCACCAGCACAGCCCATCGGTGAAGTAGAAGATTACTTTTACCGTGTTGAGTTTCAAGCCAGAGGAAGCCCGCACATTCACATGCTGGTTTGGATCAAGGATGCCCCCAAATTTGAAGAACACATTGACTCCACCGTCTTCAAATTCATAGATCGTCATGTTTCGTGCAAGATGCCTGACCCCGAGGCAGACCCAGAACTCCACCAAATTGTGTCGGAAGCTCAGTTGCACAGCAGGAAACATTCAAAGTCGTGCAAAAAAGGCAACGTTTCCTGTAGATTTGGCTTTCCTAAACTGCCCAAGAGCGAAACTCTCATCACCAGGCCTGCCATTGTTGACACCGCACAGGGCCAATCACAGAATCCCGAAGAAGAGCTGAAGAGAATGAAACGGGAATTCGCCAGGATGCAGAGGGAAGCAAAGGAGAAGCTGAAGCCTGTTAGGGATGCTCTCATGGATCCAAGCGCCTCATTCAGCAGCTTGGCAGACCTGCTCCGCCACTGCAAGCTGACGCACGAAGAGTACCTCGGCTACGTCCAAGATCTGACGAGCGGCAGTGTAGTCATGCTGAAGCGCGATCCAAACGAGTGCTGGGTCAACGGTTACAATCCGAACCTGCTCCGAGCATGGAACGCCAACATGGACATCCAGTACGTTGTGGACGACTACAGTTGCATAATGTACATGATGTCCTATGTTTCCAAACCTGAGCACGAGATGACTAAATTCCTCAACGCAGTCATCAAAGACGTCAAGAAGTCGATGCTAAACAAGCGCGACGAGATGAAGCAGATCATGCAGGCCTACGCTAAAAACAGAGAGGTCAGCGCACAAGAAGCTGTGGCTCGTACGTGCAGTTTACCGTTGAAGAAGTGCTCGCGTTCCGTCGCGTTCCTTCAGACCGATGAGGACGGTCTGAAGATGAGTCATCCCATGGGCAGGCTTCGGCAAATGTCACCGGATTCGGAGGAGCTGTGGATGTCAGGGATCCCTGAAAAATACCTCAACAGACCTCTCGGTCGAGAGTTTGAAGGGATGTGCTTGGCCGAGTTTGCGTCTGAGTTTAGGGTAGTTTACGGCCTGCAGGCAGAAGGTAAGAATGCCATTCCCCTGAGAAATGACATGGGCTACATTCAGAAGAGGACTAAAGGCAAGCCAGCCGTCATCAGATACACGCGCTTCTCGGAGAAGAAGACCCCTGAGAAGTTTTTCAGGAGACTTCTAAAACTCTATCTCCCGCATAGATCTGATGGCAACCTGACGGATGTAACATACCCCACATACGAACAGTTTTACAAGTGTGGCAAGAAGTGGGGTATGGACGTCCAATGCATCGTGGATGGCAACCAGAAACGATACGAAGGACGAGGCAAAAAGATTGATGCGGCGCTGGAACGGTATCGCCAGATCGGTCCAGTTGTTAGTGCTTGGAACGCCTTTGCACCTGCTTTGAAACATGTAATTTACCCATATCTTTTATATCCTGTCATTAAAGATCCAGAAAGAAGACTCCCTTGAAAGAAGACCACAAAAAAGGGAAGTACTATTTCATTACTTTTTTTGGCAAACTGTTTACATGATGCTTTGAAACATGTAACTTACTAACCATGTCTTTTATATCCTGTGATGTGATTAAAGATCCAGAAAGACTCCCAGGAAGAAGACCACAAAAAAGGGAAGTACTATTTCATTACATTTTATGTTCTGGTCAAGTGTTTACATAATGCTTTAAAACATGTAAACTTATTTATGTCTTTTAAATCCAGCGGCAGAAAGAAAACGAGAAAGAAGACTCCCAGGAAGAAGACCCTCCCCACCATGAAGAAGACCTGCAGCAGATCTCTGTCCATTGGAGACACAACCCCATGAGAGAACAAGTAAGGGACATTTACCAGTGTATCTTCATTGAATGAGTGAATAAATGCTTACACAAAACTTTTGAAAAATGATTAAAATAATGTTTTTGATGTTCTAGGAAGAGTAACAACAGACCCAGGACGAAGACCTCCAGAGGAACACAGATGAAGACGCTTCAAGCCAGCAGACAAGTAAGGAGTCATGTGACACCAAACCACTGTAATAATGTCCAATGGAACAATGTGTGCTGCACTAATTTGTACTTTGTTTGTTTTTGTTTACACCACACTTCTCTCTGCACGTACGCCTGCATATCTGAGGGAAACCCACATCGGTGACACAACAACAGACTCGAGAAACCTCTAAGACAGCCACCCAGCACAAGACATGTAAGGGCACATTTACCATTGTGTATTCAATGACTGTATTGTATCTGGATGAGTTTGACTTGACTTCATCCTTGCTGCTGTAATGCTATCAGTCTTACTCATGTCTGTTTTTGTGTGTTTGCAGACATCATGGAAGATCATCGCAGCCAAACATCCCTCTGACCCCTGAGCATACTCGCATCATGAAATGGCATAGACTGTTAGATAAATAAACACATGAAAAAGAACGTTTTGTTTGACGAGTGCTTTGTATAAGTATTTGAAATGTGTCAAGAAATGCTATTAATAACCAATAATGAAGAGAGGAAACATGAAGGGGAAGCATGCAATATTACAGAGGTTAGTGTTCATTGCTTTGCTCTAAACAGTATTGGTAGTCGGCAGGTTTCTTTTTCTGAAGACACGTCCTACTCGGCGGCCATCTTGGATGTCCCCAGAGCTGATGAACGGGAAGTAAGGACTATATCATCAACGCTTTATCCACTCCACATTTGACACGTCTGCTCATGAGCCAACTCTGAAGGCACACCCCACTCGGCATCCGATGTTGGCCACACCCCCGGGCGGCGGCCCACTGCCTCCCTCTCAAAATTTCCCGGCGGGGGAATTTTCTAGTTTGTAATACAACGTTTACTTACCATATTTCTAGGGAATTTAATTGTTTTAAAATGTGAAAATGGTTGTAATTAAACGTTAAAAACAACCTGAAAATAATATAATCTTTATTATGGAAAATAACTGTATTTTTATGAGAAAGTCATTTTCTGTTATTTCACTGTATTTTTTTGGCGCCCCAGCTGCCAGAAAATTACAGTTTTTTTTACAGTGCTGTTAAAACCTCCTCCCCACCACTGCTCTTCCTTGTGAGCGGCCTGGCTGACCTAACAAATGACTGTAGGTCGGGAAAGAACTCTCCTACGTTAGGCAGCCTGGCTCCTTTAGTCTGCTCCAGGAAGGCTTTAATTTTCTCCGGAGAATAGTGACACTGGGAGTCCAGCTGAGTCAGGGGAAAATCACTCTCTGACTCTGTGGACATCTGGGAGCTCGTTTTCTTTACTTTACTGCTTGGTTTTTCGGATTCAATGTTTTTTCTTTTCTGAGCCATTTTGAGGAGATCGTCATCTGACATATCGTCCTCCATCATTTGTTGGATCATAACGCTCTGCTCAGTCAAACTTGTTACGGCTGCAGTGTCTCGGAAAACACTTCAGGGACCAGATCCCCCGCAACCACGGGGATCCGCGCCGCGGGGGGATCCCTGCGACGGACGGCCCCACCGGGGCAGAAAAAAACGGCCTCGCTGCAACAACTGGAGTGCCCCACACAGTAACCGGGGCACCGGCGACCCCCGCGGGCGGGTCTCCACCTGGAGCCGCAGCAGCGGCACCGGACGAACCCCCACCCCCGGAGCCGCGGTACCAGATGAACCCCCACCCCCCGGAGCCGCGGCACCGGACGGACCCCCCCCCCCGGAGCTGCCCGCCGCGCTCCGCAATCCTTCGGGCAAGAGCGGACTAGGTGCCCCTCCGCCCCACAACCAAAACATTTCATGGTTTCAGAGGAAACGAAAACCACATAGTTAAAGCCATCAACTTTGAAAGAAAAAGACAGGCTCATATCAGTATTTCTCTCTTTTAAAATCATGTAGACTTGTCTTCTGTGACATACAACATGCTTTAGTTTAGGATCTTTACAACCCAACGAAACCATCTTAATCGGTGATAGCAGTTGCCCGTACCTTGATAGTTCCTTCCCCAGCAACTAATTTTTGATGAACGGGGGGGCGTTTGAAATCATGATTTTGGTGGCTGGGTTAACGAGAGGGGAGACGGGAGTGAAAGTGTCTCGGATAATCACAGAGCTGCCAACTTTTCAAAAAACCTTGGAGTGAGATTTTGTCGGGGGTAACCAAAATTACCCCCGACAACGCAGCCACACAAGTTGGTGGCTCAGATTTTAGAGAATTTTAATTAATTGGATGTTGAACCCATGTTGTACCCTGCATTTTGGTGGTTTGTGGGTAGGCCCAAAGCCATTGATCTGTGGGCACGGTTATACTGGCCTGTGGCCTTCTTGGAGGCCTTGATGACATCTGAGGGGGGCTCCCATTTGAAACAGGGCTCCAGGTCGGCCGTCTTTATGGTCATTATTGAGGACAGGGTGCCATCCAATGCTAGGCTGTTTCTGGTCTTGGTTTTGTTCAGTCCCAAAACTGAAAACACCCTCTCAGCGTCTGCGTTGGAATGGGGCAACACCAGGACCAGCTTGGCGACGGCAGCAAGCCTCTCAAATTCGTTGGCTCCTGTCACCTATGGAAAATGCATCAAGAACACAATGGAAAAACATACCTTGATTTTTTTATTGATTAAAACTGTAAGTATACTGTAGGTTGATCCATTAACACAGTTCAGATAAAAATATGCAAAATTTGCAAAATGCATGACAATATATGCATGCGACAATTTTATAGCAACACAGCCAAGCCACAGCTGCCAAATGGAAACACAAAAAATAAATTGTTTTACCTTATGTTTCCGGGTTGCCATTTCAGCCCAGAAGCTTTCCATTTCAGGTTCGTCCTGCAGGGATATCATTGGCATGGTCTGATAACTAAGAAACTCCTCACCCAGAAGGTCATGCTCCTCTGGACCATGGTATGGGAGGAGATGGAGAAACCTATTTATGAAAGTAGTTACAAGTTGTTACGTTTTAGGTATATTGTCATCAACCAGCAGCAGTTTATACGCATTGAGGAGAAGCCATATAAGAATAGCTCATGTGCAGTTTAGGAGTGAACATATATCATAAAAAGCAGGATATTTTAGCTAAGATGATAGACAATAATTAGAGGAAAAAAAACTAACCTTTCAACAAAGTACAGGACATCTCCGATGTCACTTTCAGCTCTCTGCCGTACATCTACAAATGTTTAATGTTTGAGCAGTGGCTCTTTCAGTGGAAGCTTCTTTAGGGCATAGTCCACAGCACTTGTCAGGAAACATAACACAGCTTCATGGAATGAATCCACCTGCTGTGGTGTGATGTCACCCTCATCAATTAGTCTGTTGAGTTTAGCCCTGGTTGTGAACCCAATGTTCAATTTTCTTCCTGTTAGAGATACATCATACCAGGTTAACATAAATGGTTTAACATGCTGATGCTGCAATAGACACATAGGGCAAGAAATCCAACCAGAAGCCCACTGTTAATGGAAGGACTACCACACACCTTACTAGGTTTCTACTCATGAAGTGACAAAATGCTAGGTACAAGGCTAAATATCACATGTTATGTATCACATAGCACAGTGTTTGATCATAATAATAGTCAAACACTAACCTGGTAAATGGTTTGCCTTCTCTTTAAAGGCAATGTCACCAGGCTCCTCAGGCCCTGCAGAGCTGCCGGAACGATGAACTTTGAGCAAAGCTTGCGTACAAATTTCACCATCTATAACAGACATTTACAAAATAGTAGGTGAAACCTGTTTTAGAAGATCCCTGCAGGTATCAGCAAGAGACACAATAGAAAAACAACAAAATCCAATCCCACCTCATCATATAACATAAATATTGATGACCGCTCTCTTTGAAGAAGCAAGTTGAAAGTAGTGAAAGTTGGTACGGTGGCTTGAAAGAACAGCAGGTTAACTTCTGTCATGGGGTCAGTGAACGTCTGCACAAGCCTCTTGAACCTGGCCTGATTTTCATCTTGAATCAATCAATAAATAACACAAAACAAGAGGTTATCAATAATACGACTAACAATCCATGTAGTTGCTGCATATAGAAATAGATAAATGATGACCATACCAGCAGATTTGAAGTAGCTGGCCAGAGGTTCATAAAGTCTCAGGATCCTGGTCACACAACGTTCAAGGCTTAGCCAACGAACCGAGACATGGAGGAGGACCTCCATGTACTCCGCTTCATGGAGCTCACAAAACTCTGTTCCAGACATTTAATTCCATATCATATATTTTCTACAGCTCAGCATTTCAATATTACACTTAATAGTATCAAACATGCATACCTGTCAGGTATCCTTTCCGATTTGTGCTACCCTTGAACCAGTAACCGATGTCAATCGGTTACTGTCAATCGATGTCACCGATGTTAATCAAATCATAACATAATCAGTCAATGCTTGTAATCAGGATTCAAATAAAAAGTTACATGTAAAGACCTTAACTCACTTTAAAAAATCCCACTCCTGCAGCTTTGGCGGTGTTATGTGCCACATGACAAGGACAACCATGAATATAAGTGTTGGGATGCTTCTGGAGGACCCTAGAGGCAATGGAATTACGTGATCCAACGTTCACAGCTGCATTATCGACTGAGAGACCAATGCAGTTCTCCCAAGGGATGCCATGCTCCTCTAAGGCGGTGTTCATTTTGGTGAAGATCTCACTTGCTGTCCCACATCTCGTCCCAGTTGTTGTGCACATATTCAAGAACCGGTGGACAACTTTGCTGCCCATGAAGACCCGGACAGTAAGCGGGTTCATCTTTGCCACTCCTATAATGACAAGTTAGAATCATACAGATGTTCATGTTGTTAGATATTTAAAAATACACAAAGCAAATGTTTTGCAGAGGAGAAAAATCTCAAATAGTTTGGGAAATACCAGTGTCATTTGACCCATCTGTAACAAGGGTATAGGAGGCTTTTTTCATCTCCTTCACAAGCTCCTGTGTGAAATATGGCGCTATTGCTTCATTGGTAATGCAGGATGACTTGGTCCTGGCACACCTGTACTCCTGTGCTGTCTTCGAATCTCCGAAACATTCTTTTAGGAGAGGCCCTAGGTGGTCTGCAAAGGCTAGGGGGACGTTGTGAACTACCAACCCAGCTGTCATTTTGACCTCAGCCCTTCTTGTCTGTAAGAAATTAAAAATGATTAGCCCTAACCCAAAAGACCATAGTTTATTTCAAATCACCTGCAATAATAGGCCACAGGTAAAAAACACATTCAGCAACTAAGATCTCAAATTAAGAAAATTCTACTGTACTACACTGATATACAAACCACAAATTAGTCAGAACTATCATACATGACTTTACCGTGATCAACTATAACACACAACTATGTACTGAACCTTGACAGGACCATTACACATATCATACCTTGGCATCTTGTACAGACATGCCCCCACCAGAGGGAATGGGCATTGCATATTGTGAGGACTGGAGAGCCCGTTGCTTTTCTTGGTGGCCTTTGGTTTTTATGTGGCGCACTACATCGGTCACACCCTGGTGGCAACAGGAGTTTTCAATACGGCACACTGCACACCAGTAGTGCGTGATGAGGGTCCCTCTGGTAATAAATGGCCATGAAGAGGTCCACTCATTTTTGAAAATGGATCTATATGTTGCTGCTCCAGCCAGAGCACGACTTTTCTGGCCCTGGTGTTGGATTGAGGGAGTCTCTTCTGTCTGTCCCTCTGTGTCTTCTTCCATCTGCTCTGTTGGTCGTTCTATTTGTCCTGTCTGTTGCTCCTCTGCATGTGCTTCTATTTGTCCTGTCTGTTGCTCCTCTGCATGTGCTACTATTTGTCCTGTCTGTTGCTCCTCTGCATGTTTGTCAGTCTGTCCTGGCTGTTGCTCTCGCTGACCTGTCTCCTGCTCTCTCTGTCCCGTGTGTTGCTCCTCTGTCTGTTGTCCTGTTGTTTCTATCAGTGGTTCTGGCTGTTCTGGCTGTTCTGGCTGTTCTGTCAATGTGTTTCTCTGTCTTTTTTCACTTGGCTGGTTCTTTAAATAAAATAAAAGGTTTCGCTTTTGTCCTGTCAAAGGTCTCTTACGGGACATCTTTGAAACCTTAAAGAATTAAAATGGTTATCATGTTGGTTTAATAACTCTCTCAGTTATAAGAACATGCCTACTTCTATTGCACACATTTCTTGTAGCCTATTATTTATGTTAAACATCTTTGGAATACATTACCAGTTCGAAGTGCTGTTTGGTCCTACAGAAAATCCACAGTGAGTCCTTTTCTTTGGCCTGTTAATAAAAAGATAAATGCCATGTGAGTAAATAAACAGCGCTATGAGCTGATGTTTTGCGCATGCCGTAGGCCTATACCACGAGGTTAACAACAAGGTGCCAACAATTTTCAGTACTTGAGCCTCAGTAGAACTCGGTAGTACAGAGTACTTGAGTGACAGCTGAGCTCGGTGACATGTACCTAGTACCTAGTAGTTCTCAGTATTTGAGTCTCAGTAGTACTCGGTAGTACGAGTTCAATAGGTCATATAGTTTTTGATCAATCACTGTTCAATGACCATGCATCGTTTTGGGAGAAATCATGAGATTATAATGGGTGTGTATTGTGCGGAACATTCTGGGCTAGAGTGGGTGACATCATCGCTTAGAGTGTGAGGGCACCTCGAAATACTTCAAATTTTTTTCCTTTCCAAACTCCTCCCGGCCACAATTTTCACTCTACACACTACTTTTGTAGACAACCTTGTCCTGTCTCTCACAATGTGCTCAAAAACTCTGTGAGTTTACAGAATTTGAACTAGCAACCTCTAAGCGCGGCCACGTCTGTTTTTCTCCCCATCGACTGCAATACAAATTGAGAAACAGATTTTCAAAGAAACGCTAAAACTCACAGATTTCTAACTCGCCCTAGCGTCCACATTTCTGACACTAGGAAAAAATAACAGTGATCAGTGTCTTCAGCAAACTCTTGTGGCGCTAACGGTGCAAACATTTTGGCGATAGGAGTTTCGGTGTGAGCGTGGGAAGCTTTTGTTCGGACCCTACGCTAAGCCGAAATGGAGAGATAGAGAGAGGCTCATACACACGCGCAGAGGGCCGTTGCTATGGTGACGGTACTCTGTAGCTGTGTCCCAATTCAGGGTCTGCAGCCTTCGGAGGCTGCATTCGAAGGCTGCTTACGTCACAGAGCTGCGTGAAGGCTGTCCCAATTCGTCCAAATTCAAAGGCTCCGACAAATGCGGCCGACAAATGTGTCCTCCTTTTCCCTGTATTCGGAGGATGCACCGCTACTATCCTTCGCGGCCTCCCATATCCCAAGATGCTTTGCGCGCCGCTGTTAAACGCTGTTAAACGAACAATGAAGTTAATAATGCTAATACGTGTAGCCACCGGAATGTAGGGCCAGCTACGTGATGTAGCTTAAGGCTGTTGATACGAGGAGCTCAGTTAACGTTAGCCTTTAAACGTAACGTAAGCTTAAAACCCTTCACTTTCAAATGTTACAAGCTCCGATGGTAACTTATATCTTATTGTAACCGCGGAGCTGTTAAGTTAATTGATTCTCGTTGTAAGTTGTGTAGGCTACAGTTCGCTCCTCTCCTGCGCCCAAAGCTGAATGCAGCTCAACATATAACGTTAACGATGGGGTGTGAGCCCCGCTGTATTTCTAGACTGTTAAACTGTAAACGTTTGGATTGAATACAGAGCTAACCTTAGGAAAGTTATTACTGTTAATATCGTTATTATATCGTACAATCATTTTGCCTGTTGACATAACAGGAAGTGTGCTTTACATGTCGTTGTTGTTGTAGGGAGCAAGGAGCAGACGGAGGAGTTCATTAAACTCCGGGGTGAGAACGACCACCTTTTTACAGGGGCCAAAAACACCGCCACACTTGGATGGAGGTAACTGTTAAGGCATAAATAAATAGGCCATTTGTTCTCTATACATATCTGTATGTAAAAGTTACATACATTAACCCAAGTTCTGTACAGAGATGAATCTTTACATATTTGTTATGTGATCTTGTGTGTGTTTAACTTGTATCAATGCCTCTGTCTTGATTAGAACAATCCTGCAAAAAATGGGCCTGGAGGGAAGCGTGGAGCCCCAACAGGCTAAAAAGAAATAGGACAATTTAAAAAAAATATGTAAAGTATGTGCAGGTTTGGATAATGATATGAAAACTACATTTGTTTTTGCCAAGATAATAAATACTTTGATAAAGGAACATAGAAAAAAACTCCAAGGTACCTTTTGGCATGGTCATCAACTTCAAAAACACAGTCCTTCAACGCGTTTTGCCATCAAGCCTTCATCAGCAAGTTAAACATTCATTTTCTTCGTTTCTTTATCACTACATGAATCCCATTACAAAGAGAACCTGAAACAGTTTTTTTTGTCCATGAAGCACTCCTTTTTCAAGACTTTTTAAATAAACACTTTACAGACAATTGCTGTTGTTTAAGTGATTGATTTCCTCTGCCTTAGGAATGCAAAGATCCAGGGACAGGGCAGGGAGTCGGTGGGAGGCCCACTGCTGCCACCTGGCCCTGGTTTGTCCTCATGGATGAGGTATTGGGACAGAGGCCGTCCATTACGCCACCTGTCCTAATTGCCTCCATCCCTGAGGACACACCAGGGCCAAGTGCTGCAGTGGGTGAGCAGCAGCAGCAGGAGGAGGAGGAGGAGGAGGAGGAGGAGGAGAGGCAGCCAGGGCCAGCAGGAAGGAGCAGAAAGAGGAAAAGGGATGAATTGGTGGAATTGATAAGAGAGGACATGAGATTACAGAGGGAGATTGAGGAAAGAAGAGAGAGAGAGAGAGAATGGAAAGACTTTTTGGTTTGTTGGAGAGAGTGATTGAGAGGCGTTAATTTATTTTGGGTGTGGATGTTTTTTTTTCTGTCCAATTAAGTTCTGTTTGTAAGTTGTTAATGAAAAATATTGTGTATATAGTTTAATTAAAATCTTATTACCTACACTATCTGTTCCACTTCTTATTTACAACTAAAGTAAACTTCTGAACTGCTTTTCAGTGACAAGAAAATAAATTTATTTTTTGTCATTAAATATTTACAGTTACAATAAGACAAGTGGGTGGGTAGAACTAAAAAGATCATCAGAAATAACTATTTACAGAGAACATATATACAGTATTGACTGAGCAGGAGTCCCTGGTGGTGCTGCTGGACTGGATGGGATGCCACAATAAGGACCCTGGAGTCTTCTGGCTCTGAGTGGGACATCATCTGGGAGGTGGGGGGTGTGGGATGCATGTCTCCACTGTCTACCACATCGTCCATCATCGGGGTTTGCAGGGCTGATGCAATCGACGGATGCCATGTTACTAAAATGTTTAAAAGAGGCAAGAATAAAATATTAATACTAAATACTACTGCACAACATTTAAACATCCCACCACAAACTACTTCAACAAACAAAACTGTTTACAAACAATTTAAATAGGAATAGCTTTAAAATTATTTTACTTGCCCTCTAAAGGTAATCATGGTCGAGTAAACCCTCCTCCAGGACAGACACCTCGGCAGACAGCTGGTCCCGCCACGGTGCTCCACTGGCTGCCTCCAACCCGTTCTCCCCCTCATCCTCCGGCATGTCGTCCTGCACTTCATCCTCTGGGGCCATGATGTCACCAGCACCCAGGCAAATGTTGTCCAGGACGGCACATGCTGTTATGACCTGTAGAAAACGAGAAAAAAAACCTCCACCTCCAGCGCTTGGAGGAAGATGGCCCTGAACCTGGTCTTCATCATCCCAAAGGCACGCTCTATGATGGAGCGTGCCCTGGAGTGATGGACGTTGAAGCGCTGGGCTCCTACACCTTGCACTGGTCGTTTGTATGGAGTGATGAGGGGGAGTGGATGTTGGAGGCATGGGTATCCACCATCTGCCGAGATGAAGTACCCTGAAGGAGGGTAGATGCCACGCCTGAACAGTGGGCTGTGCCGGAGGACCCTGGAGTCGTGCACCGACCCCGGCCAGCCCACATACGTGTCGATGAAGCGGCCCTGATGGTCACAAACTGCTTGCAGGAGGAATGAAGGAAACAGTTTTCTGTTTCTATAGCACTGACCATCAGGGCCGCTTGGTGGCTTGATCCTGACATGGCAGCCGTCGATTGCTCCAGCAGTTTTTGAAAAGCTCTGTGTCTTACCAGCCCTGCAAACCCCTGAGTTACTGCCGCCAGGTCTTCTGCGGTCTTGGGGAGGTAGATGACCCTGTGGCGAATGGCCACCACCTCCTCAGTAACTCGATGGACGATGCGGTGAACAGTGGAGCGAGGCATCCCAAACACCCTTGAGACCACCCTGTACGATGTCCCACTCGCCAGCCAGAAGAAAAAAGACCAAGGTCTCTATTGTGGCACCCCATCCATGTCGTCTTTCCTGGTGGAGAAGGTCCAGCAGCACCGCCAGGGACTCTCTGCTCAGCCTGAAGTCCTTGGTCGTGTCGTGATTGTCAAAGTAAAGTTGAAAAATGGGAACGTTGAGGTTGATGCGGCAGTACAGTGGCATTATCTGGATGGATAAAGGAGGTAAGAACAGGAGGACATACATGATTGAACAATAGCTATTGAATTTCAGTCAATACGACTATTCTAATTAATGTTAAAGCTTAGACCAATAATGCTTTATCTGTCCATCTATACACTTTGGCTTCTTAATATTTACAGGGCTCGTACACATTTTACTATTCAATTCATTCACTTTATAAACCAAGCATTTAAACTAAAATTCAAGCACTTTTCAGACCTTGAAAAACACAGCATTAAAATGTCAGCATTTTCAAAGATTTTAGATTTGAAACACCTGTGCGAACCCTGTATTACGTCTTATGATTAAATGACATTAACCATGTCAATCTATACTTACTATGGCTTGTCACTTAACGGTATCGTTTATTAACAGGAATATTAATTACCAAGGAGTACGCTAGCTATGTATGAACATTAATATCGGTTAAAATAACGGCTTTAACGTTACCTCCCCACGGCTCTCTCCCAGCCGGAGATAAACGAGCCGCCGGTGTCGCCGCAGCCGCCTCTCCTGTTCCTCCAACAAAAAATAAATGAAAAAAAGCAAAAGCAAAACCTCTGGCTCCATGTCGTCTGTCAGTTGTATTGTCTGTCGTCTGTCAGTTGTGTTTTCTGTAATGTCGTTTGTCAGTTGTATTAATGTAATGTCGTCTGTCCGCTGTATTTTAAGTTGTGACCGGTGTTTTTCCCGGGCTTGGCCGGCAGAAGTGATGACGTCGCGACGCAATCAGGAAATGCTCCGTAGGTTAGACCTTCCCATTTACCGACGGTTGACCCAGCCTCCGGAGGAGTCTCCGGAGGACTCTCCGAAGGTGTTGCCTCCGTAGACCGCGTAGGCTGGGTCCTCCGAAGGCTGCAGACCCTGAATTGGGACACAGCTAGACACACACCTACATACAGTTCAATACTTTTTTGTACTTATATCTCCAGCAGGCCGGTGCAGAGACCTTTGGAGGGGCAGGTGCTTAAAAAGAAAAAAAAGGGCATAAAAACTATATATCAGAGATCATAATGATGATAAGAAAAGAAAAAAAAATTCTCCACTGAGATTCAAACCCATACAAGAGAATTGCTCTGCTTTGAAAGGCAGCTGCTTTACCAGTTGAGCTATATACATCAATAGTAATAGGTTGATATGTCTACCATCAGTGGAGGCTGGTCCATAGAGGCAGATGAGGTTGGTCCTCTATTTCTGAGAGGCAAGAGAAAGATCAATATATTTTTATGACAGAGTAACTGGTTAAAATAAACTTTTACCAAATAATTTATAATATCTCTTTTATGGAAGAAAATCCACTTAAAAGAGCTCAACAGCGCCGCCTGCAGGCGGGGGAGATAGAGCAGTCTGTGTGAAGAGCAGGGAGCTGGAAGGTGGGGGCTGAGGACGGAGGGCTTCTGTCCAGAACACAAGATTGACATAAGGTTGGTCCAATGACAGTTCTCGCCAAACTTTCACTCCCAGCTGTGCTGCTCATGCTGATCCTAGCAAAAGAAATATGAAGTTTTCAGAGATATTGGCATCGATTTCTGGATAAACTGTTCGGAGATAGAGAAGCAGTCAGGAGGTACCAGTAAGGAGAAGTGACAGCGTGTGGTGGTTAGCGGTTCTGATGGTAAAGTTATTCACCCATAAAAGACGTGCTAAACTACCTTTTTAGGGTGTGTGGGACTCTTGGTGAAGCGGTTAGTATCGTCGCCTACGGTGCAGAGGTACAGAGTTCGTAGCCAGCTTACAACCAGTCACTTAATAAATATTTTTTTTTATTTATTTTTTTTACATCCCACATCCATGATAAATGCTCTATCTATCTATCTATCTATCTATCTAGAGACAAACTGTTATTCAATATCAAACTTTGGAGACTTTTCTACTGTAATGTAAAATCTTTATGCTCAAATTAAGATTTTTATTTGATTTGGTTGTGTAATTTATATACTTAAAGTATGACAAAATGTACAGTCTTCAATATTATGCTATCATGTTTGTTCATGGTTTAAGACATTAAAAGCTGCTTTCACCATGTTTAACTCACATTCAAGGACTTATTGCCTCTGTAACTACAACTGTGCTACATTTTAATGTTTTCGTGAGGCTAAATTTATCAGTAGCATTTAGTCACATGTAAGTCTTTGGTAAATGGTAAAAAACACAATTGAATTGCCCTGCTGTGATGTTTACTTGTAGGATATTAAGACATGCAGGATCAAAAACGTCCACAAAAACCCACCAATATCAGGATTTTAAAAAATCACTGCAACAAAATGAGGCAAAACACCCTCCCGATTTTTTTATATGATTTTAACAAGAATAAGATATTTAAAAAAAAGTAAGTTTGGACCTGATACTTGTCAGTTTTTTGGAATATGACTCTAATGTTGGGCAAAGATGTGTTTACTTCCATTTTTGAGCCTTAATATCTGTGAAACTAATCATCTGAGAGAAACCATATTTTGTAGAATGTTTCAGCTAACACCAGAGATAGAGGCAGAAGTGATAGAAGTCTTTTATCTGCAAAAATGGGAGCTCAGCCACTCTTCAAATGTACTACTTTATTTCAACAAGCCACATTTTAAGTACGTACCATACTAGGTTATCATTGAGTTACACCCCCGATATTCCATGTCTGGAGGCTATTAGTAACAGATATACACTGTAGAAATTAAGGCCACAGGTGAGATAGTTTTCCAGATATTGCTGTTTAAAAATGGCTTTTCAGAGCATGATGCCAAAAACCGTCTAAACTACCCTTCATTCAATGATGTTTCAAGAGAAAACTATTGACAGTAGAGACCTAATATTTTGGATTTGTCCTAGTAACAGATCTGTCTTTGTACTTGAATTTTTTCAGGACATTCTGAGATGGTCAGGTGGGAAGATTTTCAGAAATTTGATGAAATGACACGGAATGACCCAGTTGTAAACAACAACATAAACAAAATTTACAGCTTGGACAAATGCTGTTCAAAGTGCAAATGAAATAGAAAAATGTGGGCCCAAAATAATAAACAAAACAAAGTCCAATAAAGTCCAGAAATAAAGTCAAATGTTCAATTTAGTCAGTGTTCACGGTTGTCCGTTTTCAGTGTGTGTTAGTCCTTCAATGTATGGTGGTGTAATTGTTCATCTACCCGGGTAGTGTGATTTTGTGTCTTATCTGTATGGTGTGATAGATGCTTTCTCCAGATGACGATGAAGCTGTTTCCGACGTCACACCCTCCACACATGTAAGCCGGTGTCCTGCTCCACGTTCCTCGGGTTCGGGCTCTGGCTCGCCATCACAATCGTTTCAAACACCAAAAAAAAACAGAGCAGCAGTTTTAAATCAATTATTAATCTCTTCATCTATTTTTATACATTTATCTCAATCAACTGTACAGTATTTATTCTCTTTTTAATCTTAAACCAATGGACATGAACATTCACATTGATAATGTATCATATACAGCTATAAAATGAATTTTTTAACAGCCAACACACACAAAATGGTGTGTATATGAATAGTTTTTATCTTTTAACACCGCATAGTACACACACATTATGAATTGAATCACATATCAATCATATTTAATAATGATTCATTGAATTACTGTCCCTCAATACCCTCAAAAACCCTAAGCTATATAATCCGGTGCCGCCGGAAGAACTTCCTCTTTCCACTGTAACTCGCGTTACAACAGGAGGTGAAGATTACGTCTGCAGCGTTTTCCTTTGTCCCAGGCGGCAGTCTTTCCCCCAAACTCGCTGGACGGGCAACAGACTGTTTTACCCCTCTTTTCCTCTACTCGTTTTATTTTTCTTTTGTTTATCATTTTGGATCCCGAGGAGACCACCGCGACAGCGCGACTCTCCTGTTCCCCGCGGTAAGAAGAAAAACTTTCTTCGTCCCAGCTGCCAGCAGAACGGATAACTCCACCCGTCTTTGTCTGAAATCAGCTGACTAAATCGCCGAGCCCCGCGATTGTTCATCGTTGCCTGCAGAAGGAAGAATTACTAACGGTTTTCTTCAACCAATTGGATCCGGCGCTGAACGAGCGACCACGAACTGCCGTCCGTTGCCGGCGTCAAGGAACGCCAGCACCGCACGGGACGGAACCCTCACATCGACGCATCTCACATCGACAAAAGTAAGAGGCTATTTGTCTGGGCAGAAGCAGAGATTCGATAGTGTAGGACATGCTTGTAATTCTTGTTAATGTGTTTTAAGTTCTGATCGCGGACCGCCGAGTCCGTTTGTTCATGTGCTGCTGTATTTGAATGCTGATCGTGTACCCACGCCGCTGGGTTGATTTCTGTAACAGTGTTTTCGACTAACCTCCGCCATATTCGCAAGCTCAGAAAGCCTCTACTATCAGTTAAAAGACTGGTCTCGCGGAATAAACGCCAGTTCATTCACGCGCGCCCGTGTGATAGCGGCACGCCTTCTGAGCCTCAGAATATCGCTCGCGCATTCTCTCTCTCTTTGTTTGTGTCCCGCTAACACACACACACACACACATACGCCGCACACACGTGTCCTAAGCCAGCTGTTCCCGGCGGACGCTAAGGACATAGCTACATCTGGTGGCTGCATACGGCCATCTC
This sequence comes from Eutrigla gurnardus, assembly GCF_963514095.1. Taxonomy (NCBI): domain Eukaryota; kingdom Metazoa; phylum Chordata; class Actinopteri; order Perciformes; family Triglidae; genus Eutrigla; species Eutrigla gurnardus. The sequence goes on from NC_139918.1 coordinate 1,057,933, forward strand.
TCGCTCTCTCTCTCTCTCCCTCTCTCGCTACTCCATCGGACGTCAGTGGCTCCGCCCCTGAACGCTGTGAGGAATAGCTCCATCTGGTGACCGCACATAGCCATCCCTCTCTCTCTCTCTCTCAACACAAACGCACACACACACGCACGCACGCACGCACGCACACACATTCCATGTGTGTCCCTCCTTCTGTTTAGCTTAGTTTTGTGTGTTAGGTAGTTAGGTAATAAGGCTTTGTTAATTGCAGTGTTATTGATTGTGATCATTATTACTGATTTTAATAAATCTTATTATATTATAACTAGCGGTCTCTTGTGCTTGTTGTGTATATGTCACTGGATAACAGCAGGTTGTGAAGGCTAGTGCTTGAATTTCACGCCTTTTTAATTGTTCGATTGGTTTTGTACTCCTATGCCAATGATCACGATGATTGGCATGTGAGTATAAAACCTCCATATTGAGACTGAATACAGTTTTAGGTTATCTTTTCCCTGATCCCAGGGTGGTGCCCCGTTTATTCATGATTATATCATGATGATAGATTAAATATAGTTATTAATACCGATAATCACATTGATATTGATAGTTAACTGTTGATAACCAAATCTGCCCCTGCTACAACCCCAACAAACCCCAACAACGGTAATGTCCGGCAACCCAAAAACCTTCTCACGGTTGCGGATACCTCACAGGATCAATAACCCAAGACGAAATAAAGTTTTAATGACTTGTCAAGTTATTAACGTTAGCGTGCTCTCTCTCTCTCTCGGCTGTAGTGTGTCTGTCTTCATCGGCATCAGTGAAGAAAGAAAATACAAGGAACTATGAATGTGAGTGGCGCTTGAGTGTAAAAAATGCGCACCCTGCTGGTAAAATTAAAGAACTATAACTTCACACTACGACTACAACTAATTCAGACTGTATAGCTCAACATGGTTAAACTAGAAATATTGGGATTACACTGTGTGTGTAAATAAAGGGTGTTACAATTGGCATTTCTGAATCATATTGAATGCTACGGCAGCATGGAGCTAATTCTAACTACTCATATATTTATAATAAAACATCATCATGTTTCATGTTCACCATCTACCTCACCCATTCTTCCACCCACTCCTGCTCCACCCTCCCCCTGATTCAGCAGCACGGTTGCTTAGTGTTTAGCACTAATGGAATGATGTCATTCATTCACATTGTGAACTTGTATTTGGGAATATATATTTATTTAAATATATTAAAAAAATATGTGTCAAAACACAAACCCAAATACAAGTTCAAAATGTGAATGAATGACATCATTCCCCCCCCACCTCCCCTTTTCAGCGATGTCTATTCTGATGATATCAGTGTGATGTCATGGTGTGATGTGCATTATTTCAATCTTTTCCTTCATAGTCCATTCTGATGACATCACAGAGTGACATCACAGGATCAAAGGCAGTGGCTTTGATTCCAGAATCTGACATCACAGGATCAAATGCAGTGGCTTTGATTCCAGAATCTGACATCACAGGATCAAAGGCAGTGGCTTTGATCCAAGATTCTACAGAGATAATAAATAGCAGGCGAGCACATCATTTGTCGTGGTGTTGCAGGAGAGTCCGATCTAGAGATACGATCTATTACAGATACGATCTACGACAGATACGGTTTCATACAGGATGATTTACTACTGTAGGATTTCAATTGACAGCGATGCAGTCTACGTCAGACAAATCCAGTCTGCCCCAATCTGCTACAGCCTGTGCCATGGACGGAAGAACCCAGCAAGCAGACCAGCAAAGATCTGCTGGCGGTCCAGGGGGCCGTCCAGCACGTCAGTATGGTCACAAACCTTCCGTCGCTAAAGCGATGAAGAAAATCCACTGCAAGGACGGAGAGGTTCAGGGACTGAAGCAGTTTGAGGATGAATACTGGACAGAAAGAACAAACTTCTGTCACATGATTCACAAGCGCAAAGTGCATGTGAACCATCTGGAGGGCCTCATGGAGATCCGAGAGAAGGAGTTCGGAGCTGAAATCAAGAAAAGCTACAAAACCGCAAAAAAGCAGGAGTCATAGATCTACCTGCTGAAGAGAAAGCTTCAGGTGCATGAGGAGAAGGCAGAAGCCGCCCAGCACCTCAGTCAACAGAGATTTGATGAGATGGCTGCAAGGTACGAGGCAGAAATAAAAAAGCTCTCGCACCAAAGCAAAACTGAAGACGAGGAGAAGGTGACACTTTTGGAAGAGGAGGTCCGTCAGGGGGATACCGAAATCCTGCAACTCAGGAAAGATAAGGAGGGTCTCTCTCAGCAGCTGACAGAGACCACAAACCAGCTGCTGAGCAGAGAGACTGAACTCCTAGAGAGCAGCCAAGCGTGTGAAGCGTCAGTGCAGTAGTACTGTGGTAGTAGTGCTTGTAGCTAGTGCATGTTGCATGTCGGTACTACTTGCTTCCTTCTGCTTTCAGCTACGGCCACTGGCTAGCCTCCTTTGGGGATGAAAAGAGGAGCAGAGTTTGTCTCCTCCTGCCGGTACATAGCCTCTCCACCACCAAGACTCCTACAGTGCCTCCTCGCGATCACACACGGTTAACTGGGTACCTCACAGTCCCAGGCTAAACTGTAGGAGATCTCGGAGCAGCAGTGGGCCCTAGAGAGAAGGCGTGCAGGCCCATCAGTGTGTGGACATGCCCTGGCGCCTCTTAACCACTGCCCCAGCCTATGGGGAAATAGCATGGGTAGATGGGGCTCATGTCCATGCCAGGAAACCCATCTAGGAGAAGGACCTGTGGAGATAACCCGCATCAGGCAGTCACCAGCAGACCAGTGCTCTGGGAGTTTTCTGCAACTTCCCTCCACTGAAGGTTGTCATGCTCTGCATGCCACTGGAGAATGTAGGGGGGAGCCAAGACAGTGAGGGCAGAGATTGCGCGCCACTACCAACACTATAATCTATTCTCCTGCATAGGCCTCCTCCAAATACCTCAAGTTTTACAAATGTCACTATAGCTTTAAGCTGCTCTTTCATGATGCGTGGCAACATAGTTGATGTATAGATTGAAACCCAGATTTCTATTTATTTTTGACGCATTTATTGAAAAATAAAAAATTTGTGTATGAATTTTTTTTAAATGTTATATAAATTATTATTTTCATACCTTGAAAACAAAATGGGAAGTATGTCTTCTCAACAAAGGTAACAATGAATTCATCTTTTATTGGGTTTTATATTTGGCTGGTTTGCATTGTTGGGGAGTAGCAGGAGCCGATTTGGTTAATCAACAGATAACTAGAGAATGCAATTTCTACGAAATTGCGGTGTGAATGATGACTGCTGAATAGCTGACGCTACGCTGGTATGATGACTTGAATGTGTATGAAGACGTTAAAGTAGGATGAATAGTTGGAAAAGTGAGAAGAGTTTGAATTAGTATGAATGTCTTTGAAGAGTTGAATAATACCATGAATGTATGAGAGATGTGGAATATTTTAAGTTATGAATAATAGCTGACGCTACACTGGTATGATGACTTGAATGAGTATGAAGAAGGTAAAGTAGTATGAATAGTTGGAAAAGTGGGAATTAGTATGAATGTCTTTGAACAGTTGAATATTACCAATATAAGATTTGAAAATGTATGAAAAAGTAGTTGGGAGTATAATTGGGTTGAAAAAGTGGTAAAGGTTCTAATTAACTGTATTATGAATAGGATTCAGAAGATGAATAATATCCATAATGCATGCAAGTGCAAACTGTGTCAGTCAGAATGCAAGGGTTTCAATTATAAGTTTGAAACTGAATGCAGCAGAACCTAAACCTACAGAAGTATGATATCCCTACCAGGTTACCAGATGGTCAATGGCTGGTTGGAACTCCCTGGTCTGTACCAGCAGTCTTCGGCCTTGCTCTTCCAGGTGGCTCAGTATATTTAATGGAGCAGAGAGGAATATATTGCTGTACTTTTTGTGTAAGCATTGAGCAATGGCCTCCATGTTTGCTCCCTATTCCAAAGTCTCCTCATACACCTTCTTCCCTCCTCAGCCTGATAAAGCTAAACTCAATTTGTGGCTTGAAAAGTTCTACATACCCATTATATACAATACATTTTTTAAGGTTTGAATGGAGTTTCTAGCTGAGTTTGAATAAGCAGACAAGAAACATGCTTGAAAAAGTGTGAAAATGTCTAGGTCCTGCATGTGTCTGCCTGTGTGTGATCCTGCTTATAACTCAAAGGGCACATTATGTAGCGGTGATTTCAAAGACATGTCAGTAAATTGGTCTTTTTACAGTATATTTTGAACATTATTTAGTGTTATCAGCTAATCTCCAGTAGAATATCCCAGCGCTCAAATCATGGCCCGTTAAATCATGTTGTAATTATGTAACAAATTTTACAAATTGACTCATATATAAAAAATATTCATAGTTAACTGCTCCAACAGAATTACTACAATTATTTAAATTATTACCATAACTGTGTTGGGTGGATCCCTCCAAGATAGATCAGGCATACAAAGTTGCAATATTCTGTACAAAACCTTTATTCAAATTTTGCACAAGCTTGAAATAAAAACAGATGATCTGATCTTGTTGGCAGAACTTTGCATCATCAGCCTTCGACCCTCAAAGCATGTCAGGAAAAACTCCCTTAAAACCCTCTTTAGGGGAGAAAAAAGTGGAGAAACCTTTAGGTAGGCCAAGTCTTAGAGGGATCCCCTACCAGGACGGCTGAGCATGGAGTATTTGTAAAAGTTCTGTAGAAGACCGTGGCTCCGCAACAGGAATGATTGCTGCTGTTGCAATGGCTGTGTTGAGTTGAACTCTCCCTGGTGCTGAAGACTCTCTCAAAGCAGCATTTCCTGTAAACAAGATGACAGACGTCATAATAGAGCAAAACAACATTGTAAAATATGAAGTAAATAATGACAGATTTTTTTCAAACTTCACATTCAATTTGTCTGTCATTAAGGGCTTTGGAATAAGCGGAAGACAATGGATGGATGGATGGATGGATGGATGGATGGACATTCAATTTGTAATCAAATACTGTGTTGGCCTTTCGTCTTTGTTCAAAAAAATATCAAGAGACAGAGAGCAAATGCAGGGAGAGAAGTGGATGACCCAGAAAAGGTCCCCAGCTGGATAGTATATATGGTTTGTGTCCTAACCATGAAGCCACCTAGCTGAACCCTCTGCACTCCACCATAAATAGATGACATGGATTACAAATCTCTCTTAATCATTACAGCACAGTTTTTATGTTTACCTCTGCAAATGAAAATGTTATAAATTTCAAGATCAAGTCAATAACTATTATGGAAGTAAAAGTGGATTCATTTTTTGGATTAGTTCACTTACAAAATGCTTGAGTCGTGCTCAAGATAAGCAACATGGCTGTGCGCCTGTGGTTTTCCTGATGTACTGGCTCTGTTCTGTCAGCATGGCCTGGTCAGTAGGATGTACGCTGAAACAGAAAAGTTACCTCGCTAAGCACAAATCCTGCTTCGTAGTACAGGCCCCAGGCTTTGGTAAACTCATTTCAAGCACTCAAACAGTTCGTCCACATGAGTAAAGGTATGTTTTCATAAGAGATATGAAGGATTTCAAAAAGCGGAATTCAATTTTTCAGACATCTGGGCATCAACCCCTGTCTGTTGATGCCCAGTGCTACGTTAATAGGAAACTGTTTCCCTCCATCCAGCTACAAGCAGTCTGTGACCACAAAGGCAAGTACCTGGACATTTTCACAGGCTACCCATGCTCTGTCCACGATTCAAGGGTCCTGAAAAACAGCCTGATATACACAACCCAGCGATATCCACCCCAAGGTTTTTATATCCTTGGGGATGGTGGGTATCCCTGCTTGTCTGCCCCCATTGCCCTCATCACGCCTTACAAGGAGCCAGTCCACCTTGCCACAGCTAGGCGCTTTAACCACCACCACGCCAAGGCGAGATCAGTGATTGAGAGGTCCTTTGGGAGCATGAAGACCCGATGGAGGGCAATATTTTTTAAGGCGCTGGAGGTGAAGCCAACGTTTGCACACGACGTCATAGCCTGTTGTGCCATCCTCCACAATATTTGTCTCTCCAATGGTGACATTGTGGAGCCAGCGGAGGAAGTCATCAGGCCAGATGGAGACGGTGGAGATCCACATCACCAGGATCAGCGCAGTGGGGAGCGCATTCGGGAGCTTTTGACCGCAGCCATCTCTGCTCCCGATTGTCAAGTTGCGGCTCTGGAGGACCACAACTATATGCAAATATGAAAGCATAAGATTAGATGCATTGGGTTAGGGTTTATTTATTCATTTATTTATTTATTCATTTATTTATATATATATATATATATATATATATATATATATATATATATATATAAATAATGGTATATATATAGTTGACATAATTGTTGAAAATTGTTCAATGAATCATATTGTTATTATAAATGATTAAGTTTGTAAATTTATTTATTTATTCATAATATATATATAGTTAACATAATTGTTGTGGGGGAGTATGTGAAGTTGTTTAATTTATCATATTGTTGTTATTATAATGATTAAGTTTGTATATTTGTTATTTATTTATTCATTCATTCATTGTAATATATAGAGTTGACATAATTGTTGGGGGAGTTTGTAAAGTCGTTTAATTAATCATATTATTGTTATTGTTATACTGATTTGTATATTTATTCACTTGATTTTTCATTTAATGTATTATAACGTCAAATTGTTGTTTTTTGTTAGTCACCTTGACACTTTTGTCTTTGAAATATACAAAGAAACACCTCACCTACTCTGGAAACACATTTATTTAACAATTCACATTCTTTCAACTATTCTTTCAAGTAGAGACAGCAGCCTCTCCTCCCTCTCTTCTTCTCTCCTGGCCCTCTCCTCCGCCCTAGCACTCACTGCCTCAAGGAATTCTAGGACAGGGTCTGCCCTCTGCCTCTTTTTTGTCTGTGCTGGCCCTGCCTCTGCTGGCCCTGCCTCTTCTGGGCTGCTGTCAGCTGGGGATGGGGGTGCTCTTTGGGCGTCAGGAGAGGACACTGCAGCAGCCCTGGAACTTTCCCCCCAGGCCGAGGCAACAAGGACAGGAGGCCGGATGGATGGCCTCCCGCCAAGTGCCTCGTCCATCAGGGGGTACCACTTCCAGGACGATGCAGTGTCCTCCCCTGACTCAGTCCCCTGGCCTGTTGGTGGCTTCTTGAGTTCCTTTGAATTATAGGTGTTCATTTAATAAGCCAAATATATTGTCACCACAGGATGTTTCTCACAAAGAGCCAAGACAAATCATACCTTGTAGGTTTTTTTTAAGTTTTCCCACTTCTTCCCCGCCCTAGCTGGGGATAAGACCCCCTCCAGGCCCATTTCCTTCAAGACAACCCTACAGAATAAAGCAAAGTATGACTTATATCAGTACTAATCAAATACACTGTTAAATATGCACAATAATATTGTGCAATGTGATATTATATATCATTATACAATACGTGTAGCCTCGTAATTGTTATTTTGCCTAGGCTTGTCAGATTTACAGATTATATAGCACAGATTGTAATCAGAGGTAATCACAGGTAATCAGAGTTTAAGACTATAATAAATTCACAAAATTGTAAAATTCAGTAAGGAACAAAATGATGCTATCACTCAAATTTGTTTGCTTACTCCCATCCATGCAGAGCCGCATTTCGTTGGCCTGAGAACAGCTCGTTGTGCTTCATTCACATTTTAATTAGTGTTTCCACATCCTCATCAGTCCCTTGAAACAAGAAACAGAAAAGCATATATTTTTTTAACACACCGCCAATTGGGAAAAGAGAACAAACGTTATGATCAGATGTGAGCGGCTGTCTGCTACTAGCGTTAGCTTTAGTGTTAGCTTAGTGTTAACGTTAGCTAGCAGATACAAACAACAAACAGGATGCTTCTCCACCAAGAAATCGGCTCGTTTTAAAACTACTGGCATAAAAACTACGCCACTAAAGTATTACACGCATGAAATGTGTACATTCTAACGTTACTTACATTTGTAGACAAAAGCGGCGTTTGGTGCGGCGTTTGGTGCGGCGGCCATTTCGTCTCCTTCTTCTCCTCTGACAAACCACGGCAGCATTGCATTGTGGGATACGGGAGCACAATGTAGTGTACATCGCTTGTTCACTCAATTTTGCGGTGCATTGTGGGTATTTTGTCGTCCACTACATAGTGGATGAAATCAGCCACGGAGAATTCGAACAACACTACAAAATGGCGAACATACTATATAGTGCACTACATCCGTGATAGGGGGCGATTTCGAACACAGCTATAGTATTAACAACACACGGTACAAATTGACTCCGAAATTAACGTTACGGTGTACCAACGGTTATTCCCGTCGGATATCAGCGTTAACCAGAACCAACACTGGAGTTCATCCATTTCTGGATAAACTGGTAAAAAATATATTAAAAGTGATTTGGCTAAATCGTTATAGTTGCTTTCTGTGAGTTTAACATGTATTTGTGACTGTTGGCTAAATTACAATGTTGCGAAGCTAATGTCGGTGTCGTGCCAAAAAGTGATCGTCTGCCAGAATTTGATTTCCGGTCGCGGGAGCGCGCACAGCAGCCCGTTGAGCGGTAGCGTTTAAACGTCTGGTTTTAATACGTCTGGTCATAATATGCGGATACACACAAATGTACGTCCGCAATTATAGCAAAGGTATGTGTCTTAGAAAGTTTAACGTTTGTTGTTACCTAATTATCACAACTGTGGCCTAAAGAAGTGTAGTTTGTAGCGAAATCAGCCCTGACAACTACGTGATAGACATGTCTCTGTGCTGGGTATGTCTGATGCCTTTGTTTAGCCCTGTCTTATGAATTAGACTGTAGCCTAATGAATGTGATTTATAGGTGTGGATTTTCAATAAAGAAATGATCACTTTTGCAAGTATCCTCGTGACTCTGCATCATCTTTTATCTGATCTGGGCTCTACATCTGCTTCCCATGTTTGGATGTGTCTTGTATATCTAATATTCTTGTTTATGCCTAATATTTGGAGACAATACTATGAAAGACATGATTTGGGAGGGTTACATAAGCCTATAAATAGAACAGTTTTCACCTGCCAAAAGCTGATTGAAGGCCAAATACAGTTACTGAGAGGTTATTTCTGCCTAAATATGACTTGATCTCATTCTTGAGCTTCATAATATAAAGATCTGAGCTCACAGGACAGCTTGCAATTCTTTTAAAGGACCATTACAACACAAAATGGGCCTTTTCACCTGCCAAAAAGTGATTGAAGGCCAAATACAGTTACTGAGAGGTTATTTCTGCCTAAATATGACTTGATCTCATTCTTGAGCTGCATAATATAAAGATCTGAGTTCAAGAGACAGCTTGAATTTCTTTTAAAGGACCATTACAACAGAAAATGGGCCTTTTCACCTGCCAAAAAGTGATTGAAGGACATATACAGTTACTGAGAGGTTATTTCTGCCTAAATATGACTTGATCTCATTCTTGAGCTTCATAATATAAAGATCTGAGCTCAAAGGACAGCTTGAATTTCTTTTAAAGGAACATTACAACACAAAATGGGCCTTTTCACCTGCCAAAAACTGATTGCAGCTCCTTCCTTCTAACCTAACACATTTTCTGCCATAAAATGACTTTAAATCACTGCACTATCAACATTTCAACGACAAGACCTTGTTGCTTGTCTTGGTTAAAACAATGTTCCTACTAGGGATGAGCGAGTACAGCATTATCTGTATCTGTATCTGTTAACCATATGAATTATCTGTATCTGTATCTGTACTCGGAGTGGGCGGGGCCTAACCCGGAAGTGGGCGGGATTTAACCCGGAAGTGGGTCTGGTTGTCTTGAAATGAGCGAGGTTTTAACTGGTATGTTATTTTAAGCATGCATTTGATATGGGCTGATCAGAAATTGTTATTTATTGCTGATTAGAAAACTATTTACAGGACAGCATCAGCATTGAGCTTCAGATCAATGGTTTTGATCACGATAGCAAACGAACTATTTACAGAACAAGTTTTGCAACAATGAATACAACACATGCGGTTGCAATTATCAAGTAAAATGTAATGAACAAGAGTTTTCATACTCAACAATAACTTTTTTCTTTTAACTTTAATTTTTTTTTTCCCACACCAGGTGTGTGTGTGTGTGTGTGTAGCTTGATTTCCAATATTTATACCACTACCAGCTTTATTTTTTCACGAAATACAGCAAGAAAGTGTTAGAGCCAGGCAGCCAGATGACGGTTAAAAAAAGAAAAAGAAAAATCTCCGACAGGCAGAGACGAAACGCGAGCCGGCACCACGTCTGAACGAAGTACCAGAACTCTACTAGTTCATAAGTAAGTACCAACCTAAGTAATAACAAACCTGAAGCTGAAGAAAGAAACCCTAAACATTAACGGAAAACGACCCGCGAACCTGAGGGACTGAGGGAGAGACAGAGAGCTGTTCTGTGTGTGAGTGATCAGAGCGGACACAACAACACATCTGCGAGTGTGTAGGGGAGGGGCTGTAGCATATCACAGGTCGCAGACACAGTCAGCTACCCAATGAGGATTTTTATTTAATCCGAGCACAGATATTGACTCGTATTACTCGTATAATACTCGTACTCGGCAAAAGTGCTTTATCCGTACCGGATACTAGTTTCAGCCGAGTATCCGGCTCAACTCTAGTTCCTACCTTCTGACCATAGAAATACCACTTTATAAGAATTATTGAAATTCATAAGTTTTGGCATAAAATATATTTATTTTCTACATATATACATACATACACACACACACACACATACACATACATACCTACATATATTTGTTTCTTCGTATGCATGCATCTACATACATACATCTGTACATACATACGTACATACAAACTTATCTAGCAATATTAGCTGCAGTTGCTACTTGCATGCTTCACAAATATATTTCTTGCGGCCTCTGCGTGGGTACTTGGCACAGCTTTTGTGGAACCACCTTGGGCAGATGTCACATCCGATCTGAATTTGACAACAGGAAATCAAAAAATTGTGATTAAATTGTTAAGCAATTATGATAATAAACACATAACATAATTTAAATTGGAAAAAATTAAAAACATTTCATAATGTTTAGGTTTTTTAAATATATATAAATCAGACTTTAGAAAGAAAAATAAAACATAAACAGTTACCCAAAGAGTGTCCCCTTGCTGCTCCCCACAGATATGGCACAGGTCAGTCAAGTCATCTGGCAAAACAAGGCACAACAATAATTTCTCTTAACTATGAGCTATGTTTGTCAGAGTAAATGATAACCTATTATATTCATTATTATAAAAAGGAAGGGGAAAAAAACACCTGTATTCTCAAGAAGAGAGACAGCAATGTGCTCTCTCATGGTGTTTACACCTGATGTGGAATTGTCAAACTCCAACGGGAATCCACCCAGAATGCACTCAGCAAACTGTGAATAAGAGGCACAAGAATGGATTCACCACCCTGCCCTCTTCTGTAGGAGTGACGTATATATGAACACTGTGGTTTTAGAACATGTTTAAAAAACAACTCTGCCTTCTATAGCTGGTGTTATAAGTACTGCAACAATTCCATTATTTGCATAACACAATATTGAGACAGATTTATTTTATTTTTTTTCCTTTTTATTTATTTATTTATTATTTTATTTTTTTATATATATATATATATATATATATATATATATATACATATAAAGATACTTTAATATTATAATTCATCTTTGTATCTTTTTTGTTAAAGGTTTTGTTTTATATCATATTCATTTACTTGCTTAATTATTTGCATACATGTCTTTTGTCCTATCCTGTCCATGTCTGTTTGCTCTTGTCTGTCTTTATCTTTTATATATAATTTTTCTTTTTATTTAGTTTTTCTTATGTTGAGGAAGCTGGGGGTGGGTATGGGAGGGGTTAAGAAGAAATAATAATTTGAAAAAACTGTCTCTGAATGTACATCATACTTTGTCATAATTTTCTTTAATAAAATGTTTAAACAAAAAAAAAAAAGAATGGATTCATTTTCATAGTGAACAGTAATCTTACGAGAAGTGTTTGAAAGTTATTGAAGCACCCAATGCCCAAAATTAATTGTAGCATCAGTCTTAGTTAATTAAAGTAACCCAATGCAAGTATGCAATGCGTTTATTGTCTGCTATAATCATTACATCCAGTGTGGTGTACCAGTGTACCAAATAAATTTGTTATTTTGATTATCCAAGAGTTGTACCTTGGTGCTGGAGAAAGAAAATTGCAATTCATTCCAATCCTAACATTAATCGTAATCATGCTATGTACCTTCAATGCATAGGCCCCACAGGACGTTCCATCCTGTTGAATTGGGTGAGTCATCACATCACATGCCCATCGGGAAGGATTGAGCCCCATGTGTCTCATGAATGATCTAAAAACACAAATACATATTATCTACATATGCAGTATAAATTGGTCCAGCATTACTTTTACAGTCCTCTGATAAAGTAAACATTTAAAATGTCCACTGCATCAATGTCATTAATTCAATTTAATTCAATTCAATTTTATTTATAGTGTCAAATCACAACAGAAGTCATCTCAGGACACTTAACACATTGAGCAGGACTAGAATACGCTCAAAATTTCAAGAGTCAACACAATTTCAAAATCCCAACATCACCCAGGGGCAAGCGTTACAGCGACAGTGGCGAGAAAAAACTGCCTTAATAGGCTTTTAGGCAGAAATCTCGTGCAGCCCAGGCCCTTGGGTTCCAACTGCATTTGGTGTTGGTAGTATGGTAGTAGTAGCATTAACAGTAGCGGTGGTATTAACAGTAGCAATAGTATCAACAGTAGTAGTCCATGGCAGCAGGCACAGCTACGCCGAGATGGATCCATCCCAACCACGTCGCCGTAAACCAGAAAGCAGGAGTAGTTGAGCAGTCACACAGCGGGCAGGTGGAGCTACAATATGGTGTTTCCAGCATCAGGCCAGTTAGCAGTCTGCATCGGTCAGGACCTCAGTGGACTCTGCTGGACCAGAAAGCATAGCCAGACTCCCGGGAGTGATCCCGGGAGTAGTCAAGTTAGTGACAGTACAGATGCCGATTTTAGTCAATTACTTTAATTAAAAATACAGGCGGTAAGAGGCAAACAAGACCACAACATCGGTGCAGTCCGGATCAGGTTCCACCACGGTCCAGGGAGACCTGCTAGGCAAGAGAGCACAGGGACTCCGGGGGAACATACACAGTGAGAGAGAGCGCGCGAGAGAGAGAGAGAGAGAGGGGGGGCTCAGTGTGTCACTATAATCCCCCAGCAGTCTAGGCCTATAGCAGCTTAACCAAGAGCTGGCTCAGGGCAAACCTGAGCCAGCCCTAGCTATAAGCGGTGTCAAAGAGAAAGGTTTTAAGCCTACTCTTAAATGTGGGAACAGTGTCTGCCTCACGAACCAGAACCGGAAGACGGTTCCACAGAAGAGGAGCTTGATGGCTGAAAGCTCTGGCCCCTGTTCTAATTTTGGAGACTTTAGGAACTACAAGTAACCCTTTATTCTGAGAGCGTAGTGCTCTAGGAGGACAGTAGAGTTTAATGAGCTCTTTAAGATATGATGATGCCAGTCCATTAAGAGCCTTGTAAGTGAGGAGAAGGATTTTAAATTCTATTCTGGATTTTACTGGCAGCCAGTGCAGAGAAGCTAATACAGGAGAAATGTGATCCCTTCTTCTGGTTTTAGTCAGAACACGAGCTGCAGCATTCTGAACCAGCTGGAGAGATTTAAGAGATTTATTAGAGCAGCCTGATAATAAAGAATTACAATAGTCCAGCCTTGAGGTAACAAATGCATGGACGAGTTTTTCTGCATCTTTTTGAGACAGCATTGGCCTAATTTTAGTAATGTTACGCAGGTGAAAGTAGGCTGTCCTCGTGGTTTGTTTAATATGCGAGTCAAAGGACAGGTCCTGATCAAAGATAACTCCAAGGTTTCTTACAGTAGCATTTGAGGCGATGGCAATCCCATCAATAGTCGCTATATCTTTAGACAGCGAGCTTCGGAGGAGTTTAGGCCCAAGTACAATAACTTCCGTTTTATCGGAGTTTAACATCAGGAAATTGCAGGTCATCCAGGATTTTATGTCATCCACACTTGCCTGGAGTTTAACTAGCTGATTGGTTTCTTCAGGCTTGATCGATAGATATAACTGAGTATCATCAGCATAGCAATGGAAGTTTATAGAGTGTCCTCTAATAATGTTGCCTAAAGGAAGCATATATAAGTTGAAAAGAATTGGTCCGAGCACAGAACCTTGAGGAACACCGTATTTAACTTCAGTGTGCCTGGAGGATTTTTCATTGACATGTACAAACTGAGATCGATTGAATAAATAGGACTTAAACCAGCTTAATGCGTTTCCTTTGATGCCAATTAATTTTTCCAGTCTACATATTAGAATCTCATGGTTAATGGTGTCAAATGCAGCACTAAGATCTAGCAGAACAAGTACAGAAACCAGTCCTTTGTCAGAAGCAATAAGAAGGTAATTTGTAATTTTCACCAGAGCTGTCTCTGTACTATGATGTACTCTAAATCCTGACTGGAAGTCCTCAAGTAGACTGTTATTGTTGAGAAAGTCACACAGTTGATTGGCGACTACTTTCTCAAGGATCTTAGAGAGAAAAGGAAGATTTGATATTGGTCTGTAGTTTGATAAAACCCCTGGATCTAGAGTAGGCTTCTTAAGAAGAGGTTTAATTACAGCTACTTTAAATGACTGTGGCACATAGCCTGTTAATAAAGACACATTGATCATATCTAATAGCGACGCGCTAACTAAGGGTAAGACTTCTTTCAGCAGCCTGGTTGGTATCGGGTCTAGGAGACAGGTTGAAGGTTTAGAAGAAGAGATCATTGACGTTAGTTGGTTTAGGTTGATTGGAGAAAAGCAGTCTAAATATATATCAGGTCTTAATGCTAGTTCTAAAACAACTGACAATTACAGTTTTGATAATGCTAAAGTATGAATAGTTTCTTAATGGTTCCAACCATTTTTGATGGTGGAATAAAGCATGACAGTGGAGCATGAGAAAGTAAAAACTTGATTCAAAAGGAAAGGAGAATTACCTTGGACTTGCTACTTAAAGGAACTTAGGGCAGGATTTGTGAAAAAATAAACATTCACTTTAAGTCTTTTAATGCTAATGGGTGATGAAGCGTTCAAAACCAAAAAGAATGAGACCACACACATATCTCCCCATTGCCTTGAACAGGCTGTGTGCTGCATGATGTACTGCAATTCGTGGTCCGAATTTCCCGCGCAGTCCGGCGGACGTGACGTCAAATGACGCTGAATGCGCGTACTCGACGGCTTGGAGACCGGAAAAAGACAAGCGCGGTGGATTCAAGTACTGTATGTGTAGTAATGGACTCTGCTTCGGCCGGAAAATGACCCACCACCACACAAAGTCCACTAAAAAGTAATACCAAGAAGAAAACGAAGGTTTTATCAGCGGCAAGTCGTGAGTCCAAACGAAGTTATGACCAAAGCCGGGCTGGCACCCGGATAAACATTGGATATGCGTTCGACTCATGGAGGCTGCTTCAATTTGAACTCGGACTGAAAACAGATGCTGACATGGCTAATTTCCTAGTAACCAGGTAAGAATACATTACAGGTCATGTTTACGGGTGGATTTGAAAATCTTATGAGATCACCGAGGACTCGGAATGAGCTAAAGTGCAAAGTAGCGTTAGCTGCTAACATGTAACTTAGTCCAACGCTGTGTAACACTGAATAATTACAGACTGCGCATTGTCCACGGTCCTGTAGTCTGAAACCGAATAGTTATAAATATGTCCCTTTTATATATGGGACCGAAAGCCCAACTGTTATCCGGTAGGTGACGTTAGCAGCTGGCTGTAGCAACAGGCTAACGATTGTGTTGTGTTGACGTGTTGATGATACTGTTGTGATGTAGCTGAATAAAAGGCATTTAGAGCTAACCGTGAAGTGCACAATCGCATGTAAACAAGCTCAGAGAGAGAGCTTTTAGCATTTATTTTTTTTGACTTGTGTTGTACCTTCCACACAAGATTGCTCCAGACATTATACATTGCGTTGTATGTAAAGCAGAAGAAATTGTTTGTAAAAGTGAAGCGCACAATATTACCAAACGACTGAGACGCGTATTTTCATATTATTGTTGTTGCAGGCAAACATTGTATGGCCATAGTTGTTCTGGCCAAAGAGAAAAGACACCAAGGTAGCAAAGTCACAGCCAGCTTGCTGACTCAGACTGTAACTTTTTAAAATATTGCTGTTTTCCAGCTACCAGAAGAAGCAAACTCCTGAAGCAGCTACTCAGGGAAGTAAGGAGATGAGAACATCAACACCCAGCAAGCGGACAGCTGCTAAAATCTCTCATCGATTATCACCAATCGAACCAGTGTCTGAGGGGTTAGTATGTTTTCAGGAATTTCAATCTTTTCAGAATATAGACAAAACAACAAACAATATTATAATATAAAATAACATGAAGTGCTGACATGTATTTAGCCACACTTCCCAACTACACACACACCACTGATTACACTGGTGACATTAACTTGACAGGGAAGATATTCTAATGGCTGGAGTTGGAGCATTGGTATGTGTTCTAACGCTACTGTTCTCTTCTCTCCATAAAGGCCTCAGCTACATGATCCAGAGATGTGAGCAAGAGAAGAGAGAAGACAAGACCGTCTTGTTTACCAGACATTTATTTTATTATAAACATATAAAAAATAAATACAAAATAAAACTATGTACATACTGCAAATTTGAAAAATACTTTATTTTTCTGTAAACTTTGAAAATAAATATAAAAATATAGAATCTACATAAATGGTTTTTATTTTTGGATGAAATCTTTGGCTGAAAAATGTTATTTTTTGAGGTATTGTAGAAATTGTCAGTCCGGCACCCTAAATGGAGCTTCCTTGTAACCTGTGTAATTCGCAAAAGGGTCAGGGAATTTGGCCCGGATGCGAATAACACAGCAGCTCGGTATCGGCCTCCGGTTCCCTCTTCCCAGACGCCCATTCTGCCATATCGTAAATTGCCGGTAGGCAGCAAACCGAAACTCTCTGTTATCGCTGCCCACATCTTGGCTGTCCTCCAGAGCGAAGATGTCGTTCCACGTCATCCTGACCAGACGCAGTGTACCCTCATCCAGGCAGTACATTCTCCAGATGGGCACTCCTGCTCAGACACTGGTCCGGAGCCTGCCGACAGCACAAGTTCTACATTTGGGTTGGCATGCGTCGGCAGTTCAGGCAGGTGCACCAAGCAGGCTGCCCTCTATCTGGAACATGTGTGCCACTCCTTCCAGAGTCAATTCCAAATCCTGAAACAAAAACATTGAGAACAATAATAAGAATAACTTTAGTAATCCTCAAAGGGATGTTATGATTTTATTTGATGTTATTTTTATTCTGATTCAACTTAGTATAATACCAGTTATGACATATTGACATTTCTGTTTTTCTTGTATTTACTTTGTTTTCATCAGTGCTATTCATACCATTTATATTGTCTTATAATGGAAATGGTTTCACAAATTATCTCAGTGACACTGGCACATAACATGGCTTGAGACATTGAATCATACTACTGCTGTTACATGATAATGACTGTACACTTATGTCAGCTTGTTAGCAAGCTTTATCCAATGTTATAAATATTAGCTATGTTGGTAATTACCACAGTCAGAAATTAGCTGCAGCCACAAAGCCAAATGCTCTTCAAATACCATAACGTTGATGGCAGGCACATTAGCTTCACTCACCAGTCACAAAACAATGGTTATCGCTAGCTCGTTATTCACCGTGGCTGGTGAAGTTTGAACTTTAGTAACCATTTGGCCAGTGTAAGGTAAACGTACTTTACATTACAACTGTCATTTTGCTGAATGAATGCGCTAATGTTGTCAAAGAAACATCCTAAAGTTACACTAAAATAAACACTTGTTTACTTACTTCGTCGCTTGACATGATGCTGTTCGCAGATATATGCTACCAACGTAGTTCCGCGGAGGCATGTGCGGAGGTCTTGTAGTAAACAGTCACGTGAACAGCGAGTAAATAAATAACCGTGTCACAGCATCAGCTGCACTGAAGAGTTCATGCGCGCTCCCGCGCCGGCTTGGCAGATGGCTGCAGTTACCCTAACGGCCGTCGTGTCACTGTTGAGTCTTATTTCTTGATCCTGCCCTAAGTTCCTTTAAGAAGACTTAAGAAGATGCATTCATTTTTAGTACAGTACAGGGAAACATACTATTACAACCTTTTACTAACTGTATTTGTCATTTGCATAACAATTGGGATAGGAAAATAAATAGGATGCAATAAAGTAAGACTTAGGAAAAGGGAGTTTTCTTAACATAGCTGGAAAGGATGATGTAGAATTATGGGCTGAAATAACAGCCTAAGATAGGTCTCTATTATTTAAGTTATGTAGCAGTAGGTGGATCACATATTCACAGCTGTTGACAGGCCTATACTTTTCTCAAAATCTATAACCCTTTCCTTTTATTTGCTAACCTCCACATCTAAGACTTTCCCTAAAGTAGGCTAAATGTATTAACTTATCTCTTTAAGTTATTAATGTATCACTAATGTGAAAAAAAAACCAACATACTGTACTGACTTGATCTGGCCAGTATTTACAGTAATAGTTTTATTTGTGTGTAATTTACTGTAATTCAAAAATGTAACTTTGTTGTCCATTACTTTTAACCTTTTGTACTTACAGTGCCACCCTAAAAGAATGCAAACTAAATTACCTTGTGATATCCTTGCAGTTATTTACAGCTGTTTTTCTTTCACCCAATGGATCCAGAAAAACTGCTTTTCTCTCAGCTGGTAAGATCACCTACATATAGAGTTAAAATTTAATCAGAATGCTGTAGCTTTGCAGTTCTTCACGTGTAGCTGAATAACATGTGTACATATGCACCAAACCATGTTGAAAAAAATGATTACCACCAGCATCCAGTGATGACCCTTATTCACAATGCCCGTGATGTATCTGTACATCTGTGGGACAATCTGTAAGATAACAAATCAAAAGTGCCTAATGTTGATAAAATGTTGTGCTGTATTTATTAGTAAGATAACATGAGGCAGTATTGTTTATTACCTTAACCTTGGGTTTCTTTCCCTCCCATATGTTTGTCATTTCAAAGGAGTCCACTGCAAATGCCCTCTCTGTGTTCTCCTCATTATATTTTTTAACAAGGAGGGTCAGATATGCGTTGATAACCTGTGATTTTTAAAATAAATGTTTAGAAACATATTTTTTTGTAAAAAATTATAAGAATTTGATTTTTAGAAAATGTTTTCCCTATTGGCCATACTTTTAAGTTAAAAGTATGGCCAATAGGGAAAACATTTTCTAAGAAAATAATGTTAACACCTCACCTCACTTTCAAACTCTCTTTGGGGACCCATGTTGAAAATGTCCCAAAAGAACACCTTGTACGGGCCGACTTTGGAGAGGAGCACATAAACATTCTTCCCCTTCCATGCATCTTTGACATCTATAAAAACAATTTTTAAAGTTGCAGGGATGAATTTCTGTCGGTACTTATTTAATTATCAAACATAAATGTGAAATTGTCAGCTCCAGCATTTGAAGCTTGCATATATATATATATATATATATATAGGGTGGGCCAGTGGTGGACGGTGGGCCAGCGCTGGACGGTGGAACAGCGGTGGAGGGTGGGCCAGCGGTGGACACTGGGTCAGCGGTGGAGGGTGGGACAGCGGTGGAGGGTGGGACAGTGCTGGAGGGTGGGCCAGCAGTGGAGGGTGGGCCAGCGGTGGAGGGTGGGCCAGCAGTGGAGGGGATGGTGGATGAGAGTCTACGCGGAACCCTTGGCTGTTCCTCCGCATAGACAACCAAGTGGTCTGTATTGATTTTAGGAACCACCATTCCTTGGTCATCTAGAAGGGTGACACTCTTCCCGGCTATGGCCAAAATGGTATATGGCCCAAGGTAAGTGGGGTCCAATTTACCCTCTTTCCTCTGTTGGCTCCGAACGTTCAGCCTCAGAACTTTCATCCCCACCTGAAAGTTTGGAGCAGGTTTTGTGCCTTTTTTTTGTGCGGTTTGGCCGTGATGTTTGTGATAGCCTGCTGGAGAGCATCATCTAATTTGAGGACGTCCTCTGTTGCCTCCTCAACAGAAAGGTTCTCCTCAACACTGCTGTCCACCTTTGAAATTATATCACAATGAAATTAAAACAGTAATACATATATGATTCTAATGTTACATTATGACTATTATGACATTATTATTACATTATGACTATTTCAAAGTGTGTCTGTTTAAATTCAAAGTACAAAGTGCAACTCACTCTGTATTCATCTGGAATTTCAGACGGGTACCTCGCCTCTCTCCCAAACATCAAGAAAAAACGTGAAAATGTTGTGGTAATTTGCCGCTTTGTCCTCAGGCCAAACATTACCGCATCCAAATGCTTGTCCCACTCCTCCGGCCTGTCCTGTACCAATTTGGACAGTGCCCTAGAAAAAAAGAACAAATGACAGAACAAGTCTTAATACTTTTTGAATGTTTTTTGGTTTGAAAATAAAAAAATACATATTATTTAATATTTCAAAGTGATACCTCTGGATGGTCCCATTCATCCTTTCCACCAGTCCATTTGTCTGAGGATGATAGGGTGAGCAGAGGCTTCTTTTAATGCCAAGCATTTGGCATACCTTTTTATTGATCTGTATTGAAAATAAATAAAGACAGCAAATTAAAAATAGTCATAGATGGAATAAGACGTGACTGAGATAGCAAATGTTGTGTTAAAATAGCTGATTACCAAAATTCAGTATATGATAAATGTTTATATACATATATATACATTTATTTAATTTTTGTGGTTATTCATACATACTTCGTTCACAAACTCCCGGCCTTGATCAGTTAGAATCCTTTTTGGGGCTTCAAACTGATAAAAAAAAACTTGAGGATGCACTGGGTAACCTCCTCTGCAGTCTTTGACTTAATGGCATACGCCTGAGGCCACTTAGTCAGGTAATCAATGAGCACACATATGTACTGATTACCTGCTGCAGTAGTTTTTAATTTACCAATTAAGTCCATCCCAACCAACTCAAAGGGTGTGGTAACCTGTAACACATAAAATATAACTGATTAAAGATGTGTAAAATTTCCTGTACAATTTTTATTTCTGTTAATAAGTTATTTTAGTCTAAAACCAAAGATGATACAATAACAAAGATGAGATGTTACGTTTTTTGTTTTGTTTTTTACTTTTATTGGTGTGTATTCCACCTCCTTTTTTATGACGACACTGCTGGCCTGGCATGCAGTACACTGATTCACCTGAAATAAAAACAGAAACAAAGTATTATTATGATCATTACATATATATATATATATATATATATATATATATATATATATATATATATATATATATATATATATATATATATATGTGTGTGTGTGTGTGTGTGTGTGTGTGTGTGTGTATAAAATAATCTTCCCCATCTGTGTGACTTAAAAATCTGATAAGAAAGCATAGGTTCATACTGACCCACTGATTAATGTCCTCTGACATGCCAGGCCAGTAAAATCTTTTAGAGATTGCCTCTCTGGTCTTTTTCTGGCCACAGTGTGCACCAGTGCTGCTCGCATGGAAGTCCACAAATATGGAATCGGCCTCCTCTTTTCCACGGAGCACCTTTGCCTTGTAACAGTGAGGCTGCCCTTTATGTTTGAGATAGTACAATTGAGCATCTGTAAAAAGTAAAAAAAAAAAAAAAAAGTTAATGATGAATTATGAGCAACTACAGTAGACATAAGATATGTATGTGTATTTACTATGAAAGCTACTTAATATTTAAATAATTTCTCACATAAGAAGTAGCCTATGTCCAGCTGACCATGTTTTGATTAAAAAAAAGAAGAGGACACTGAAAAAGTCTAACGTCAACACGCCCAATTGAGCTCAGAGACGAGTGTGAGGCGCAAGTGTCAATTGGAAAAACACCTGCATCATGCCAAAATGACACGCCGTCGATTTCAGAATAGAGCCCAAAGAGCTGCAGGATCCAAAATGTTTTACCTTAAACTAAATAAATGAAATAAAGTAAATTAAATTGACAGCCTAATGAGACGGAATAGGCTAAGAAAGGGTAATTATACTTAATTATGCTTAATTATGTTAGCTTGCCATGTGAGGTAATAATGCCAGTGCCATGGTTAGTTTCACGTAATATTATACGTATATACATTTATATTTACTAGTATACGTACTTACTTGATATAATTTACTTACTTATAGCTACTATACTAACTATACACGATATATTTAATGTATGCCACCTCTGTCTGGATAGAAAACTCAGTTATACAACAAAACAATATATCTGTATAACCACAGACACAAAATCAGGCATTTCTTACAATAATAAAATTAAAGATTAATATAATTAAATTAAAGTCCCTCGGACGCCCCTCATGTATACTCAGGTTAGGTCTATGAATTCAGCTTGAGGACCCATCTCACCTTGTACTTCAAAATTCTTTGTCTTTCGACGAAAGTTTGACTGTTGGACTGTAGATAATCCTGGGGGGAAGTTTCCACCCAACAAGAACGACGTTATCTGGTCAAACAGACAGGGATCCATGATGAACGTTGAAATAATGGTGTCTCACCCAAGTGCATCTAGCATCCTATGCATTCACGTGTCAATTAAGTTATGTTAATTGATGTGTGTGCATGGGCATATAGCCTAGTAGATACATGTGCAGCCTGCATGCCTTAAAGGGCTAATGCAATGCATAAATAGCATTTTTACACTTGCCAAATATTGTTTCCAGCTCCTGATGTTGGACTGAAAGGGCTGCTCTGATTCAAAGTCACTTTATATCACTCATCAGTTATATTTTGAAGAATAATAAATCTTAACCACTACTTTTCACTACTTGTAAACTGTGTAAAGGGCCAGTGTGAAGCGTAATGTGAGGTGGTAATCTGTCACATATGATGCTTCAGAATAAAGACCAGCAATTTTGAGGCAGAAAACATCTTTAAGTTACAAGAAAGGGGATGTAATCACTTTTTGGCAGGTGAAAAGGCCCATTTTCTGAAAAGGCCCATTTTCTGTTGTAATGGTCCTTTCAAGCTGTCTCTTGAACTCAGATCTTTATATTATGAAGCTCAAGAATGAGATCAAGTCATATTTATGCAGAAATAACATTTGAGTAACTGTATAGGTCCTTCAATCACTTTTTGGCAGGTGAAAAGGCCCATTTTCTGTTGTAATGGTCCTTTAAAAGAATTTCAAGCTGTCCTGTGAGCTCAGATCTTTATATTATGAAGCTCAAGAATGAGATCAAGTCATATTTATGCAGAAATAACATTTGAGTAACTGTATAGGTCCTTCAATCACTTTTTGGCAGGTGAAAAGGCCCATTTTGTGTTGTAATGGTCCTTTAAAAGAATTTCAAGCTGTCTCTTGAACTCAGATCTTTATATTATGAAGCTCAAGAATGAGATCAAGTCATATTTAGGCAGAAATAACCTCTCAGTAACTGTATTTGGCCTTCAATCAGCTTTTGGCAGGTGAAAACTGTTCTATTTATAGGCTTATGTAACCCTCCCGAATCATGTCTTTCATAGTATTGTCTCCAAATATTAGGCATAAACAAGAATATTAGATATACAAGACACATCCAAACATGGGAAGCAGATGTAGAGCCCAGATCAGATAAAAGATGATGCAGAGTCACGAGGATACTTGCAAAAGTGATCATTTCTTTATTGAAAATCCACACCTATAAATCACATTCATTACAGTCTAATTCATAAGACAGCGCTAAACAAAGGCATCAGACATACCCAGCACAGAGACATGTCTATCACGTAATTGTCAGGGCTGATTTCGCTACAAACTACACTTCTTTAGGCCACAGTTGTGATAATTACGTAACAACAAACGTTAAACTTTCTAAGACACATACCTTTGCTATAATTGCGGACGTACAGTTGTGTGTATCCGCATATTATGACCGTTTAATCCAGAGAAAACCAGACGTTTAAACGCTACCGCTCAACAGGCTGCTGTGCGCGCTCCCGCGACCAGAAATCAAATTCTGGCAGACGATCACTTTTTGGCACGACACCGGGAACCTGCCGCTTCCTCCTCGACGCGGGCCGAAGACGTCACTCCGACACCCCCCGACGGCGTCTCTATCCCGCGCAGAACTCTGGGAAGTGCAGTCCCAACCTCCACCGGCGTCCCATTCTACCCTCCCGCTGCTGCCATCTCTGGCAACCTGAGAAGCCAGATCCCCGCAGTCGCAGGTAATGATGTCAATCTAGTCAAATCCTGCTGCGCTCTGATTTCAGTAGGCAAATTCGACCCGATGTACCTAACGCATTGTATGTGGGTTGAAGCGATGCATGATGGCTAGAATTTGTTTTTGCTTAGCAGCCGACTACAAATACGTCACAGGGTCACAACCATATCACGTGACCTAAAACATCGTTTTCAAGAGAAGCTTCTCGCAGCGCTAAGCAGCGCGGTCTGCGACGGCTACAATGTGTGTATATATAGCCATATAGCGGGGTACTCAAATACAACTCCTCAAGGGCCACAAAGATGTTTTTCAATGACTCAAAGGTCCATTTATTGAGGTCGGTCAGGCCACATGTGATATACTGTATTTAGTGCATTTCTTTTTGTTGTTCTTCCCTCTGAATTTTGAGGATATGTTTCTTCAAAATGTGTATGCTTTTGTCTCATAATGCCGTTTCAAATTGGGAATCTTCATCACAGATAGTCTCCTGGCATATTAAGCACATGGGTCTTGTGCTGGTTGGAGGAAGAATGAATGCAAACTTTTCAGTCCATTCTTCGTTAAATTGGCGATTTTCACTGTCCACCTTTCTTTAGGCAGAGAACTTGGAACACGCCATTTTCATGTAATCTTTTTTCCCCGTCTATGCTATCTATCTATGCTCCTACTGGCAAAGTGGCAATATGCGAACGCAGCGCTTCAAAAACGAAAGTGAAACTTAAAAATGCGCTCACAGCGCGACCGAATAACAGGCTGTCTGTGTATCGTTGGCATGGAGACAAGTCCCGATACACGTGTTGACCCAACCAAAACACATACTGAAAAAATAATAGTTCCGGGGCCACAAATAGGTGGCCGGCGGGCCGGATGTGGCCGGGGGGCCGCCTATTGAGTACCGCTGCATATAGCCTATGGCTTGAGTCACGTTGACTCTGCTGTCAGACTCGACGGCGTTCGGCTACAGTCTCTTGAGCCCGCCCCCTCAGACACCTGCAGCTCTCGTCGGCGTGATAAGTCAAGTCAAGCCAAGACCATCCTGAACAAGCCTAATGATAAGCGTGTGGTAGATTGTGGTGATGTGTCCGTGATGTTAAAAGATAGCCTTATGATCCTAGACTTGGAAAGACTCTGACACTAGCAGGATTCTCCGTTGTTATGGCGTATACAGAGATGTAATCTGCAAAGTCTATCCATCCCGTCCAGCCGAACTGGATCTTTCCATCATTGCCGATCTTGCCATGTCATACGGGGGAACTCTGTTCTATGAATACCACAAATCATTCTCTGCCAGGGCTGCCATGTTCATTCAGAGGTTAACCAAAGACTGGACTGGTCTGTGGTCGACCTGGCTCTAATCAGCAGGCACTGCACTGGCCGCTAAGCTCTTTCTTGCACCATTCGCAGTTCTTTCTCACACCATGCAAGCTGTGTCCCAAACCCGTGGCTATAGCCTAGTCCATCCGCCGGCAGGCCCAAAAGCCGATGAGGATAAGGTGACATCTTTTTGGACTCCAATGTTCCACAAATCCATAAAAACGTATGCAATTTGTCAACTCCTAGTCTCTAAGGTGTGGAGAATTCACCACACGCTCACGATCTTCAACCCCTCCCAAGACCTCACCATAGGCCATGTAACTCTCCATAGTCATTACCTTTGTGTTCCTGAAACATTCCAAAACTGATAGAGATAGAAGCGGAATATCTGTTCCTATTTCCCAAACTAACTCTGATTTTTGTCCATTGTCTTCCATGGCCCGCTATCTGGGAGCCGTGCTCCAGCCAGCCCACAGGAGCCGCTGTTCATCACGGAGGGAGGAGAACCCCTGTCACGAGCCTGGTTCACCTCTTGCCTCCGCCTCCTCTGCAAATTATGCGGCCTCCCTCCAGAACGCTGCATGACTCATTCGTTCTGCTTTGGAGCAGCAACTACAGCAGCAATGTGCCCAACCTAAAAGCCATGGGCAGATGGTTCTCACCTGCTTATGAACGTTATCTGCGCCATCCTAGATGCTCAAGCCATGAGCCGAATATTGGAAGTACATAAGTATAATCAAAATATTATTATTCACCAAGCTGAGGGGTAACTGATCGGCCTATCTCCTATTTTTATTTTTAACTCAGCCTCCTGACATCTCTTGTAGCAAGAGCGTCAGGGAATTGCCGGTGTGGTTGTTTTGGGGGCCTTTTCTTTGCTGCTGCGCTCCCGGCGTGGCTGTGCCTGCTGCCATGGACTACTACTTGATACATGCTTCTGTTAATGCCACCACTACTGTTAATGCTACTACTACTATACTACCAACACCAAATACAGTTGGAACCCAAGGGCCTGGGCTGCACGAGATTTCTGCCTAAAAGCCTATTAAGGCAGTTTTTTCTCGCCACTGTCGCTGTAAAGCTTGCCCCTGGGTGATGTTGGGACTTTGAAATTGTGGTGACTAACCCTAACCCATTTTGAGCGTATTTCTAGTCCTGCTCAATATTAAGTGTCCGGAGATGACCTCTGTTGTTTGACAATATAAAATTGAATTGAATTTATCATGTAAGGTGACCTGGGGTGTTTGGAAGGCGCCAACAAATAAATGTATTATTATCATTATTATTATTATTATTATTATCATTATTATTATTATTATTAATATATTATGCCGTTCATGATAACTCATGAAGGGCAGGAAGGTGTGCTCTTCGTGTGGAAGAGCAGATAGGATACGTCTGTCTCCTCCTTATTCATCAAGCTGAGGGGCAACGGATCTGCTAATCTCCTTCCTAAATAGGCTACATTTATTTTAACTCAGATAGCACCCTGACATCTCTTGTAGCAAGAGGGTCAGGGAAATTGCCGGTGTGGTCGTTTTAGGGGTTTTTCTTTGCTGCTACGCTCCCTGCTTATGCCGTTCATGATGGCTCATGAAGGGCAGGAAGGTGCTTTTCCTGCCTCAGGCTTTCCACGCAAGCGTGTGGAAGAGCAGATAGGATACGTCTGTCTCCTCTTTATTCATCAAGCTGAGGGGCAACGGATCTGCTAATCTCCTACCTAAATAGGCTACATTTATTTCAACTCAGATAGCCTCCTGACATCTCTTGTAGCAAGAGGGTCAGGGAAATTGCCGGTGTGGTCGTTTTAGGGGTTTTTCTTTGCTGCTACGCTCCCTGCTTATGCCGTTCATGATGGCTCATGAAGGGCAGGAAGGTGCTCTTCCTGCCTCAGGCTTTCCACGCAAGCGCGTGGAAGAGCAGGGAGTCCCAGAAGAGTACCATACCGCCAAATGAAACTTGTGCAAATAAATAAAGATTCTTTTTGACAAAGTGGTCCTGACTGAACTCTATTTTATTAGATTAGGATGTAAAGCTGTCATGTTAACATCAACCAACTGTCAGTTGACTTTAGCCTAATTATCATAAGAATCCGTTTAAATGGCTCCTAACGGTTAACTCCAGTGCACTTGTCCTAATGTTTCTAACAGTTTTAGCTGTTAGCCAGCAGTAAGCCAGGTAAAGTAAGTTAACTAACTGTATTTGTGCTCTAAACCCCTCTCATTAATGTGCATATGGCTTCGTGTTTTATACTGGACAGTTAAATAGTTTGTAATTCGTTTTTATTTTATTTACAATTTTATGAAGATCATCTTGACCCAGTAGTGTTAACACGAAATTACACTAATGATTCATTTGAATTCACAATTGCATTGAAGTGTGTATAATTGAAATATTTACATTTTAATATAATAATGATGATGAATAATGAGTTTGTGTACATTATTTAATATGATTGGGTAAAAACTGTGATATTTGCATCTACATCATCTAAAATGGAAGCAAAGTTTTTTTTTACCAGCAAGCTGTCTAACACATACTAAGAGAGAGAGAGCACATCAGACTAAACTCTTGTTTCCTCTCCTAGACAAAGAAGAAGAATATTCAGCCTCTGTGCTTGATTGGTGAGTTAAGGAAAATCTGAATGGAAACTCAGTACATCTCACGACTGGATAACTGTTAAACTCCCTTAGATTACAGTTTTTTACGATTGAATAAACACAATTTTGATTGTTTTGTTTTGTTTAGCAAAACCCAACACACGAATAGCACAACCACATACCCAATTAGCAAAACACCTTAACTCCTTTGCAAAATGAACCACTCTTGTAAAAACTATACACCAACTTATCAAAACCATATTTTTTTACCATATGAAACACACACGTTGCATATGACTTAACTCTGTTTGCACCAGTTACACTCTGCTGTTGAAAACCTTAAACACTTTCGGCTAATTCTGCTTCTAAGTGCATAGAGTAGTATGGGTGAAGCACACAGGGAATTTGCAAAACATCGCTCGGATTTGCACAACTGTAAACACAATGTCTGCTCACACTTTTTGCAAAACAATACACACAGTGAACACTTGTATGCATTACTGTAGACACCACACAGGACACAAGACTAATGCTGTTGACAATGTTATTTATTTTTTTCCATATACTCAAGCCAACATGGCGAAAAAAACAAACATTTCCCAGTTTTCATGAACATAACATTTTATCCTGTACAAAAAAAGAACCCCCCCAAAAAAGAAAACACAGCACATAAATTGCTACTGTTGGTCTCTTCTCCTAGCTGGATCTGGCCAGAGAATTTCATCCACATCACAGGCGATATCCTCATTTGCAAGACAGCGGGGAAAGAATCGCCGTGCATGCCGTATCCACCCCTGTATGGCTGTGGCCTCAATCTGGTCACAGGCCTCCTCCATGGCCTGAATGAGGGCTACCCGAGCCAGGGGGTGCAGATCGTAAACCTTCCACCGCCATGCCGAGAAAAATTCTTCAATTGGGTTAAGAAATGGAGAATATGGTGGCAGGAAAAGGACTGTGAAATTAGGGTGCTGCGTAAACCAGTTCTGAACCAGAGCAGAGCGGTGGAATGAAACATTGTCCCAGGTGACAATGTATTGGATCTGCATGTTATTTATGATTGTGAGGTTGTATACTCTGTCCAAAAATGTGGGTTTTATACGGACCCATGTTGGCATGGCGGTGGAGGACCGCATTCTGGGTGATTGCCGCGCAAAGGGTGATGTTACCCCCACGTTGCCCCGGGACACTAATAATTGCCCTCTGGCCAATTACATTTCTTCCCCTCCTTCTGACCTTTAAGAGGTTGAACCCCGCCTCGTCTATGTAGATGAACTCATGCTGAATGGCCTCAGCATCCATTTGTAAAACTCTCTAAAATACAGTGAAAGACAAGATTGTGTAGTTGCATAGATTTAGTGTACAGTACATTGACATGTCAAAAAAGGTTATGTGTGCAGTATGCAACATCAGAGTGCTAAAGTGAACAATACATACCTCCACATACTCATGCCGCAGCTGTTTGACCCTCTCTGAGTTCCTCTCAAAGGCACTCGGTACAACTGTTTCATTTGTACCTGGTGTGCCTTCAGGATACGAGCTATGGTGGACAGAGAGACCTGATTCACATTATGAAAGATGATTTGGTCTTCAATAATTTTGGCCTGGATTTCACGAAGCCTGATGGCATTATTTGCCAAAACCATATTCACAATCTCCCTCTCCTGCAGTGGTGTGAAAATGGGAGCCCTTCCTCCTCGTTGTACTCGACCCTCAATCCTATGTAGAACAAAATACATGTAACCTACTGTAAAATGTCACAGGAAGGGGTATCAAAAGTGCTGATATGGGGTGCATACAGTAAGAAGCTGTAAACAGGTAATTTTTTTACCTGTTTTCCAGTCTGAATGCCCTTATGACAGATGCCACGGTGAATCTGCTGAGATTTGGCTGGACTCTCAGTCCAGCCTCCCTCAGCGTCAATCCATGGTTCACAACATGGTCCACAAGAGTTGCGTGAATTTCATTGCTTAAAGTTGGACCTCTTCTCCTTTGAGCTTCAACTACTCCTGCTTGAGGTCTTCCTCTTCCTCTTCCTCGGCCACGGCCTCTGGCACGGCCTCTGGCACGGCCTCTGCCTCCTTCTTCTCCTCCTTCTCCGATTCCCCCGCTCATCCTCACTCTTCCTCTTCCTTCCATTTTGGTTAAGCTTGGTGAACTCACCTGCTGCATTTTTATAGTGCTTAAACCTGATTGGTGTGTCTACAATTAAGCAATCTTGTGTTTGCACACCTGATGGCAGTGTTCAATCAACTGGCTCATAGGTGTGGTACAGTTTTTTACGATTGAATAAACACTAAAATCTAAAGTGTTGCCCAATTATCAAAACCTTACACTCAAGGAGCAAAACTTGGCCCCAGATTTGCACCACTGTAAGCACAATGAGTCCGTTCACACTTTGTGCAAAACAATACACACCGTGATTTGAAACACTAACACACACGTCTATGCATTAGACACAGAAGTATATCAAGATGTCACTTCCTTGCAATTCTAAAGCACTGACTGTCAAATTACCACACCTATGAGCCAGTTGATTGAACACTGCCATCAGGTGTGCAAACACAAGATTGCTTAATTGTAGACACACCAATCAGGTTTAAGCACTATAAAAATGCAGCAGGTGAGTTCACCAAGCTTAACCAAAATGGAAGGAAGAGGAAGAGGAAGAGTGAGGATGAGAGGGGGAATCGGAGAAGGAGGAGAAGAAGGAGGCAGAGGCCGTGGCCGAGGAAGAGGAAGACCTCAAGCAGGTGTAGGTGAAGCTCAAAGGAGAAGAGGTCCAACTTTAAGCAATGAAATTCGCGCAACTCTTGTGGACCATGTTGTGAACCATGGATTGACGCTGAGGGAGGCTGGACTGAGAGTCCAGCCAAATCTCAGCAGATTCACCATGGCATCTGTCATAAGGGCATTCAGACTGGAAAACAGGTAAAAAAATTACCTGTTTACAGCTTCTTACTGTATGCACCCCATATCAGCACTTTTGATACCCCTTCCTGTGACATTTTACAGTAGGTTACATGTATTTTGTTCTACATAGGATTGAGGGTCGAGTACAACGAGGAGGAAGGGCTCCCATTTTCACACCACTGCAGGAGAGGGAGATTGTGAATATGATTTTGGCAAATAATGCCATCAGGCTTCGTGAAATCCAGGCCAAAATTATTGAAGACCAAATCATCTTTCATAATGTGAATCAGGTCTCTCTGTCCACCATAGCTCGTATCCTGAAGGCACACCAGGTACAAATGAAACAGTTGTACCGAGTGCCTTTTGAGAGGAACTCAGAGAGGGTCAAACAGCTGCGGCATGAGTATGTGGAGGTATGTATTGTTCACTTTAGCACTCTGATGTTGCATACTGCACACATAACCTTTTTTTACATGTAAATGTACTGTACACTAAATCTATGCTGAACTACACAATCTTGTCTTTCACTGTATTTTAGAGAGTTTTACAAATGGATCCTGAGGCCATTCAGCATGAGTTCATCTACATAGACGAGGCGGGGTTCAACCTCTCAAAGGTCAGAAGGAGGGGAAGAAATGTAATTGGCCAGAGGTCAATTATTAGTGTCCCGGGGCAACGTGGGGGTAACATCACCCTTTGCGCGGCAATCACCCAGAATGGGGTCCTCCACCGCCATGCCAACATGGGTCCGTATAAAACACCTCACATCCTTAAATTTTTGGACAGAGTATACAACCTCACAATCATAAATAACATGCAGATCCAATACATTGTCACCTGGGACAATGTTTCATTCCACCGCTCTGCTCTGGTTCAGAACTGGTTTACGCAGCACCCACATTTCACAGTCCTTTTCCTGCCACCATATTCTCCATTTCTTAACCCAATTGAAGAATTTTTCTCGGCATGGCGGTGGAAGGTTTACGATCTGCACCCCCTGGCTCGGGTAGCCCTCATTCAGGCCATGGAGGAGGCCTGTGACCAGATTGAGGCCACAGCCATACAGGGGTGGATACGGCATGCACGGCGATTCTTTCCCCGCTGTCTTGCAAATGAGGATATCGCCTGTGATGTGGATGAAATTCTCTGGCCAGATCCAGCTAGGAGAAGAGACCAACAGTAGCAATTTATGTGCTGTGTTTTCTTTTTGGGGGGGGTTCTTTTTTTGTACAGGATAAAATGTTATGTTCATGAAAACTGGGAAATGTTTTTTTTTTTCGCCATGTTGGCTTGAGTATATGGAAAAAAATAAATAACATTGTCAACAGCATTAGTCTTGTGTCCTGTGTGGTGTCTACAGTAATGCATACAAGTGTTCACTGTGTGTATTGTTTTGCAAAAAGTGTGAGCAGACATTGTGTTTACAGTTGTGCAAATCCGAGCGATGTTTTGCAAATTCACTGTGTGCTTCACCCATACTACTCTATGCACTTAGAAGCAGGATTAGCCGAAAGTGTTTAAGGTTTTCAACAGCAGAGTGTAACTGGTGCAAACAGAGTTAAGTCATATGCAACGTGTGTGTTTCATATGGTAAAAAAATATGGTTTTGATAAGTTGGTGTATAGTTTTTACAAGAGTGGTTCATTTTGCAAAGGAGTTAAGGTGTTTTGCTAATTGGGTATGTGGTTGTGCTATTCGTGTGTTGGGTTTTGCTAAACAAAACAAAACAATCAAAATTGTGTTTATTCAATCGTAAAAAACTGTAATTTGACAGTCAGTGCTTTAGAATTGCAAGGAAGTGACATCTTGATATACTTCTGTGTCTAATGCATAGACGTGTGTGTTAGTGTTTCAAATCACGGTGTGTATTGTTTTGCACAAAGTGTGAACGGACTCATTGTGCTTACAGTGGTGCAAATCTGGGGCCAAGTTTTGCTCCTTGATAGTAAGGTTGTGATAATTGGGCAACACTTTAGATTTTAGTGTTTATTCAATCGTAAAAAACTGTAAAGGACACATGGGTCAAAATTCATCTTTCATTTCCTTTTTAGATTAATTATTATCATGTGCAATTTGTTGTACTAAAAAGAGTAACTTTGATTTGTTCAGCTCTGCTGAAGGTGGAAATTAGATTAATTAAAACTGTTTGTGAATTTGAAGTGCATATTTGCTAGTGATGTCCAAATGAAGCTTCGTGAAGCATTTTCTTTATTTTCTGAGCCCAATAGATGGCGCTCTCTGTTCAACAAAGGGTTGAAAGCAATGGAAATATCTCGGCTTTCAACCCTTTGTTGAACAGAGAGCGCCATCTATTGGGCTCAGAAAATAAAGAAAATGCTTCACGAAGCTTCATTTGGACATCACTAATATTT
Source organism: Eutrigla gurnardus (assembly GCF_963514095.1). Lineage (NCBI taxonomy): Eukaryota > Metazoa > Chordata > Actinopteri > Perciformes > Triglidae > Eutrigla > Eutrigla gurnardus. The sequence continues at coordinate 1,091,530 of NC_139918.1, forward strand.
GCGCACAACCTGAGCTTGGTCCGCCGCTACACTCAAACAGTATCCTCTTATCACTGCAACATACTCCAACACAACCTTTTGATCATGGCAGTGTACTGTCAGTGCTGTGCACTCTCTTTGGCTCCATTTCTGCTGGCACACTGATCACCTGACAGTTGTTGAAAGTTAAAAATGTTAAGTCTGCACTCAGACTAGACTATAAGGTGTGAATTAGGCCATTCAGAAATGCTACCTTAAAACAGATTTCATTGTCAACAACATTCTAAGACTGCACAATTATGCCATTTATTGCACGTTGTTTTTGTGTTGTTTTGTACATGTTTACAGTCACATGGCTGAACATACAATGCATTTTCCACGAGGAACAAGTTTATTGAAATTAATGATAGTTTTTCTTCTTTCTGGTTCACACTCTGCAAAAGAAGATTGCCCTTGAAGTCCATCCTGCGTCTCTGATCCCAACCCCCCCAACCCATCTATCCTCTGTTTGCTCAATCTACTGTCTCTGCCTTCTTTCTCTCTCCCTCTAATTCCCTCTGTCGGCCTTGATTTGGCTACCATTGCCAAAGGGCCAAGATTTTATGGTTTCCAAACCTGTCTGTTCTACTCTGACTGTTGTCTCTCTACATTTTCTCTCTCCCTGTATTTCACCCCAGTCGGTCTGTTAGCAGAGAATGCAACAGCCATGCAAGATTTGAAATGAAATAAGACATATCATACTTGAAACCGACCTTGCCAGTCATCATACTGTCAATACTTCAGACCAACCTTGCCAGTAATCAAACTGACAATACTTCAGACCGACCTTGCCAGTTATCAAACTGTCAATACTTGAAACCATCCTTGCCAGTTATCAAACTGTCAATACTTGAAACCGACCTTGCCAGTTATCAAACTGACAATACTTCCTCATCATGCCTCAGAAAGGAAAGAGGTCTAAAGCATCCAAACTGCGCTGGCAGAAGTGTGGTGAGTCTCAAAACTCAAAACCAGCTCAACAGACAGTGAGTTCTCATCTTCATGGCAACAGAGAGGTACATTTTCCTGAGTCTTCTCATGCTGGTGTTACACAGGTGTTAGCATCCAGCAGTCAGAGTCATCATAAATATGCTGAATCCAGAAACAGTCAGTGCACCTGTAACTCTGCATCATTTCTAGCTTTCCTGCATGAGTTAGGACACCTTCAATGTGCAGAACTTGATCTTGTTTTGGATAGAGGCCATACCATGTATACTCTTACTATCAGTCAATTGAGTGCTGATGGACGACAAGTTCACCCACACTTGAATACAGAAGAAATTCCTGAGATTGTTTTTGGCTACAGACAGCATCACATAATGACAAAGTGTGAATCAATGTTTGGTGTATTTGCAGCTCTTGCTGGCGAAGGCGAAAACCCGGACCTCTCAGACAGACTGCAGTGCTTGTCATCAGGTGTAAACTACGCTTTGTTGATCATGAGTTCCGTTTGCATCGCTGTTTTCCGAGACCAGCAAGGAAGGTATGGCTTTTTTGATCCACACTCTAGACGACCCAATGGCCTACCCCATGGCCCATTCGGTACTGGTACAGCTGTCATGTTTATTTTCACACAGTTAAGCGATCTGATAACAAAGATTGTCACATTATTCCGTATGTTAGGCACTAGCCCGTACGCTCCCTATGAGCTGATGCCTGTTCTGTTTCACACTATAGATGAAAACACTCCACATGTCGAGTCTAATGCAGACATTGCTGTTTTGCACATGAGAGAGCAGGACCTTAACACTGTGTGTAGAGTAACACAGGCTGATATTGAGATGTCTTTGCCATCGTGCTCAGTTACAGAGTCCACACCCTGTCCTGACGTTACATTAGATGCAAATGATTTTGCAGAGGAATGTCCTTCCTCAGACACACCAAAACCTAACAATCAACATATGCCAAAACTATCAAAACATACCAAACAAGAAAAGAAAAAGATCAAAAGAAGACTTGTGGATTTGGAGAAGAGAAAAGCTACACATTGCAAAACTGCTGAGGGGAAGCTTAAAAAAGTAGAAAAAAATAGGACGGAGAGGGAAAAGTATGCTAAGATGGTAAGATAAATCCTACAACAAGCTGAAAAAATCCCAACAAATTGAACGTTACAGGCAAAACGTTGAGTGCAGAAACAGAAAGATGTCCTATATAACCACTCGCTATCAACAAGACACTAACTTCCGAAAGAGGCAAAAGTCATATATAACTGAACGCTACAGTCGAGACACTGGCTTTAAAAAGAGACAAAAGTCATATATAACGGAACGCTACAGTCGAGACACTGGCTTTAAAAAGAGACAAAAGTCATATATAACTGAACGCTACAGTCGAGACACTGGCTTTAAAAAGAGACAAAAGTCATATATAACTAATCGTTATGCAAATGACCCTGCATTCAGATCTAAACACAAAGAAACAATGCGACACCTCATGAGAAACAAATACAAAAATATCCTTGCATTTAGAATGACTAATATCACACGCTGTGCGTTGAGAATAAGACAAAAGTACAGACAGATAAACAGAGAACATAACCTGAGAGATGACAGTCAGCGTAACCACAGGGATGACTGTGTGATTCGAGAAGCTATAGAGATTTTTCGATCTCAAATTAAAAATGGGCCAACATATGTCTGCACCGTTTGCCACAGAGCATTATTTCCAAATCAAGTGCGACGCTGCAACAGGTCAAAATACCTTAAAAAACCACATGTTGCTGAAACTTGCCTGACAGGGAGGTTTGTTCATGTTTGTACTGATGAATGCCAGTGCTCAGTACCAGATGAGAGAAAGGGGGAGTGGATCTGTCACACTCTGCCATCCCTCGCCATGGCTAATGATTTAGAGATTGCGGATATTCCAGATGCACTTAATGGTTTAAACATATTGGAGAGGCATCTCATTGCCAAATGCTTACCGTTTGCCAAAATTATCCCGCTTCCCAAAGGTCAACAAAGAGCCATTCATGGCAACGTGGTATGTGTCCCTTCTGAAGTCCAAGAAACTGTTGATGCCTTACCTAGACTAAGAAGTGAGTAAAGCTAAAGAGGCGATTATGCTATAAAGGTCATCAGCTCTTCCAAACCGTCACTTGGCCTAAACTTGTGAGGGCTCTGCTCAAACTAAAAGAAGTCCATCCCCAGTATGAGGAAATAACTATCCGAGACGAAGCTGAGTTATGTGACCCAACACTTCCTGATGCGGAAGACGAGGACACGGATGAGGATGACAAAATGGATGATGATGATTATAATGCCGAGGATTGGATGGAAATTGACAGATTTGAGAACGATGCGATTTGCGATGCAGAACGCTATCCTGAAAAAGCTGAATCGGTTGTTCGTGGTCAATCTTGTGATGAACATCAACCACTGCAGCAGTCAGACAACATACATCAGGATGGTGATGAACCTAATGGCTGCATTGCTCTTGAGTCATGTCTCCAGCCAGTTGATGTTTCAGAGGAGATATTAAGTTTTAGTGAGGGGATCTACTCTGTAGCCCCCGCCGAAGGAAACAAACCAGTAAGCTTTTTTAAAACACCTAAACTTGAGGCGATGGCTTTCCCTGTTCAGTTTCCCACTGGTGAAAACACGCTTGATGAAAACAGATGTATTAAATTAACGCCTTGCAGTTATTTCAAAACTAGGCTTTGCTGTGTCGATGACCGTTTTGCAAGAGATACAAATTACTTGTTCTTTGCACAGTTTGTAACAGAAATATACCTGGCCACTTCCAGCATGAAAATACAGTTACGTAAAGGCAAGCCTTTTACCCGAGATGGCCGCAGAATAAACAATGCAATGTTGCAAGACAAACACGAGGTTGAGAGACTAGTGCGTAACAAAGATGCAGTCCGATTCATGACGCCACTGAGAGGCACCCCAGCCTATTGGGAAAAAACCACAAAAGATCTGTTTGCTATGATCAGACAGTTAGGCACACCCACGTTCTTTTGTACTTTTTCTGCTGCCGAAATGCAAAGAGGTGATTACACCCATAAAGACTCAACAAGGTGAGCAAATTCATTTTGATGAGCTCGACTGGTCTTCCAAGTGCGAGATATTACGAAACAATCCTGTGACAACAATGTGCATGTTTGACAAACGTGTTGAGGCGTTGTTTAGAGATTTGATCCTGTCACCTGCACAACCGATTGGCAAAGTTGTTGACTACTTTTACCGGTTGGAATTTCAGCACCGAGGAAGCCCACACATACACTGTCTCATATGGGTGGAAGGTGCACCTGTGTTTGAAGTAGAGTCTGAACAGAAGGTGTGCGATTTTATTTCCAGATACATCACAGCTGAGCTGCCTGATCCAAACACGCAACCCGCACTGTACAAAAAAGTTACAGAAGTTCAGATGCACAGCAAAACGCATTCAAAGACATGTGTTAAAATCAGTAATTCTAATTGCCGTTTTGGATTCCCCAAACAACCTGCCTCAGAAACCATGTTAATAAGACCTGGAGATAATGGTTATCCAAAAAAAGTAGCAGAAGCGACGTACAAGCTCACAAATCTTAAACAGTTGCTAAATGCACCTGAAAACGCATGTCTGACTTTCGAGCAGATTCTGGCTCTGTGTGAGCTCACGGATGATGAATACTACGAATGTCTGTGTATCACAGCCACATCCAGTGCGGTGATACTGAAACGCAATCCAAAAGACTCTTGGGTAAATGGCTACAATCCTGACCTCCTTGATGCCTGGGACGCCAACATGGACATTCAGTTCGTTCTCAGTGCCCACGCGTGTGTTACCTATATCTGCAGCTACATCAGCAAGGCCGAACATGGTTTAAGTGAATACCTCAAAACAATGATACAAAACTTGCGTCAAGAAAACGTCAATGAAAGCGATGAAATGAAACAGATTATGCAGGCGTACTCCAAAAAAAGAGAAGTCAGTGCTCAAGAGAGTGTTGCTCGTGCGTGCGGCCTACACATGAGAAAGTGTACACGCAGCGTTGTATTTGTACAAACAGACGACAACGCGCTTAAAATGAGTTACCCCCTCTCGTATCTTGAGAACAAAACACTAGATTCTGTTCATGTGTGGATGAGCGGGTTACCTGAAAAGTATAAATCCAGACCTGAAACACCAGAGTTTGAGGCAATGTGCTTGGCCGATTTTTGGCCGATCTTTCTTATCAAACTTGCAAAGCCTCTTAGATGCACTGGAAATAATGGATCAACATCCCATCTTAGTCTGTGGTGATTTCAATGAAGATCTTTTGTCGAGGGCAAGCAAGCCGATACTAAACATTTTTTCAGTCTAAAGGTTACGAGCAACTCATCACCACTGCTACCACTGACAAAAACACACTGTTGGACTGCGTTTGCATCTCTCGACCACAGTGCCGTCTCCACTCGGGTGTGCTGAAAACTTACTACAGTTATCACAATCCTGTGTATTGCGTATTAACCCCTGAAACAGTGTAAACATAACCATTGAAAACTACATAAAATTACCATTTCAAAATCATTTCATTTCAGGCATTTCATGACTATGGGCTGACATTCCACGATTGAATAGGTTGGAGTTTATTATTACAATGTGAAGTACCTAAACAGTTTGACAAAATATGACTTAACACTGAAAGTTGTAACATAAAAAATGGAGAGGTGGTGGGGTCGTCCCTGGCAGCCAGGCTGTAACATCTGTCCTGGCTGCTCCAGCCTTTCATGGACTGGGAGGGAGGGAGGGATGGAGGGACGATCTCACCTATAAAAAAAAAAAAGCTAACATTTATTACCGACTATTTTACACTCCGCTGATAAGATGACACAAAAATAGAGAAATGTAATTAAAAAAAACATTGTCAAATGGCAGTTTACTAGATCATGACTCGTGATACACACTGCATTCTTCCATAATTCTAAGGGCCAAAACAAAAATTTTACTAAACACCTAACAAAACTTGAAGGAGGTCAGCCTCAGCCTCAGATTCTTTGACCGAGACAAAAACTAAATTCACCAATGCAATGTGTCATATTGCAAATTAATCAAAGCTGAGCAACAAAAAGCTTTTACATTATGCAAGTCCCATGTCAACCCGTTGAGCTGGACCCAGGTACATGGTAAGTGAGCAAAACAGGTCATAGCATATGGACACATTTCAAATGATCCAAGAGAGTCCTATTCATTATGAGGTAGAAGGACCAATCACAGCCCTGCATTTGTCTAACTGTTTCCTTTCTGTGTGTGCACGACTGCTTTACAGCTAACAAATACCTTAAAGCATGCCACTCCATGAAGACAGAAGAAGTCCAGCAACACTTCACTGTATTCTTCACTGCTACCCTACAAGGTCCATGTTCCTGGGGAATGGAGACACCATACCAGGAGGCCACCGCTTCACTTTTGAATGATCTGGACCTGTGTCTGGTATGTTACTACCGTATGTTTTTCTTTAATCACATGAATGTTGCGAGATACTTTTTGTGATACAATACATTTTGATAACCTGCGTCACTGGTTGATGTCATCTCTCCCCTCCACTAGTCTAATAAAAGAGGTGAAGTTGGATACATGCAACAGAAGCCAGGACATGCTGACAGAACAGAGCCAGTACATCAGGAAAACCACAGGCACACAGCCATGTTGCTTATCTTGAGCACGACTCAAGCATTTGAACTAATCCAAAAAACGAATCCACTTTTACTTCCATAATAGTTAATGACTTGATCTTGAAATTTATAACATTTTCATTTGCAGAGGTAAACATAAAAACTGTGCTGTAATGATTAAGAGAGATTTGTAATCCATGTCATCTATTTATGGTGGAGTGCAGAGGGTTCAGCTTCATGGTTAGGACACAAACCATATATACTATCCAGCTGGGGACCTTTTCTGGGTTCACTTCTATCCCTGCATTTGCTCTCTGTCTCTTGATATTTTTTTGAACAAAGACAAAAGGCCAACACAACATTTGATTACAAATTATATGTGAAGTTTGAAAAAAAATCTGTCATTATTTACTTCATATTTTACAATGTTGTTTTGCTCTATTATGATGTCTGTCATCTTGTTTACAGGAAATGCTGCTTTGAGAGAGTCTTCAGCACCAGGGAGAGTTCAACTCAACACAGCCATTGCAACAGCAGCAACCATTCCTGTTGCGGAGCCACGGTCTTCTACAGAACTTTTACAAATACTCCATGCTCAGCCGTCCTGGTAGGGGATCCCTCTAAGACTTGGCCTACCTAAAGGTTTCTCCACTTTTTTCTCCCCTAAAGAGGGTTTTAAGGGAGTTTTTCCTGACATGCTTTGAGGGTCGAAGGCTGATGATGCAAAGTTCTGCCAACAAGATCAGATCATCTGTTTTTATTTCAAGCTTGTGCAAAATTTGAATAAAGGTTTTGTACAGAATATTGCAACTTTGTATGCCTGATCTATCTTGGAGGGATCCACCCAACACAGTTATGGTAATAATTTAAATAATTGTAGTAATTCTGTTGGAGCAGTTAACTATGAATATTTTTTATATATGAGTCAATTTGTAAAATTTGTTACATAATTACAACATGATTTAACGGGCCATGAAGAGCAAGGCCGAAGACTGCTGGTACAGACCAGGGAGTTCCAACCAGCCATTCTGTAGGTTTAGGGTTCTGCTGCATTCAGTTTCAAACTTATAATTGAAACCCTTGCATTCTGACTCACACAGTTTGCACTTGCATGCATTATGGATATTATTCATCTTCTGAATCCTATTCATAATACAGTTAATTAGAACCTTTACCACTTTTTCAACCCAATTATACTCCCAACTACTTTTTCATACATTTTCAAATCTTATATTGGTAATATTCAACTGTTCAAAGACATTCATACTAATTCCACCCATTCCCACTTTTCCAACTATTCATACTACTTTACCTTCTTCATACTCATTCAAGTCATCATACCAGTGTAGCGTCAGCTATTATTCATAACTTAAAATATTCCACATCTCTCATACATTCATGTTATTATTCAACTCTTCAAAGACATTCATACTAATTCAAACTCTTCTCACTTTTCCAACTATTCATCCTACTTTAACGTCTTCATACACATTCAAGTCATCATACCAGCGTAGCGTCAGCTATTCAGCAGTCATCATTCACACCGCAATTTCGTAGAAATTGCATTCTCTAGTTACATCTGTTATTGTTTTATTCACTTTCGTTAAATCCCTAGTTAATCAATAAATAACCTTATAGCATAAAGTCATTGTGGATATTTCTTCTGTGCAGAATACAAAGATCCCTATTTCAAGAACTTATGATCTAAGGAAATGAGACTGATTTATTAAATTATATTGATTAATTGTTAATTAATTAATAAGTGGTCATTAGAGTCATTAAGGTGAATTCTATAAAGTTCTGTCTGACCAAGAGATGGTGCCCCTTTTACGAGAGCAGATATTGAAATTGTAAATGAATACACATTGATATACATATTTTAATATCGTCCTTAGTTTCCTTACATACACAGTTTACGTAGGTACCATTAGGTATTATTAACCTTGTTTTCCTACAGGGGGGTGAGGCAGGGCTGCTCTCTCTCTGGTATGTTGTACTCTCTGGCCATCGAGCCTCTGCTTCACAAATTAAGAGGAAAATTAAATGGTGTGTACTTCCCCCAGTGTGATAGCCCTTTTAAACTATCTGTCTATGCAGATGACCTCATTGTGATGGTAAGAACACAAAGTGACATAGACATTTTAACACAAACTGTAAAAGATTTTGGTTTTATCTCCTCTGCAAAGGTGAACTGGGGGAAGAGCGAGGCTCTGATGGTCGGAGAGGAGCTGGGGGATCAGCTCAAGCTGCCTGGTGGCCTGGTCTGGAAGAAGGAAAGGCTCAAGTACCTAGGGGTCTTTCTGGGGGATGAGACCTATAAAGGTAAACACTGGGAAAATGTGGTTGAGAAGGTGAAGGGGCGCCTCTGTAGATGGAAATGGATTTTTGCCTAAAATGTCCTACAGAGGTCGCACCCTGATCCTGAACAACCTGGTCTCATCCACCCTGTGGCACTGGCTGGCCTGTGTCGATCCTCCAGTTTCTCTCCTAACAGAGGTTCAACGGGTTTTAGTAGATTTCTTTTGGGACAGGATGCACTGGATACCACAGTGTCCTGTTCCTTCCCAGGGAGGAGGGGGGGCAGGGCCTTATCCATCTGGCTAGCAGGGGCGCCGCCTTCCATCTCCAGTTCCTCCAAAGGATCCTGACTGGGCCAAAGGACACTGTGGAGACCCCTATCGCAGTGCATCCTGAAACGTTTTAACACCCTGGGTCTGGATTTTAATTTGTTCTTAATGAAAAACAACACGGTAATGGCACCCTCTCTTCCTAGTTTTTACAAAAGTGTTTTTATTTTTTGGAGCATTTTAAACAGGGAGCGGAAACAGCAGGGGGAATCCCTGCACTGGCTGCTGCAAGAGCCCATCCTGTACGGGACCCGGATCAACCATCCCAGTTGGGCAGCGGCCACCCTGTCCAGGCTGCTGCAGACTGCGGGTTAGTCGGACCCCAATTGGACAACCCTGCTGAGCTGGCAGAAAGACTGGGAGTAACATCCACCAGAACTATGGTAAAGAGCCTGGATTACTGGAAGCAGCAGCTGACCGGGCACAACATCCGGCTTTTAACAGACTTCTCAGAAGGATCCATCTCCCCCGACCCTGAGGACCCCTTTCCTGCCATTTTTCTGGCTGTGGATTTTAAAGACTGCTCTGGTCCCCTGTTAGAGCCAGGACACCTAGTCCCCCTGGAGGGGGCCCCTGGTATGGCCCTTTACAAACTAAGGGTGAAAACACTGAACAGGAAAAAACTAAATGAGCGGGCAGACACTCCCTGGAGGGGCTACCTGTGTCTTGCCCCGGAATCCAGCCCTGAGTGGAGGTCCTTGTACAAACCTCCACTGTGCAAAAGACACGGGGACCTGCAGTGGAGGGTCCTGCATGGGATTTTAGCAGTCAACTCTTTCCTTTCAGTTTTAAACAGGACAATAGATGACAAATGCCCATTTTGTGACGAGAGGGAAAACATTTTTCACTGCTTTTATGAGTGTCATCGTCTGTCAGCACTGTTTCTCTTTTTACAAACTGTTTTTATCAGTTTTAAAGAGAGTTTAAACAAACAGGTTTTTATTTGTGGTTTTAGATACACTCGCCCACAAAAGCACAAAAGCCAGCTTTTAAACTTTGTTTTAGGCCAGGCCAAGATGGCAGTGTACATAAGCCGAAAGAGGAAGGTGAAAGAAGACCTCCATACTTGGACTCTTTTAAAGACCTCTGGTGCTGGCAGAACGCTCTGTGCTTCATAGAAGCAGGAAAAATGTTTTATGCCAATTACCTGTTATGATTCTTTTATTATTTATTTATTTATTTGTGTAGATGTGTTTTTTTTAACTAACTTTTTTTAAGTCTTTGGAAAACTAAGTTGTGAACTAGTTTTTTTTTTTTTTTAAAACCTGCCATAATAAAAGTTGGTTTCAAAAATCAAAATCTCTCCGGTCTCAGCTACACTTCTCTCTCCTGGTGCAGCCTGGCTGTAGGTGAGGAAGTGGGTTATGGAAGCGTTAAATCTGCGTCGAGAATGAACAGTGCGGTAGTGATTTTTTTGGACAGCACAGAAAAAATGAAAGAACTTCTTTTACAAAGAGTTGTAAAAGGTACTTTCACCCCTGTGTCATCACTAGTTAACCCTGCAAAAAGGGTTATTATCTCAAATGTTCCCCCTTTTCTGAAGACTGAGCTATTGGAGAAAGAGCTAGCGAGACACGGACAGCTGGTGTCCCCCGTGAAGCTGATCTCCATTAGTTGCAAGTCTCCCCACCTGAAGCATGTCGTGTCTTTCAGGAGACAAGTTTTCATGGTCCTTAAGAAAAGTGACGAGGAGCTGAATTTGGTTTTCAGATTTAGGATCGACGATTACATTGTACATGTGACCTCTGTCACAACCTGGCTCAAAGTCAGTGACAAAAAGGGAGACCACACAGTCTAGAAGGAGTTAAACATATTTTAATTATATAAAGTAAACAAAATAAGACAACATAATAGGCAAACTAAACAGAAACACATGCTGTCAGTCGGCAGGCCAGGGGAAGAGAGAGATCATCAGCAGCAGGTCTGCTTAAATAGCCTCCTTAGCTGTCAGGTGAACTGCATCTCCCATCAACAGCTCCACCCACCTGGAAGAACAAGGCCACAGCCAGCACAAGAAACAGACATGGCCAGCTCTGAAGCCGTCACACTCCCCCCCATAAGACAGGGTTCTCACCCTGAACCTTAGGTACAGTAATATACACGCACAATTAGTAATTAAAGCAGAAAGGACAACTTAACTGTATGGCGTGAGGATGTGATGGGCTGGTACTGTACACAGCCCCCCCCTTTTCCGGCCCTGTACTAGTTAACTGATCACTCCTCTTCACTCCGGACTCTGCACCTCCAACCTCAGCAACCTTGACGCCTAGGAGCAGTTTAAGAGGAAGGAAAACAGACTACAGAAGACAGAGTAGGAGACATCAATCATGTTGTACAAGACTATAAAGGTGCACGGGACAAGGCATCCGCCATAATATTGTCTTTGCCCTTGATGTGCCGAATGTCCAGGATGTAAGGCTGCAGAAACAGAGCCCACCGCATGAGCCTCTGATTTGGGTTCTGCAGAGAGTTCAAAAAAGTAAATGGGTTATGGTCGGTGAACACTGTGATTGGCCTTCCCGAATCTAGATAGACATGGAAATGCTGCAAAGCCAAGATTAATGCCAGCGCTTCTTTTTCGATCACTGAATAATTTAACTGATATGAGTTGAACTTCTTTGAATAGAAGCCAACAGGACGTTCAGTACCTCTTTTATCAGCTTGAAGTAATACTGCACCTGCTCCAATATGACTTGCATCCACATGTAGCTTGAAAGGCTGATCCAACTGGGGAGCCAACAGAAGTGGAGTAGAGCACAATAACTCTTTAACATCACAGAAAGCTTGCTTACATGAGGCAGACCAGATAAATTTAGCTTTTGCCTTCAACAAGTCAGTCAGAGGAGCCACCACAGTTGAGAAATCACGGCAAAACAGCGTCACAATGAAATGTTTTGGCTGTGGAGCAGAAGGGCATATGATTCGCGGCGGGCTCCGGTCGCGGCGGGCTCCGGTCGCAGCCTCGGCGCGGGCTCCGGTCGCTGGGACCGGTGGCGGTGCCCCTGTGCCGGCCGAGTCGTGGAGGAACACGCAGGATCCTCAGAAGGAAAACAGGGCTGACAGCGATCAGGAAGGCGAGGGCATGGAGGATCCGATGATTCAGGAAGGTAAGCAGACAGTTGCTGAGCTACAGGTAGATATTGGCCTTCGATATTGGCCTCCTCTGCTTACGTCACAGAGCTGCGCGAAGGCTGTTCCAATTCGTCCAAATTCGAAGGCTCCTCCAAATGCAGCCGACAAATGTGTCCTCCTTTTCCCTGTATTCGGAGGATGCACCGCTACTATTCTTCGCGGCCTCCCATATCCCAAGATGCTTTGCGCGCCGCTGTTCAACCAAGAATGGCGGCCAACAATGGCAGCAGCAGCGGCACCGGCAGCAGTTCGGAATACACATTTAAATGTAAGTAACGGGTTTTTGCTTATAGGAGGACGTTCAAGGGGCCTTAAAACATATTTGAGTGTTAAAATGCGTGAAGTTAATAATGCTAATACGTGTAGCCACCGGAGTGTAGGGCCAGCTACGTGATGTAGCTTAAGGCTGTTGATACGAGGAGCTCAGTTAACGTTAGCCTTTAAACGTAACGTAAGCCTAAAACCCTTCACTTTCAAATGTTACAAGCTCCGATGGTAACTTATATCTTATTGTAACCGTGGAGCTGTTAAGTTAATTTGTTCTCGTTGTAAGTTGTGTAGGCTACAGTCCGCTCCTCTCGCAGCTGAATATATAACGTTAACGATGGGTTGTGAGCCCCGCTGTATTTTTAGGCTGTAAAACTGTAAACGTTTGGATTGAATACAGAGCTAACCTTAGGAGCATTATTACTGTTAATATCGTTATTATATCGTACAATCGTTTTGCATGTTGACATAACAGGAAATGTGCTTTACATGTCGTTTTGTTGTAGAGAGCAAGGAGCAGACTGAGGATTTGATCAAACTCCGGGTCCGGGATGAGGAACGACCACCTGTTGAGGCCAAGAACACAGGACCACCGACAGCAGCAAGAACGAGGAAAACGGATGACTTGCTGGATTTGATCAGGGAGGACATGAAGTTACAGAGGGCACTGCATGAAAAGTGGGATTTTCGTCAGTTAGCGGCCCTGTAAATTGACGTGGAAGTTCAGGTTTACGACTGCAAACGGCAATTTGCAGGAAACACCGAAAACTGACGTAAATTGCCGGGAATTGACGTGGGCCTTGCTTGGCAGTTGTCCCCCCATGACCCCCCTCCCCGTAATCCTAGGGGAGGCTTTAACATGTAAATGAAAATGCTGTGAGCTATACAAATGCAAATCAGGGTAGCAGGGGGAGTTTTCCCCCAGGTGACATTTTTCTGAAAGGTGTTAACTTCAGTTCATCTTCATTCAAAGATATAACTTAATTTCATCTTCATTCAAAGATACACAAAACAATTTGCTTCAACAATTACTTTTAATCAGGCTTTGCCACAAAGGTAAAATGTACATTCATGCAAACAACATCACAGTCTCCTAGAGCTCAACCACTGTGCATAGTGGCATGACTACAGTGACCCTTTCTGTGCTTAAATGCACAGTGGATGTGTTAACCACACATCTCCCAGCAATGCGCTCAACAGGCAGAAATGATGCTGGGTATGACGTGTCTGTTCCCTGCAAGCTCCAAACTTCTATTGGCTTTCCATTAAAATGTCTGTCCGGATGGGGATGAAGCCAGGAAACTTGCGCAGTAACATGTTTAAATGCAGTACCTTTTGACACAACATTAACAACTATAAACTGCTTTATAATGGCTGGTCGTAGTTCTGAGGGTCAAGGATGGGTTCATAGATCATAGATCTCGGCTGTGTTCGAAATGCCATACTAACGTCCTACTCGTACTTAATTGTGACGTAAATTTGAGTACGTAGTGCGTTCACATACAATAGTATGTGAATTTGTGCACGCGAGAAATGCCCGGATGTATACTGCATTGGCAAGAATTTCTGAGTACAGCGGACCTTGCTAAATCTACTCAACTTCCCAAAATGCAATGCGGCTCGTCTGACTTCACAAGTTTTGGATAATGGCGGACGACTGCGGTGATTCTGGCGAGGAGCCCGACACAAACCGCGTACACATGTAAGTATACTGTAACATGACTTTTACGTTTCCAGCTGACTTTTAAATCGTATTGATAATGAACGTTACTTTATTGTTGTTGGCATTGTACGTTAACGTTACGAATCGAAGGTCCTGCCAGCCGGCTAGCCTACTGACGCTAATTTACCATTTAGGGGTAGCGGAAAATGTGCCGTTTTTACCGACGTTAACTAATAATATAGTGCTTATGTTAAACCGTGGTTATATATTTACTAACGGTGATTAATAACGCCGTGCACCGTTGTCCGCTAAAGGGACGGCAGACACCGGGCGCCTCATTCAGTGGGGGGAACGATGACGAGACGTTCACCGGCAGGAGGGATGCTGCTCTGAGAGGCTTCACTTAAGAAAATGTGGTTTAAATGTTATAATTCTTATATCCAGGACTGCTGGAGACTCTCAGGATGTCCCAGGACTGCTGGAGACTCTCAGGATGATTGCGGTAAGAATATGTTCGGTGACTGCTAGCTAAGCTAAAATTAGCAAAGCAAGCCCAAGCTAAAAGTAGCTTAAACGCTAATAGTCCAAGCTAAAAGTAGCATAGTAGCCTTGTAAAAGAACAAGAGAGAGGAACCAGTGTAACGTTAAGTTGCTTTGTTAAGTGTATGTTGGTCTTTTACAGGAAGCAGTACGCCGTCTTCACAACTCGGAGACGAATTGTAGGCGCTACGAACCGGAGTAAGGGTTGGATTTAAAGAATATGCTTTCATTCTGCTGTATAAGGAAATAGATGCGTTAACAGTAGATACCGATCTAAACTGTATTCATACCGCTCATTTAATTGTTTTCCAGCTGCCTGTAAGACATTCTATGAAACGGTACGCAGGAGCTTCAGACACACACAGCCTGATCTCGCATCGCAGGCGGAAGCTGTGAAGACGTCAGCTCGGAGTCGTTCCAGGAGAAAGAGGGTAAGACTTATTAGATCCGTTTTTGGTCAATGTGACCAAACCTACCTAAACCTATTTTTCAGGTGCATTAATAGATGTTTTGTGTCCATGCGCAGTGCATCGCGCAGTACTGATTGTCTTTATTGATTGTTTTACAGCTGCTGGAAGCGAGACGGAGTGTGCTTGCTGGCGATGAGGCGGACCGTTGGAAGTGCGCCACCACAGACATGATGTCTGATGAGGAGGACGGCGTCGTTGGCGGGGTGTCTGGATGGATTGTGCGACCTCCATCCTCTCGTAGCCAGGAGCTCACCGAGCTCTGTGCGACTCTACAGTCGCGATTAGAGAAGACTCCCAAGTACAGGGCCACGCACCGCAGGCGGCTGTAAAATTGACCAAATTCGGACAGAATGTCGCCAGTTCATTTGTTTGTTGTGTGGGCAAATTTGTACAGTTAGGGTTAGGGTTAGGGTTAGTGTTGTGTTGTCAATAAAGCTCTTTCTTTGAATACTTCCTCCTGGCAATTTTTCCTTTCCTCAATTAATTCATTCATATTTATATTTATAAATATATAAATAAATAAAAATAAATGTGTGTATGTATAAATATACATATATATATATATAAACATATGTATATATATATATATGTGTGTATGTATGTATATATATATATGTATATATGTATATATATATATATATATATAGTGATAGATCTGCTAACCAATCACTAGTGATTATTCTTGTTTAAAAGACCCAGTGTGACCAATAGTAACACATCTGCCAACGGGGGTGGGGTTTACATTTATAATGACTCATCAGGTTGACCAATAGTGACAGATCTACCAACGTGGGTTGGCTTTACATTTATAATGACCAGATCTGCCAACCAATCACGAGCGATTATACTTGTTTAAAACTAGTGGTTTCATCCAATCCTGAGGGAGGATATTCAAGCCATCTCTGGCCAGGCGGGGTTTCGCCGCTATTCATATGCTAATTAGAGCCTTCGCTGTGGTTCGTTTCCGACAATTTTCGGCACAGACGAACGCGGCGTTCGCAGCCTGTAAATTGTCGTTAACTCCCGAAAATTAGGGAGATTTTCGGGCGTTTACAGGGACGAAAATCCGACTTTTCATGCAGTGACGGACAGACCTTCACGGACTGATGAAGCAGAAGTAGTCTGGGAGGAGGTTATGGTTAATCAGATTTGCCCCGATACACTAAGAACTGTTGCCCAGTGTGGAAAAAATAAACAAACAGAAAAACGCACCCTTTTCCACTAATAAAGACGCTCACATTTACTGTTTACTGTCTGTTTTACTTAGCAACGGTCTGTTACACAGAAATACAAGACCGTAAGATGTAGAATCAGTGTATAGAATGAGTGTAATTCATTAGAGTGTCATCAAAATGCAGCATTCAAAAGAGCCGTGTCATAAAAAAATGTTAATCCACTCCTTTTGTGAGAATTGTTGTCACAGCCCACGAGGTGACAGATAGACGACCTGTTATAAATCGGTACTCAAGATGGCGCTGCGACCGCTGTGTGACGTCACATGATATCTATGAATATTTTAACCCGTGTAACAAAGATGAGTAGTGTGCACAGATCACAACATAAACAAATACCATGCGGGGATGAAATCAGAAGCACCTGTGCATAAAAGGACGCATCACCAAGCTCTGTAGCCTGTCCCTTGTCGGCGAGCGTCTCTTTTTTTCTCTTTTCTTTTGAATTTTCTGAGATGGGAGATGCCGAATATATACTCACTATCTGATGCTGAGGCTCTTTGTGGTTGGCTGAGAGACATGTGAACTTGTTAGTTTGCATCCCGTTTTAATCTGTGTTAATTCAGTCAGGTCGAGTTTCCATTACGTGTGCCAACCACCTTTGATCCGTCATCAGATGTGACGGGACAATCGATATAGATATACATTTACGTGTTGATTCCATTAGTTGCATTAAATAGTGGTTGTTGCGATTACTGTTTGCATTTAAATGTGCCTGACATTCTGAAAAACCTGCTTGTGCAGCCAAACTACCACTGCACCGGCACCGAGTAGACCAGGTTGGAGCTGGCGGGCTTTCAGCACACTTTCGGAGCAGCTTTTTGGCACGAAATTGTCACTGCACCAAGCTGAATCTGTGACACTTCCCCCTGATGCAGCGCCACATCCATCTCAGTGCACTGCTGTCTACCAAATTGCCAAACTGACCATGCGCTGTGTTGCGCTGCATGAAACTTGCACTGCGCCACCCTGCGCCGCGCCACGAAACTAGAGCGCCATAATTCCTTTCCAATACAATAATTTAATTTATACATTAATAATACCATTTGTTAAGCATGCATTGCATGCATCTCACCTTCACAAAGGTACTCATAAAATGAGTCTTTTGGAGGTAGTCTATGGCAAAATCAGCAAGTCTGCAACGAGGGGTGAGGATCTCACACTTTGTTTGCTCATTCTTTGTCTTCGTCTTCTTTCCAAGAAGAAGCACTGGTTTGTAGCCAATAGCATGGAGTTTCTCAAGCTGCAATGACACAACTTTGTATTATCAGTTGAAATAATGGAATAGCAACTACAAACTTACCTAAACACATTGATTAATGACAAAAATATGACACTACTGAGGACAGCATCCATACTAATGCCATTTAGGATGATCTAACTTTGTGGTGAGTTTCACTTTTGAATAAAAATGTATGTGCAAACAGGAACAATTCATGAAGTGTAAGCAAAAAGCTAAACTTTTAGACAAATAGCAACAGTAAGGGTACAATATGTATCACATTTGTAACACTTGTTTTTGGTTTAGATAACTAGAAACTGAAGCATTAACAATGACAATTTCTAAATGTATTCAAAATAGAGAGAAACCTTTGTGATTCTATGACTGAATAGGTGAATGCTGCAAATGCATTTATAGTTGGCAGTGTAAACATTTTACAAGCTGTAGTGGTATAAATGCAGTCCCTTTCTTCTATGAACTTTTTTGTTATGAACACAGAAATACCTGAGGATCACAGGCTTTTCCATGTGTACCACAGAACTTATTTCCAATATTATCTGAGCATGTCATGTCATTTTAAAATCTGCACAAACCATGATGGTGGCTTCATCCTTGATGGATGCCAAGTTGTGGTTCTTCTTACGGCCAACCACCCATTCTTCTCTCTTGTCATCAAACCTCTGAAGCTTCTTTTTAAGGCGCTGCTTCAGAGGCTGCTCTGTCTTGCAGTGAGGACACACCTTCTGCGCACAAAACAAAACTCCCTTGCAAAAGGGACAAGTCTTTTTTGTAGACCCTCCTGGCATGACAGGAACACAGACAGACAGTCAGACAGACAGAAAAGACAGACTACAAGACAGATACAGACAAACAAATAAACAAACAAACCAATACAGACAAACAGGCAGACTAACAAACAGTTACACAGATAGCTGAGAGATAGCTAGCTAGATAGCTAGCTAGCTAGATAGATAGATAGATAGATAGATAGATAGATAGATAGATAGATAGATAGATAGATGGCTCTTAAAAGTGCCTTTGGGTCTATATATGGAGATAGATGCTGGGTCGGTGTTCGGGGATGTGGTGACAGAAACTACAAGGAGAACAGAAACAAATATTAAGTACTGTAGGCTAGCTATTAGTCTAGCTGTGTTTATTTGCAGAAAGGTTTAAAAAGTATATGCAACTGGTTGAACCATGATTTCCCCATCTTCTGAATGAATACAAAAGGTCACGTTTTTTCTAAATCAATACACAGGTTTTAAGGGTGCCTAATGAGACATTATTTGTCATGTTATTGCATATCACATAATAACGTAACGTTAGTTGGTGGTGCTCCACGCTCGGCGGGAATACAGTACCTATTGGCTTACACATAGTTGACTTACCGGTAAGCTAGCTGGACAAAAGTTACAAGATACGGCTATTTTTTCCCTCACAAGTTAGAAGATCGATTTCATAGTCTTGCGTTTAATAATGAAACCATTGTTAATGTGAACACCCAGCAGACACACATCTTACCTGGAGAAGGGTTCGCGGGAAAGGGCAGAATCTGCTTCCGACAGCAGGCGGAGCTGTGGCGGAAGGGACTGGAGAAATACAGGACGCGTACGAAAAAACGATATTAAAATAATATAAGATGACATTGTCAACGTAGTGGTACCTTACAAAAAATAAATAAAATAAAATAAAAATGAATGCGGACATTCTAGCTATATTGTAGGAAAAAGCAGGAAACAGATCTGTTTCCTGCTTTTTCCTACAAAATAAAATAACCAAAAGAGTTTTCTAATCATAAAATGCCTGAATCCTACAACAAAAACGAAGAATAAAAGCATCAGATCATAAATATGGGACGACATGATGCTGAATATCACTGGATTCTTAAATGTACAGGCTTGACATAACATTAAAAAATGAAAAAAAAGACAGAGTTATATATATGATATGTAGGAATCTCTGATGATTAAAATGTATTCAGTTGATGTCAAGGTTCATAAATTAAATAAAACCAAACCCCTCCTGTGCGCCGTGGCATTTGACTGTCGTGCTTGTACGCACAAAATTAACTTCCAATTGAAATGCAGACTGTCGTGCTTGTACGCACGAAATTGACTTCCAATTGAAATGCATTAGTTTGAAATTCGTTCTGAGTAGCACGAAAAAAAACGAGGAAATCGTGCTGGCACGCACGAAACAATAGATTAATTATCGTGACAGTTTCACGATTTCCCGTGAGACCGGGTTGCACCATCAGAGGCACCTCCGCCATCCCGGCCTCAATAGGAGCCCACAGTTCCTCTGTTATTTTGAGGACGCGTACTCCTCCAAAAGGAGGTCGAGGGCTCCAGCCTCCCCCTCAGCTTCAATGACCCCCGTGGCCCCCACGATCTCCTTAATCACAGTTGAGACCTCCTATTGAAACATCAGATACCATATTAGATCAACTTTTCATACACATTTGAAAATTTTTAATAACAAAATGAAATAAAAATATATATTTTTTTTACTGTTTTATGAACGATACAATGACCTTTTATTTCATTATTATACTATAATTTTTTAATTACATTTTTTATAACATATATTGTGATTTATTATGACTTTTTTAATTACACATTATACTGACTTTTTATGACATTTTACCGGTCGATTTACCGGTCAATCTACGTTCCTACCCTCGCCTATGGTCATGAACTTTGGGTCGTGACCGAAAGAATAAGATCCCGGATACAAGCGGCCGAAATGAGCTTCCTCCACAGGGTGGCGGGGCGCTCCCTTAGAGATAGGGTCAGGAGCTCCGTCACTCGGGAGGAGCTCGGAGTAGAGGCGCTGGTCCTTCACATCGAGAGGAGCCAGTTGAGGTGGCTCGGGCATCTGTATCGGATGCCCCCTGGACGCCTCCCTCGGTAGGTGTTCCAGGCATGCCCCACCGGGAGGAGACCCCGAGGAAGACCCAGGACACGCTGGAGTGACTATGTCACCCGGCTGGCCTGGGAAAGCCTTGGGGTCCTCCCGGAGGAGCTGGGGGAAGTGTCCGGGGAGAGGGAAGTCTGGGCGTCCCTGCTCAGGCAGCTGTCCCCGCGACCCGGTCCCGGATAAGCGGAAGATAATGGATGGATGGATGGACTATGACTTTTAATGACATTTTTAATTACAAATTATACTATGACTTTTTATGACATTTTAATTTCAAATTATACATTGACTTTTTATATTTTAATTACATATTATACTATGACTTTTTAAGACATTTTTAATTACATATTATACTATGACTTTTTATGACATTTTAGTTACATATTATACTGACTTTTTATGAAATTTTTAATTACATATTATACTGACTTTTTATGACCTTTTTAATAACATATTATACTGACTTTTATGACCTTTTTAATAACATATTATACTGACTTTTATGACCTTTTTAATAACATATTATACTGACTTTTTATTACATTTTTAATAACATATTATACTGACTTTTTATGACATTTATATTACATATTATACTGACTATTCTTAGACATTGACATGTAAGTGTTTGCCTGATATAATTCTCAATCATGTCCACTGTGTTCAAAAATGGTTACAAACAAACAAACAGAAACAGTGACAACAAATATGCCTACTTGTAGCTGTGAAAAATGTGTGCTGTGCAGCTCGTGGCCGTAGTCTGAGTGTTCGATTTCAGGTGTGTCACTTTGACCATGGTCCCCAGCTGCAATGATTTCTCTAAGATTGCTGCCTCCCTCCACAGGCAAAGCTGGACACGGGTTTTATCATGCACCTCAAAACAAAGTGCCTGAGAGTAGCAAAGACAAAATACGAGAGCATATCAAGTCTTTCCCAAAACTTGAATCCCACTACTCCAGGAAAGATACAAACAAGCTCTACTTGGAAGGATCTCTGAATGTGCCAAGAATGTATATGCTGTATAAAGAGAGATGCGAACAGGAGTGGAAGATAAAACCAGAAAAACAAAGTCTTTATAGAATGGTGTTTGACACTGAGTTCAATCTCGCTTTCCACACTCCAAAGAAAGACGCGTGCAAATACTGTGAATGGTACCAACGTTTAGAAGACAGTGAGAAGGAAAGTCATAAGCTTGACTTTGATGCCCACCAGTTAAGAAAAAAACAGTCCAGAGAACATAAGGATAACGACAAAAAGAAAGCAAAGGAACAGGAATCATACAAGGCTGTCACTTTTGACCTGGAGCAAGTATTGACCACCCCCTGGAGCAACGTTAGTAGCCTGTTCTACTCACGCAAGTGGTCATCCTTTTACTATGTTGTCCTTACTGAAAGTTGCTGCAAGCAGGTTTTTCAGCTATACAACTGGCTTAACATCAGATTCTCTAAAAGTGCATCCTCAAAGGAACAGGCAGGTTGTTGTATTTTGGCAGGATTTATTCTTGGAAAATCATATTCATAAAACTGCAAAAGGAAACATACAACAAGATAAGTATCTCCTAATACATCATCATCATCACACAAACGATCACTGATACAAACAAAACAGAAATGGTGACCTAAACATACATAATAACATTCAACCAATAGTATGCCCGACATATTAATATAACTATAAATCATAGAGGACTTATGGATGAAGCCACTTTATGGACTTTAATGATGAGGATTGAACGGATTGTCTAACTGTGATGCTCCCTCTATGACCCCATGGAGATAAGACAACTTCCTAAAGAATAACATCACTTCCTGCAACACTGAGCTCACTTCCTCCTCAAACCTGCTGTTTTCTGTTACCACTAGGTGACGCCAAAGAACGCATAATGAATCCACTGCACTGATTCCAATACTACCTGTTTCCCTGTCAAAATTGTGAGGAAGTGTCTCAGGGCCAGTCGAACTGCCTCCACTTCCAGGAGGTTGACATGCAGCCCCCACTGTACAGGACCCCATAGGCCATGAACAGACCTGCCCTCCCAGACTGCTCCCCAGCCTGACTGGGAGGCATCCGTAGTTATGGTCACTCTGCAGCTTCCATGGCGCAAAAGAAACTCGCTCTCGGACCGCCTGCGACCGTGTCCAACAAAGGAGGACGTGAAGGCACCTGCAAGGCAAGGTGAGTGTCTTCCACTTGTCCCTGGGCAGGTGGATCTTTTGTTGACCAAACCATAATTGGAGCGGACGTGTGTGCAGCAAACCCAAAGGCACCACCTGGGTGGCAGCCGCAAGGAGGCCCAACATTCTCTGACACTGCAGCACTGACACCGACCTGCTTGAAATGCAGTGCATGACACACTCCGTGATTGTATTCGTCCTCTTCTATGTGAGGCATGCCGTCATGGTGACAGAGTCCAGGATTAGACCCAGATACACTACTGACTTGGACGGCACCAGGCAGCTCTTCTCTGCATTCAGGTGCAACCCAAGTGCAACCAGATGTGGCAGCAAAGTATCTTTGTGGCCTAGCGCTAAACCCTATAATGGTGCACACACAAGCTAGTCGTCGAGATAATTGTATACTCAGATCCCCCGCTGACGCAGGGGGATCAGTGCAGCGTCCATGCACTTTGTAAAAGTCCTTGGTGACAGGGACATGCCGAAGGGAAGGGCATTGTACTCAAAGGCCTTTGACCAGAAAAGAAAACCGGAGGAACTTTCTGTGATCTGGACTGATGGGAATGTGAAAATAGGCGTCGCAAAGGTCCACTGTTGTGAACCAATCGCCTGCCCTTATGGCTTGACACAAAGGGCCCTAGTTTCGTGGCGCAGCGCACGGCGGTGCAGGGTGGCGGAGCCGGCGTAATGCAAGTTTCGACCCGCGCAGCCTTGCGCACGGTCAGTTTGGCAGTTTGGTGGATCGCCTGCGCCAAGATGGGTGTGGCGGCGCAGCAGGGGGAGGCGTCACAGATTCAGCTTGGTGCAGCGGACGTTTTGTGGCAAAAAGCCTCGCCGAGACTTCGCCGAAAGCCCGCCAGCTCCAACCTGGTCTACTCTTGGCATAAGGCGCAAATAAAGTCCATTCATTCAAGGCGAATTACAGCTGGCGGAGTGGCAGTTTGGCTGACCGGCGCGCAGTGCACACATGTCACCAAGACCTCACAGGCAGATTTCCACAGTTAGAGGAAGCTAAAGCTCGGGCAGCTTTGGAAGCCAGGAACACATCTGCTCAAGTCCATCAGGCTCAAGTCCATCAAGTACGAGGCGAGGAGGAAGATGTCTTTGAGGAGTCTTTTGAGCGCTTCACTTCTCCAGAGCCACAGAGGTTCAAGCCCTACAGACATCCCAACACCAAAAGAAAGTTGACTGATTGGGAGCTGGTGGTTCACAGGAAGATACTCTTCATAGGGGACTCAAACCTCTCTAATCTACCGGTCTACTTTAACAAAGACCTGCAAATAGAAAGCTTTCCAGGGGCTCATTTCCGCCACGGACAGGCTTATGGAAAAGACAGAACCACCGGATGATATCATAGTTGAAAAGATCATCCTGTCGTTTGAAAATAAATCAAAGGAGACTATTGTGAAGAATGTGCAGGGGGCAATTAGGTCGACAAGTTCCCATATGCAAGAATTTGGATTCCTTTGGTGAACTTCTCCCCGGCTCTGCCTGCAGAAGATCGGGAGAATCTTGAGATACTGAATGCCCACATTGAAAGAACATGACCTTCATTCCTCTCCTTCCTGAGGCCGAATTCCAGACAGAGGGGGATGATGTGCACTGGACTGAGGAGACAGGGGTTGCCATGTTTGATCACTGGATGGCATGTTTAAACTCCAGCACCCCTGAGTCTGGAAAAAGAGGGGATGGATGGATTACAGTCCATTCATGCTCAGGAAAATATTGTGGTCTTAGCAAAACATTTGACTCTTTCTAGACCACAACGCAATCTTTGGGGAAGGGATTATCTTTTATTCCTACATTGGACCTAGGCAGGGATCAAAAAACGCAATTGCAATATGACATACAAAATTATCATCGTAGGATCAAATTAGCAACTTACTTTAGAAATTCAAACAGCAAAGAACAATTACCGTTTACTTGGCCTTCAAATTGGACAGCACCATTGCACGAGTTACCAATAGAGACTAGAAATTTAATTCAGAAGGATTTATTGAGATTTAAAGAGTATTATAAACCTGTTATAAGAATTTTGTATAACCACATGATTTTAGTGTTTTAATGACTTTAGTATTTCCACTGATGACCTAAACAGGGCCTAGAGCTATCCTGCAGAACAGCTAACCGTTATCAGGGGCCCTTTGCACATGATGTCTTGTATTACATGTTTTCAATGACGCGCTATCTCCTGTGCCTTTAAAAGACTCAAGTCACAACAATGATTTGAGCACTTCCTCTGTAGCATCCTCACACGTTGTTGCATTGTAACTGCTCCTCTTGTACAAGATTAAAGTCAGACGTCGACTTTACGTATGTCTCCGATCTCCTCCTTGGGTGAATTTTTTCGTTTACGGAAAAATTCTTTTAACAAAACTGGTTCGGGAAAAATTCAATATGTCATTAGAAGAGGTAAAAGCATTGCGCAAATTAAAACATACAAACCATATAGTAACTAAGCCAGCTGATAAGGGCTCGGCTATAGTCATCTTAAGTAGAGATCAATACATATTTGAGGTTGAACGGCAGTTGAATGATACAAAGTACTATAAAAGATTGGAAAAACCTATTTACATGGACACCATTCCGATGGTAACAAAAATTCTGGACACGTTAAGGAAGAATAAGTTCATAAATTTGAAACAGAGACAATATTTAATTGGGGATTTACAGCCTAGAGAAAGGAGATTTTATATTTTGCCAAAAATTCACAAAAGTCCGGAGAATTGGACAATCCCACATGAAATTCCTCCAGGGAGGCCGATTGTCTCGGATTGTGGGAGTGAGACATATTTTACGGCGGAATACCTGGATTATCATTTAAATCCGTTGTCCACAAAACAGCCCGCCTATGTCAGAGACACGTATCATTTTATAGAACTCGTTAAAAGTTTGAGGATTCCGTCAGATTCCTATTTCTTCTCCATGGATGTTGACAGTTTATATACTAACATTCCAATTCAGGATGGCATTGACTGTATTAAAAACGCTTTTAATAAATATCCTGACCCAAAAAGGCCTGATCAAGAATTGTTAAAATTATTAGAGATCAATTTGACCCGGAATGATTTCATGTTTAATGACAAATTCTATTTACAAGTTAAAGGTACGGCCATGGGCAAGAAGTTTGCACCAGCTTATGCCAACATTTTTATGGCTAACTGGGAAGAAAAAGCGCTTTTAAAATGTGAAAAGAAGCCAGCATGTTATCTACGATATTTGGATGATATATGGGGAATTTGGACGGGATCCGAACAAGAATTTTATGAGTTTGTGGAAGTCTTAAATTCACATGATCCTTCTATTAAGTTAAAAACAGAAATTGACAAACAATCAATAGATTTTCTAGATACGACAGTGTTTAAAGGACCAAATTTTCATTCAAATTCTAAATTGGATATTAAAGTCTATTTTAAAAGCACAGATACCCATGCGCTATTGCATAAGAAAAGCTTTCACCCAAAGCATACTTTTAAGGGTATAATAAAATCGCAGCTTCTTAGGTTCAAACGTATCTGCACACGTGAGGAACACTTCGGAGAAGCAGTGAAGGTTCTGTTCAAAGCTCTAAGAAAAAGAGGCTATTCCAGATCATTTCTTAAGCACTGTTTAAATACCTTTCAAGCAAGGAAGGACAGGGATCATGGGAATTTACTTCCACTAATCACAACTTTTTCTTCACCAAGCAAGGTGATTAATAGGAAACTGAAGACAAATTTTGATAATGGAAGACTGCTTCCGAATTCGACAGTTATTTCGGCATACAGAAGGAACAAAAATTTGAAGGACCTTCTTGTCCAAGCCAAATTACCACCGTTAATTCAGGAAAAAACACTGAAGTTGGAATCACAGTTTGTGAAGTTAAATTTTATTAAAAACAATACAGAAAAAACTTGGATGAAGATCAAACAAGGTTTCAGTCCAAGGACAAAAAATTGCCTTTATGTCATTTACTGTACAAAATGTGGTATTAAATATGTAGGAGAAACAAAGAATACTCTGTCCACACAAATTACCCAACATAGATATAACATTAAAAACAAAAAAGAAGTGAAAAAAAGAGAGAAAAAAAAACAAAACAAAAAACACCTCCCCAGGAGTTA
Source organism: Eutrigla gurnardus (assembly GCF_963514095.1). NCBI lineage: Eukaryota > Metazoa > Chordata > Actinopteri > Perciformes > Triglidae > Eutrigla > Eutrigla gurnardus. The sequence continues at coordinate 1,118,478 of NC_139918.1, forward strand.
TCTTGGCCTCCAAGACAGCAGCTTGGTCTAGATCTGGCAAACCAGACCGACTCAGCCAAATATGCCGGCAGGCCATGGTCAGTTGGGCCAATGAATTACCCAGGGACTTAGCCTGAGTGCTGGTGCCCTGAATCACCATGTCCACAACCTTAATCATCTCCGGCAGGTCAGCAGGGCTTTTGGATTCTAAGTTGCAAATCAGACCCTCCAAATACACCAGCAGAAGGGCATAGGTGTTCGCCAGCCTACAGGCCATAGCTGTCGACTTATAATCCTTAACCACAAGACCATCAGTGGTGCGACACCTTTTATTTGGGTGTCAGGCAGCACTGCTGCCTCTGAAAGAGGCCCCAGCCAGCAGTTCAAAGGTTGGGCCCACTCCGGCTTTACCATCAAGGCCATGCACTGAAGCATCACTTAGGACACTAAGAGGAGAACGGGGGGCCACAGCTATTCTCGGTCTCAGTCTCGGTCAAGCGCAGAGGCCCGTCGTGGAGATGGTGGCGGAGGAATTCCAGCAGCCACTGCCGCCCGTGAGACCAGGGCTCCAAGAGAAAGATCTGACTCGGGACCCTCGTTCTTGATCTGGTAGGCAGCGCCAGCTTCACTGTCTTCTTCACCAATGCCATACACATTCACCTGCCCAGAGGAGCTGGAGCTGTAGTAGTCTCATCCAAATTGTCTGAGGCAGCAAGGGACACAGAATCAGGGTGTCGGAGAACAGATGGAGGCGCCTGGCGTGGTTCATCCAAAAGGCACTGTTGGTTTGCAGCCATGTTTTCGATGGTCCTACGCATATCCTCCAATTGTCTCTGCATGAGATCCACCCTCAGATCACAGGCCTGTTCCTGTTCGGTCTACTTCCTCTTCTTACTGGCCTTCTTCCGACCAGCTGGGGGGTGTGAACCGGGAGGAGGCGGGGAACGTGGTACAGCCTCCTCTTGGCTGCCATCGATCACGTCACTTGTGTGGATAAAAAATCACAAGAGAAAGCCAACCTCAGTAATCCTGGATTGTAATACCACTCCAAAGGGATAGGTGGCCATAGAGTGTCAACAACTGGCACTCACCTCCTCGATATCTACCACCAAAGAAGAGCAACATAAAGTTAACAAAAAACATCAGTTATTGCAACCGGCACCGCTTACCATGTAGTGTTAACCATGCCATCAGGAAAACCCACTCGGTGACAAAACAATTCCTTACCAAAGTAGAATTGATAGACTGTCGCACATGAAGCGATCAACACTCGCAATAACAAACAGCCTCACGGAACGCCAGCAGGGTGCTAAACAATAAAGCAGCCCGACTACAGACAGGAGCCTTGGGCGATCAGTCATTCAGTTTTATTCTGGAATTCTCAAACTGCTATAAGCTTACTGACCAGGAGGAAGAAACAAGGGAGAGTGTGTGGGTGCGCAGCATACAGGGGTTGGGCTGTGCACCTACAGGTGCGATTAATTTGGTATAATGCTCCTGATCTGAGGGTAAATGTCACGTGGTTACAGGTTCACTGAAATGCATACAGGCCAATATACAATACAATGCAATCCAGCCAAATATAAAACCCAATAAAACATGAATTCATTGTTACCTTTGTTGAGAAGACATACTTCACATTTTGTACCCATTTTGTTTTCAAGGTATGAAAATAATCATTTATATAACATTTGAAAATTATTCATACACAAAGTTTTATTTTTCAATAAATGCGCCAAAAATAAATAGAAATCTGTGTTTCAATCTATATATCAACTATCTTGCCACGCATCATGAAAGAGCAGCCGAAAGCTAAAGTGACATTTGTAAAACTTGAGGTATTTGGAGGAGGCCTATGCAGGAGAATAGATTATAGTGTTGGTAGTGGCGCGCAATCTCTGCCCTCACTGTCTTGACTCCCCCCTACATTCTCCAGTGGCATGCAGAGCATGACAACCTTCAGTGGAGGGAAGTTGCAGAAAACTGCCAGAGCACCGGTTTGCTGGTGACTGCCTGATGCGGGTTATCTCCACAGGTTTTTGTTTGGAGTGTCCTTCTCCTAGATGGGTTGCCTGGCATGCACATAAGCCCCATCTACCTCTGCTATTTCCCCATAGGCTGGGGCAGTGGTTGAGAGGCGCAAGGGCATGTCCACCCACCGGTGGGCCTGCATGCCTTCTCTGTAGGGCCCACTGCTGCTCCCCCAGCACAGTGTCAAGAGCATGGAGGAGATTCCAGGAGACAGGCCAGTACACCAGGACACGTGGAGGTGGCCGAAGAAGCAACCCAACAGCTGGACCGATATCTGCTCCTTTGTGCACGGAGGAACAGGAGGACCACTGCCAGAGCCCTACAAAATGACCTCCAGCAGGCCAATGATGTTCAAGTTTCAACTCAAACGGTCCGAAATCAACTCCAACTCCGCCCGACGTCCACAAATAGGGCCTGTGATCCCCACCCAACACCGTGCAATGTGATTTGCATTTGATAGAGATCACAGAAATTGGCAGATTGACCATAGGCGCCCTGTGCTCTTCACGGATGAGAGCAGGTTCACCCTGAGCACATGCGACCGACGTTCTGCTGCCTCAAACATCCTCCAGCATGACTGGTTTGGCGATGGGTCAGTGATGGTCTGGGGAGGCATTTCTTTGGGAGGTCGCACAGCCCTCCATGTGCTTGCCGGAGGTACCCTGACTTTCATTTGGTACCGTGATGAGATCCTCAGACCCATTGTGAGACCATATTCTGGTGCAGTGTAGGTTTACAGTTGCTGTAAAGGTGACAGCAGCTCTGACCTGTTTCACCACCAGGTCTTTCCAGCACACCATGGCCTCGGTGGTGGGGATCACTCAGAGAGCTGTCAGTTCGGCTATACATGCAGTGTCTTCCAGTCTAGTCCGACATGCAAATGAGCACATAATTAACCCCTGAGAGCCAGCTGGAAACGAAGCAAGGTTTCTTGTTGAAATGTGGATTCCCTGGTGTACTGGGAGCCATCGACTGCACACATGTGCAGTTGCGCGCCCCAAATACACAAGCCATCACTTATGTGAACCGAAAGGGAGTACACTCCATTAATATCCAGGTGATTTGTGACTCGAATTGCCTGGTGACACATGTTTATGCTAACTTCCCTGGGTCTGCTCATGACTCATTCATCCTGGTGAATTCTGCCATCCCTACAGTCTTTCAGGAGGACCCCCCACTGGATGGGTGGCTGCTAGGTGACAACGGCTATCCGTATGTGGTTGATAACGCCATACATTACACCTACAACAAGAAGGCAATGTGATTTTAACTGTAAATGGTAAATGGCCTCATTTATATAGCGCTTTACAGGAATGTAAATTCACCCATTCACTCACACACCGGCAGAGTCAACCACGCAGGGCGACAGCCAGCTCGTCAGGAGCAATTGGGGTGAGGTGTCTTGCTCAGGGGGGGTTTAGCTCAGGAGGTGGAGCATTGGACTCGGGCACTCAGCTGGGAGGAGCCGGGGATCGAACCGGCAATCTTCCGGTTGCCAGTGTAAAACTATTTGTTGGCTATATCAAACTTTGCTAACTGTAACAGTGATATGAATGAATGTAAATAAATATATCGGAAAGACTTGCTATAACGTCATGAAGATAATAAGAAAAGTGTTGATGTAGGCTATTGGAGACAGTTGACAGACACCTGTCTCAAATAGCCTCTAAAAGCCTCTAGATGCCTGTGGTCCACGGGCATTTAGAGGCTGAGAAGGAAGCGACCTGTTGTCTATAATCATTGCTGCCATCTTAGATGACCGTGTGTGTTTGTGTGTGTGAGAGAGAGAGAGAGAGAGAGAGAGAGAGAGAGAGAGAGAGAGACAGAGAGAGAGATAAAAAGTCAGTATAATATGTTATTAAAATGTCATAAAAGGTCACGGTAAAATATGTTGTTAAAATGTCATAAAAAGTCACTATAATATGTAATTAAAAATATCATAAAAAGTCAGTATAATATGTAATTAAAATGTCATAAAAAGTCAATGTATAATATGTTATTCAAATGTCACAAACAGTCATAGTATAACATGTAATTAAAAATGTCATAATGTTGCCTGTGCTTATTTTTTCATTTCAGATGGCGTTGAAAGATCTGATCAATTCCAGGCCCGACAGCCCCTTTTTTTAGGCCGCCGCCCATCCACCTATGTGTAGTGTCAATGTTAGAACAGCCAAAAACAGTATATTGGCATTTTTCTGAAGGTGGTGTCACAGCAGGCACCACCAAAAATAATCAAGTGGCAGTTTTTTCAGACGGCAAGAGTGTTGAAAAAGCCACAATTTTTGAGGAGTTTGCCTCCAAAATTAAAGTGGGCAAAAGCCACATGGTCAAGGGCCTCAGGCTAAGGGGGGAGTCCCCTCCTTTTTATTTAAAAATCACAAAGGAGACCATTTTTTTCAGAAGTGCTCCCCTGCACATCTCTGATGAACTGAGAGAAAAAGCAGGTGCCCTCCTCTGCCGCTTATCACCCCTGACCGCCCTCAGCAGCTGCAGAGAAAAGGCAGGGCTGATTACAGTGGAGGCGGTGGTGGTGGAAGTGAGTAAAGAAAACAAATTAAATTAAATTTATGAATATAATATTTGTTTAGTTTAAGCCTTGTAGTCCTGAAACTGTCATAAGATAATATTATTATTATTTTGCACTTTAACTGAGTTAAATCACCAACTTAAGTCCTGTTCATAGCCTACCGAATATTCACTCATTTTCAAAATGATGATGGTTTGTTGTTATTGTTGCTATTAAAAACAAAACTAAACAAAAAATAACTATTTACTCTATATGCTAAATGCTAGTTTTTCCTCCTGTTTTCATGGCCTGGGCTGTGTCAATGATTAGCAACAACATTGTTTATTATGCACAAAAAAAACAACAACTTCCATTTGTTACTTTAAGCCTGCCACACACATAAAGATAATCGGGCTGATTTTGCCCGGATTTTCCCCCTTCCGACCACGGACAGACATCGCCCGATTATCTTAAGCTCTTAAGATAATTTTTTAAGATTCTCTTGTAGTGTGTGGTGTGTTAAGAGTGAAATTCGGCCGACAATCGGCTCCGAAATCAGTCGGCGCCGATAATCGTAAATATTAAACATGTTCAATATTTACGATTATCGGCGGAGAACGTTGTGGTGTCAAATCGTCTTGTGTGGGGGGGAAGCCGACAATCGGGAGTCCCCAACGTGACGTAATATTGAATTTAACCAATAAAGTGCGAGCTGACTGAACACGGAATTATAACGAGCTATCTCCATGGCTACGATATCCCTGGTTATCAGCAATATGGCGAAGACAGTTAAAGTTAGGTGGACCTCAGATATGGAGGATCAACTTGTCGAACATTGGCAAACACACGAGTGTTTGTACAATATTTCCTCAAAGTCCTACCACAACAGGAATGACAAGGACAGGAGTTGGCAAGAAATTGCCACCGCGATGGACATACCAGGTAAGAAAACAGTCTAGCTCCGGTGACCGTTACATCCGTTGTTTTATTATATTATGGTTATTTGTAACAGAAAGTTTTAATTGAAGTAAAGCAGGAAAACCACTGTCTACATTCCTTATCAGTTATTATTGTTGTTATTATTATTATTTTTAATTATTATTATTATTATTTTATTATCAGTCATGTGATGTGACCAAAAGTGAGAGAGAGGGAAACAGAGAATGAAAGAACGTAACATTAACTTTATTTCTTGGTGATATTTAATTGCAGTGGAAGAAGTACGTGCGAGGGCAACGTCACTGAGAACGCAGTACTCCAAGCTTCTGAAAAGCAAACCAAGTGGTAGTGGAGATACAGCTTTAACCAGCAAACAGAAGTGGATGCTGAAGTCCTTATTTTTTTTAAAAGCACATGTCGTCCAGCGTGCTACAGAGACCAGTGTAAGTGCTATACTGCTGTAGTTATTACTGTAGTTCCTGATTGTTACTATATTTTAAATAGTTTCATTAACAGATATAAACAGAATTAATATTAAAATACTGGTCTTGATTTTTCTTTCGACATCAGCCGCCATCTTTGGCCAGAAAAATCTGGTCCGTACCAAATCCAAGGTACGTTCGGTACCTAGGTGGCCCATATCATTGTGAAGACTCTGAAGAACAACCGTCCGGAGCTCCTCAGGTAAGACAAGTTGATATGTGACTCTGCCATTATCTTGACGTCTTCTGTACAGTACATCATTTTGCATTTCAAGACGATTCCACTCCCTTAAAAGGAAGGGAATGTCAGGAAGTTCTTTTCTGACCGTTGGAGGTAGCTTTTCTCCACTTTCGATTTGAGCTATTACCTCTCGGAGACAGGGGTCAGCTCGCTGCACATCTCTGATTTCAACCTCGGACAGATGAGGGAGACCAGGTAAGTCACCATGCTCGACCACAAAACTGTCCGGCAGGGCTTCAGGAGAGGTTGCAAGGGATTGCACCAGCGCCATGCCTCCATCGCTGTCCATCACGATCATCTGGTGTGCCGCAAACAAGATGCCTCTCACAGATGGCGTGCACGATGTCTTGGCTCACACCACCCTCAAGTTCAGCCAAATGTGTTCGTGTGAACTGATCGATGCGCTCCTGTTCCTTCTGGGACTTCAGGTCGTTTGAAAGTTCTCCGTGTGGCCTCCTAGAAAGACCGTCCGCATCACAGTTCAGTTTACCTGGCCGGTATTGGAGCGTGAAGGTGAATGTTGAGAGGGCTGCCAGCCATCTGTAACTGGTGGCGTCCAGTTTGGCACTGGTAAGGATGTATGTCAGGGGGTTACTGTCGGTTATGACAGTGAATTGGTTACCGTACAGGTAATCACTAAATTTTTCGACAACAGCCCACTTTAAAGCTAGGAATTCTAGCTTGTGCGCCGGGTATCTTGACTCGCTGCGCGACAGGCCCCTGCTAGCGTACGCGATCACTCGCATGTGGCCATCTTGTTCTTGGTATAAGGCTGCCCCAAGGCCCGTCGTACTGGCGTCGGTGTGGAGGACGTATGGCACCTTGGGATCAGCGAACCCGAGAACAGGAGCTGTGGTGAGCTTCTCGATGATGGTGTTGAACGCTAGCTCGCAGCTGTCAGTCCAGCGGTCACCGAATGGCTTCTTTGGATCGTGGTATGTCTGGTAAGTCAGTGTCTTGTGCTTGGTGTTTTTGTGTAGTGGGGGATAACCCGATGTCAAGTCAGTGAGGGGTCTGACTATGCTGGAATAGTCTTTTATGAATCTTCTGTAGTACCCCGAAAACCCGAGAAAAGACCTTAGCTGTTTCAGGTCTTGAGGTGTTGGCCATTTTTCCAGGGCTTCCACTTTTCCGGGGTCGGTTCCCACTCCGTCCTGGGACACGATATGCCCCAAATACTTGACTGACTTTTGGAAAAACTTGCATTTCTCCGGGGAGAGCTTTAGGCCAAACTCTCGCAGACGGGTCAAAACTTTCATCAGCCTCACTTCGTGCTCTTCCAATGTTTTGGAAAAAACAATGATGTCATCGAGAAACACAAGAACTTCTTTTAGATTCATCTCCCCCATACATCTCTCCATTAGACGTTGAAACGTGCTCGGAGCGTTTGTGACGCCTTGAGGCATCCGATTGAATTCCCAAAACCCCATGGGACAGACGAAGGCGGTTTTGGGTTTATCCGCTTCTTCTACCTCTATCTGATAATAACCGGATTTCAGGTCGAGGACCGAAAACCACTTTGATCCGGTAAGTGTAGAGAAGGCTTCTTCCAGGTTTGGGAGCGCGTAAGCATCCTTCACAGTCTGGAGATTGAGTTTCCTATAATCAATACAGAGACGGACGTCTCCGTTCTTCTTCCTCACTACGACTATAGGCGACGAGAATGAGGAGTCAGACTCTCTGATCACTCCAGCTTGAAGCAGTTCTTGTAGATGCTTACGGACGGCTTCCAGGTCATGGGGATGTATGGGGCGGGCTCTGTGTTTGAACGGTGTCTCATCAGATAGCTTTATTTGATGCTTGACCTGGTCGGTTCTGCCGAAATCAAGGTTATTCTGTGCAAAAACGTCTGGCATGCTGTTCAGTTTCTTTGTGATGTGCTCTTTCCATTCGGCGGGAACGGGAGAATCACTGAAGTTGAACGTGATGTCGGACTTCTGGGGACAGTCTGATCTTGAGGTAAGTACACCATGTTCTTTTGAGAAAACTCGCTGAAAGGCACTGATCTCAACAATAATACACCTCTGAGGAACGATAACATCGTGGTCTGACTCGTTGGTAAGTATTACTGGGACTTTGCATGGCTGTTTAGTTGGCAAATCAACAAGACAGGTTTTCACCAGCAACCCACCTGGCAATGAAGATGAGGAAGGATGTTCCAGGACCGCTGATTTCTCAGTAGCGAACCTACTGGCTGCAACACAACCTTCCAAGACCACGGTTTGGCCAGCTGGAACCAACTGGGGGCCTTGGCCGTACATCTTCACCAGCCCAAGGTTTCCATCCTTACTGTGTCTCTGCCGTAGCTCAAGGACTTTGAGAACGGCTTTGTAGCCATGTGCTGTTGGTTGCTGTGTCTCAGAAGCCATTTCACAGTACATCTCATACAATACATCAAGCGTGTTGGTACCTACGAGCATGAGTGAATCAGAGACAGCGTGAACATCTGGAACCACCAAAGCGAGTGTTGGTACCTCAATTTCCACTCCTAGGAACTCTTTGGGAAAGGTGATGTTCAGCTCGATGTATCCACGGTAAGGTACACACTGGCCATTGGCTCTTGAACCTCCAGTAAGTCGAACAGTGGCTTGATTTCATGCTCAGAAAGGTGTTGCTGATAGAACGACTGAGGGACTGTGGTGACCTGGGAGCCTGTGTCCAATAGGGATGTCGTGAGGCTCCCTTCCACTTCCACACGTGCTGTGCTCTTTGTACCAACCAAACCTTTAGGTAGCTTGAAGGGTTGAGTTCTTGTGTGAGACTGCTTTAGCATAGCACGTTGCTTGACTTTCGGTTTGGGTTCAGTGGGACTTGGTTGACTAGTCTCAGTTCTTGTCCGTCCCGCGACAGGAACTGAACTCAGTTTAAAAGAAAAGGAGAGGTGTTCTGTGACTCCCATATCTGCTGCCGTTGTCTCAGTTCTTTTCTTTTTGCTGCTACCAGGGCAGGGTTGGCGTCAGACTCACAGGTGGCAACCATGTGCCCATCCTCCCCACAGCGAAAGCAGTACCAAGGCTTTGGCTTGGACGTTGCACTCCTATGAGAAGGTAAGTTGATTTCTGTGGTTGCATGGTCAGGTTTTTGTTTTTCTTTCACTTTCACTTTTTCTTGGTTGGGAGATGCTGTGTTTTTTCTTTTTCATGAGGGATGTTAGCTGACTCTTCAGGTCTGCAACTTGCTTCCTTAGCTCATGTATGCTACTAGCATCAGACTCAGCTTGGGTCTCACCGCAGTTGCACACAGTTTGCACGTGGGACGCAGCTTTCTGTTTTGTGGTACCCAAGTGTTGTTTCATTCTCATGACCTTGGCTTCTTGCTTTTCCTCTTCAGTGCGTAAAAGCTTTAAAAGCTCAGCAAATGATGGGGGGTTCTGTTTTTTCTGTTCTAGGTGGAGGTCAGCAAGCAGGGCGTTGTCCCAACAGCCCCTGCAAAACTGTCGGAGTAGGTGTTTGTCTCTGTCCAGTGCTGGGACACCTCCTCTGCGCACCGCGTTACCCAGGGCAACCTGAAGGCGCTGCAGGTACGTAGATGATCTTTCTCCAGAATCCTGGAATGTGCTCATAAACCGCACAAACAGTTCTTCTCCATCTTCAACTGTGGCAAACGCAGAGTCTAACAATTGCAGATAGGCTGTAGGAGGCGCTTCAGGACCAAGATGCCTGATGACATCAGAAGCTGGAACAAGAAGACTCTCGAGGATTTTACGAGTTTTATCAAGGTCAGAGACAGAAACATCTTTCATCATCAAATCAACATGGGACCTCCAAGTATCATAATCTACCTGATTGCAAGCGTCCTGAATGTATGGTCGAGGGATCTTCCCAGAGAAACCTCTCAGTCTCAGGGTAGAGTGAGAGTGTGGGGGTCTGTCTTCACTCCTCACGATGTGCTCCACCACTATCTTTTGCACTTCAGGTGGGTTAAGCTCACTGAGACTCAGGGTTGAAGGTGACTTTGGGTTAAAGGTGGGGGCAGTTGTTCTCTGATTAACATCAGGGGGATCAAGATCAATGAGAGGGGGAGCACCAACCAACAGCTGTGATGTAACGTCATGCTGGCTGGGCTGTGCAGCTTTCTCAGCTTCCAGTGAGTGTTGGGGAGAAGTAACAGGCTCACTAGATTCAGCGCCCTCAATAGGTTCCTCTATTTGTGACATTACCTCCTTTAACACCTGCTCGAAATCCTTTCCACTGAGTTTGGCGATTCCTTTCAGCTTGTCCAGGTAAGTTTGTGTGACATCACTGCTTACCTTTTTTGTGTAGACACTTGCCAGGGCTCGAACATAGAAGGTGACATCAGGACTGACTGACGATCGGTGAGTACGAGGCAAAAGGGGTTCTAACGCTTGCATAGCAGTGCCATGGTTATACTCTACTATCAGGTTTGTATAAAACTCTGTAGTTGGATCATCTATCTTCTCAGCCCTATTGATTGAACCATAGGTTTGCAAAAAGTCAAGAATCTCTTCATCTTTTTCTGATCCTGTCAACCCACTCACTATAACAGCATTTGGAACCTTGATACCTAATTTATCAATGACCTTTTTTTTAGCAATGTGTATTATCATGAAAATAAAAATGAAATGGTTTGTTCCAGGCAATCGTTTGGCAAATAACTAGGCTCCTGGCTGGCTCGCCACTTATTGTAACACGTGTAACCCTTTAAAGTAGTAATAGGATTTAGATTCAACAGGCCAAAAAGTATCAGAAGCTCTAAGGTCGACTACGGAGCCCAGGATTGACCAACCGATGCTCAGGAACGACACAACACAGTATTCTCTTTAAGAACAATATGCTTCCCTTTTTATTACCAGGATGGGAAGACCACAGTAATAACACATTTATAACAACTATTACCCGGGTAAGTATGAAAAATAAAAAATAAAATAAAGTTCTGCAGCTGCTTTAATTTCTAGTGTTCAGTTCAGTCAGTTATCACCGTATAAGTGAAATATCAGTCCCACCTCACTTGTGTGTGGGTGGTGTGTGTGTATGTACTGGTGCAAAAGGATTCAGATTCCACAACGTCGGTTTCTCAGGATTCTCCGGGGTCTGGCTCGTCATCAATATCAACTGGCTCCAACTTCCAGGTAGGTCCGTATCTCAATTGGGATCCAACGAAAAAAACCTGACCTACGATAAGTAGGATCAGAGCATTCATTGTCATTTTCTAAACTCTCAATGAATTATTGAAAATAAATCATGTTAAATCTACACAAACTCTACTTCAATAGAGAATAATTATTTTTACTGAATTACTGTTGTAATATGACATCACAATTATCAGTAATAAAATAAACAACATTCAAATAATCAAATTGTGTCATTCATCATATTATGTTACTCATATTATTGAAATAACCTTTCAAAAACCCAGTATCAAAATATTCTGTGCTCTTTACATGGTAATATTCACACAAATATCATTAGCCTTTAAGAAAATAAAATATATAATGTGCACAGTTTTTAACTTGTGGCTAAATGTGCTTAGAAATAAAGTGCTAAGCACACCCAAAATACAGTTCAGTGTGCATATAAACAGTAAACAAAAGAGAAAATAAACGTCACATATGCAACCTTTAAAATATCGGATAAATGCTTCAGCATGAATGTATCTAGTGTATCTGCACTGAAGCTAATTAGCACAGGGAGCTAGCGCTCCGACATTAGCTCGTATGCTAACAGTTAGCTCGTTCCGCTATTAGCATTAGCGATTTAGCATTTAGCATTTCGAATCGGTTGCTCACCGATGCTTTTCTCCTCCCGAGCTGCTCCTCCAACTGCACTCACGCAGGTCCTGGTCGTCCGGGGGATCTTCAACAGTTTTCTCTGTGTTTTATCCGTGTTTTTTATTGTTTCACCGTCCTGAAGTGTGTTTTTCGTGACTCGTGTCGGCTCGTGCTCAATGTGGCTTGCTCTCCTCCTAGCAGCTTCAAGAGGAAGTGAACCTGCTCCGATCGGGTCAGTGGGAGGGAGCTTCTCCTCCGATTGGATGAAAAGATCGTCTTCCGACTAGAGTCCTTAAGAGAGAGAGTGGCGACAACGGAAGTTCAAAACGCCGGCCGATCACGTGGTCCATGTAGCCTCCAAAAGTTCCCGGAAGTGCTTGGCGGGCAATTGAAAAACACTAGGAAAACCACGACGATCGGTAAATAATGGTCAATAAATGCTTTGCGTTGCAACATGTATATTCTTGTGTTAATTGATTTGAACTCCGTTAAGTTTATCAACTTAACTTTACTGTACAGTCGTTGAAAAGTCGTAATATTTTCTCTTTTTCTTAACTTTCAGATTTGAGTGAGGAGAAAGGTGACTAACAAAGATTTGGAAAGATTTGCCCATTGACTGCACATTAGGTCTGGACTCGTAACAACATTATGATAACTGTATTCTAATATGAAATCCATGGCAAATAAATTACACTTTGATTTGAATTCACTATAAATCACTATTTCTATCACTATGTGTTAACTATTCTTCCTCATCTCAAACTTACTCTACTCAGTGATGCACAATAAATCAGTAGCACAATAAATCACAGTCTTGTTTTTCCCAAAAGCACTTAATACCACAATAAATTCCTTAAAACAGTATGTAAAGAAGTGAAACAGATCAGCATGTTAAGCTGTTTGTGTCCTTTTCACTATGTAGTCCTTGACAGTCTTCACGATGGTGTGCTGTGCTGCGTGGGGATGCTCCAATCGCTCTGAGAGGGGTGTCCGCATGTATGGCTTCCCTAAAGACAGGGACAGGCGAAAAGCATGGGTGGTTAAAGTTGGAAGGAGCCATTTAACCACCTACAAAGACACTACTAACAAAAAAATATGCGAGGTAATCATATTCAAACAATGCATTTGCACTTTCGCACACTTTCAAATACCACACCACTGGGAAGTTTAAGATGTTTTTAATTAAAAACAGAACAGAGAACAGGAAAAACAATGCAAAAACCAAGGGAAGTTACGTTGTAAATATAACGGGGAAGAAAAAGAAAATGACAGGAAAAAACACTTGAAGGCCATCTTGGAAACAAGACCCAAACCAAGAAGGTGAACATCGGGCAACCCAAGAACAGCTGAAGGTGCTTCAGGACAGTGCTGGACAAGGGTAGAGCTGAGCACAGAGACAACAAAAAATATTTTAGCTCCTAAAAGAAGTCCCACTTCAAATTCTCTCTTTTTCTGTGTCTGCACTCTGCCTTCCTCCTGCAACCTGGGAGGGTGCAGTCTAGTGCAGGAAATGCAAGGCAGAGGGACCTCATACAACAACCCAATCACTTTCAGTTATAGAGATTCACATTTTCTAATCAACAGCTTTTCCTGCTCATGGTTAATTAAGTATAATCAGCCACTGATGTGTTACACATTTTGTCAAGTTGCCTCAGGAACTGGATGTGTTTTATGTGTGCAAAGATTTGAAACATATCTACAAAGTGTAATGTGCCATCTGATAGTGTGTATTCAACCACTATGGGATATATGCTAGACATGTTCATAGTGCCGGATACAAGTGAGTTGTTGAGTGTGAGAACTAAGGTGAAGTCACTCTGCAGGCACATTTTGAGGCTGACCAGTTTTTGAAGACCAGCAAGGGCAAGACTAGGCTGAGAGAAGATGCGATACCCACCATCTTTGTGCATCGGCCAGTAGTCAGAAAGAGGAGGGCCCCTACTCCACGATGCCCCCCTTCACCTGCAAAGACAGGGTTCTTAGCTGCAGATCACAGCTACTGTATTTTAAGTGACACAGGTAAAATGTATATCAAATCTTGATAAATATACCAATATTTCTTATTTAAAGTGAAACTCTCGCTAAATGCAACCTAGGCTTTTTTGTGAATGTACACGAGTCAAACCTTTGTGTAAAAGCATAATTACGATGAAAGAGGCCCTTTTAAGATTTACCGTATTTTCGTTTTTGGTTCAAACTCATTTTCAATGGGAGTGCTACAGACACTTTCACACTAGCATCAAATCGCTATTTTTAAAACACACGCAACACTTTCGCCGTAATTATGCTTTTGCACGAAGGTTTGACTCAAATTATACATTCACAATTCAATATTTGAAAATACACAGTTAAATGGCTTCTACTTACACCAGATTCCAAGACTGAGGAAAGAAAGGATGAGCAGAGTGAGAGAAGGGAAAGTGAGATAGAGGAAAGAGAGGACATGGCAGATGAGGAGAGACAGGGAGAGCACACATCAGCCATGCAGAGCAGGACGCCACCGCTGACAGAATCACAGCTCCTAAAACAATTGAAACGACAAGAAAATCTAATTAAAAAAACCAGGGCAGCACTGAGAAAATTAAAGAAGGAAAATGTAATATTCAAATGTGAACTTTTTCACCCCGCACTCAAACCTATATATATATAGCCTCAATTATATTAAATTGATGTTTATCTACAATCACACTCCCTGCACATTAAGCTGGCTATTGGTATAAATTGACAGTGTTCGATTAAGTTATATTTAGTGAACAGAATTTACATGCGTCCGCCTGTTGCATGTGTTGCTATCGTTATCCAGCGTGCTAGCTTAAACTTTTATCCGTTAATATTCTCTAATCTTCTAATCTAGACGGGGACAATCTGCCAACATATTTAATATAGCTAATTACTCATGTCAATTTAATTCCAATGAACTACTGATGTGAAAATGTCATTCTTTAAACATTTTACCTTGATCAAGTGTTGCTCCGACCGTGTGCTCCATAAGAATTACGTTGGGCGGAAGTTAGCCGGGAACTTTTGAGGGTCTCCATGCTCCGCCATTGCTGTGAAAAAAATTAACCATTGCAGTAAACGTAGGTGGCGCCACTCTCTCTCTTAAGGACTCTACTTCCGACCAGCTCTTCCAAACTAACTCCACTTAACTTTTTTATTACAGTTCTGTTCTTCCTTTTAACTAAATATCGGTATTTTAATCAATAACAAAACATTACATTTAATTAATTGATTTATCCACTATGAATTTCACTGTTTTTAGTTCGAACATCTTGGTTTTAGAAATATAATGAACTAATTTACTGCTTTTAACTCAATTATGTCTGTTTTTAATACACAATAAAATACTTTTAATACACATTTTTAACCTGGGTTACATATGTATGATGTTTAATGTATTTCTTTTTGTTGTATTTTAATGATTGTCCTATAGCTTATATTTGTTATTCTGCAATGTTTGTACCTATTGAAAATAAACTACATGTACATTTTTAATGCAAAGATACTATATGAGTCCATTTGTGGTGACTACCAAAAAAGAAACTTTGATTAGTTACCTGATGGTGGCTTGAGGAGTAAAATTAGCTATGTGCAAAGTTGATCTCTTTTGGGTGATGTTCCCATTTATTGTAACAAAAATAAATAAATAAATAAGGTACTTAAACGAAGCACAAAGCAAATGAATCATAGCTACACCATTTGTATTTTCAAAATAAATCAGTACATAAACAAACAGTTTAAAAAACTCTAAATGTAGTTGTCCTGCCAGGGAACCTTGCCTGCTGGCGTAACAAAGTAACTTTTCATATTGTCTCTGACTGCTTTGGCAGCCATGGAGCTGTTGCCACATCTTCCAGGTTGAAGAGGGAGCATGGCTCCCAGGCCATCTCCTCGCCAGGTACTCTCCCCAAGCCTGTGGTTTTCGTCCTCTGTGTCAGCCAGCCCTGCAGGTGTGTATGGGTCAGACCTCACCTGACGCAAGTAATTGTTTGTTTGTTTATTGTTTATTTCGGGCATGTCAGTTAAATCATCATCACACATCATTTTCACATAGTAACAAAAAAAATACACATGGCCGAAAGGGAAAGCGGGAGAAGCCAAGGCTTATCTAGTCCCGCCCCCATTACACACAGGATAGAATCAGAATCAGAATCTTTTCTTTTCATTGCATTTTTCATTTGACATAACTTTTCCTTTTCCTAGTGACATTTGACATAACATGTTACAGCAGTAGGTGGTACAGAGAGCTGAAGTCCAGTGCATACAGATTACGTGTGTGTCTGCACACATGTCCATATTGTTCATCACAATAGAGCAACAGTCTCAACATGTAGACAAGGTCCGAGGGAAAAGAGAAGTAAAAATTAAAAATAGAAAATTAAAAATAGAAAAGTAAAAATAAAGATAAAAAATAAAGTCCAGTGTAGGTACTAGTTTTGGAGATGGTGAGAGATGGTGAGGGAGCCCCCCCCTTTTTATTTATTTATTTTTTTTTATGAATCCTCACTGTACTCTGCAGCTTTCGCTGCCCTTGACTTAGCCATTTCCTCCCGGTTATTGGCAACTTCAGCTCGCTTCCGTGACGGGAACTCGCGAAGTGCTGAGAGGTCAGCGCGCATCCCGACCATGGCTGACCGATTGGTCACTATTTCTTCCCGGTTAGTGGCCACTTCAACTCGCACCAGTGCCGTGGAGTCACGAACTGCAGAGATGTCAGAGCCCATCCCGACCACAGTAGACCGAGTGGTGGCGTTGTCCACCCTCACGCCGGTCACCTCCGTGGCGATCTTTCTCAGTTTCCGATGTAGCATGAAGATTCCACATCCCAAGGCGATCATTCCAGTTGTCATGAACGCGAACAAGTACACGTCCTCGACGTCTTCCACATCCAGAGTGGCAAGGCAGATGACTCTCCACTTTCCCCAACCATCCATGATGTAGTCGGACATGAAGGTCCCATCCGGGCACGCAGGTTCACCAGAACCCGCACGCCGTGTTGAGAACACTCTGTCGATAGCATTCAGTGACCAGCTCAGTAACTCCATCGTGAATTGTAGTAGTAACAGTTGCGCTTGGTATTCATACCTCATTTATCTACACATTGTTGATACTCCCTACCACGTACAACTGACATCACACCATACAGTTTCTTCGGTCCAACTTATTGTTTGGGTACAGAATGTTCATTTGTTATTTGTTATGCTCCCATCCCGTCACAACACATGTCTACTGATTCGTGTCTCAGACACTTATCAACTCTCATGCAGTAAACTATACCGGTCAACGGTTAAATATACATACTTCTTCTTAAAGCCACTTAGTGTTGATGTTTTTTTGACTTCTTCTTCTAACACATTCCATTGTCTAACCCCTGTGACCGATAAGGAAAATGATTTTAACGTAGTTCGTACCTTCCTTTGCCTGAAAATCATGTTCCCTCTAAGATTGTGTCTCTCTCTGTGTATGAAGAGATTTTGTAGGTTCTGAGGGAGAGTTCTGTTATAAGCTTTGTACATCATTTGTGCTGTGCGATAGTTTATTAAATCATATAGTTTGAGTATTTTAGATTCGATAAATAAGTGGTTGGTGTGTGCCCTGTAGTTGGCATAGTGTAAGATTCTCAAGGCTCTTTTTTGGAGAATTAACAAGGGCTGTGTGGAGCCTTTATATGTGTGTCCCCACACCTCTGCACAGTATTGCAGGTGCGGAGAGACTAGTGTGCAGTATAACAGATGAAGTGCTTTTTGATTTAGGATTTTTTGTACTTTCCAAAGTATAGACACACTCCTAGCCAGCTTCCTTTTTAGTTGTGCTATGTGTGGCTTCCAACTTAACATGTCATCGATAATCACTCCCAGAACTTTATTTTCACGGACCCTCTCAATATTAACTCCGTTTACATGAATGTTGGGATTGTTATTGCTGCCTCTCTTACCGTATAGCATGTATTTAGTTTTACCGAGATTTAGAGATAATTTATTTGTATTAAACCACACTTGAAGTTTGGCCATTTCCTGATTTACTGTTCCCACCAGTTGGTTCAAGTCACTTCCCGAGCAAAAAATATTTGTGTCGTCCGCGAATACTATTAATTTCAATGTATCTGACACTTTACATATATCATTTATGTATAAGATAAACAGCTTTGGACCCAGAACTGAACCCTGAGGGACCCCACAGACTATGTCCAAGTTCATTGATGTGTTATCTCCAATTTTAACATATTGGGATCTCTTGTGTAGATAACTCTTGACCCACTGTAATGTTACACCCCTAAGGCCATATCTCTCCAGTTTAGCCATTAAAATATCATGGTCAACAGTGTCAAATGCTTTTTTCAGGTCTATGAAAATTCCTATGGAATATTGTTTTTGGTCAATAGCGTCAGTGATGATTTCCACAGACTCTGCTAAAGCTTGAGCAGTCGAATGGTTCCTTCTGAAGCCATACTGGCTGTCATATAACAGTTTATGTTTGTTGATGAAGTTATCGAGCCTATTGTTGAATAGCTTCTCTAGGATTTTTGACAATTGTGGCAGTATAGATATTGGTCTGTAATTTGTAAACTCGTGTGTGTCACCGTTCTTAAACAGTGGCACAACCTTGGCAACTTTCATTTTATTAGGAAAAGTCCCAGTTTGAAATGACAGATTGAAAATGTAGGTCAGGGGTGAAATGATTCCGTCTAATACCTCCTTGATTAATCTCATGTCTAAGTCGTCAGCGTCAGTAGAGGTTTTGGCAACGAATAATTTGACCAGGTGTCTTATCTCTGTGTCCTTCACTGATGTGAGCAACATTGAGCTAGGATTTCTGTCTCCATCCTTATCAAAATGACTCCAAGGCAAGGATGAATCAGGGATGTTATTCGCTAGTTCCGGCCCGATGTTTACAAAGAAATGGTTGAAACTATTTGCAATGACCTCCGGGTTATCCTCCTGTGTGCTGTTTATCTTGAAGTAGGGAGGGTAGTTTGGTTTTTTACTTTTATTATTAGTCACATTGTTTAAAATATCCCATAATTTTTTTGTGTACTCCATGTTTTCTGCAAGTAAATTGCTGTAATATTCTTTCTTGCGTTCATTTAGGATAGTGTTTAACTTGTTTCTATACCGTTTGTATCTCACTTCTGACTGAGCCGTCCTAGATTTAATGAACTGTCTGTACAGAGTATTTTTTTTCCTGCAGGCATTTATCAAAGGTTTCGTAAGCCAAGGTTTCTGTTCCTTCTTCCGTTTCGGATGACTCCTTTTCACAGGACAGTGTCTGTCGTACAGTGTTTTAAATATTTGCAAAAAGGAATCATATGCATCATTCACATCTGTTTCATTGTAAACATTATTCCAGTTTTGTCTCAGTAGCTCGTCTTTCAGCGCATTCATTCCTTCTTCAGTTCTGACCCTTATGTATGTGTTTTTGTTCGGAGGTTGGCCCACAGTAAATTTGCAGTCATATATAGCAAAGATAGGTAGATGGTCACTTATATCATTTATCATGAGTCCACTTGTTGTGTCAGTAACGTTAGTAAAGATATTATCAATCAGAGTAGCACTGTGTGTAGTGATCCTGCTAGGGCGTGTGATGAGAGGTTGTAAGCCCATCGTATACATCATGTTAGTGAACTCATCGATTTCCGTGTTTTGTTTTGGGTTGATTAAGTCGATATTAAAGTCACCACAGATGAAAACTCTCTTCTGGCTTGTTTCAGAAAATATCTCACCCACACATTCATTGAAGTCTACTATTTTCGAGTCAGGTGCTCTGTACACACAGCTTATAACTATATTTTTACCTCTCGTTACACAGATTTCAATTGTCACACATTCCAGCAAATGATCCACAGCTTTAGACATATTTTGTACTGTCTCATACTTGGTGTTACTGTCAATGAATAAGGCTACTCCACCTCCACGTTTGTTCCTCCTGTTAATACATACAAGATTATATCCATCCAGGAAAAAATCTGTGCCTTTGTCTTCATTAATCCATGTTTCTGACACCGCGATGATGGTGAAAGGGTTTTTGAAGTGATTTAGATATTCCTTGATGTGGACAAAGTTGGTGTATAGACTCCTGCTGTTAAAGTGGATTAGAGACAGTTTCCCATCCATCTCAGTGCTATCATTGTATTGAACTTCAGTGTAGTACTGACATTTCCCAGTTCTGTTGGAATAGAAGTGGTTGTCCGGGTCAATTCCGTCATTTGGGTCAGATAAGGTATCCGATAAGGTATAATCCACATTTTGATTTGAAGTAAATTCCACACTTCCCTGCTCAGCAATCCTTTCAGATATTCCCATCAATCTTTCAGTCCGTGTAAGAAACGTTGAACTTTGCTGTGTTGTAGTTTGGGAGTGTTTGTGAGCCATACTTTAGTTATCGTATTCCTCCAGCTCATCCTTACTCCTGATCTGGATTACTTTGACTTCTTCTGCTGTTGCTCCCTTTGTTTTGATGTAGATTCTGCAGTTTGCCGTCCAGGTGTGTTGTATCTTGCCATCCTTCCTCAGTTGACGAGCTCTTCTGGCGATGTCTGCGTTCTTTTTGGTGAGGTTCTCGTTGATGTAGACGTCCGAGCCTTTTAGCTTCCTGCCCTGCCTCAGCAGTGCAGTCTTGAATTTTCTGTTGGTGAATCTCAGCACAACAGCTCGAGTTGCAGACTCTTTCCTTCGGGGTAAGAGGTGACATACTTCAACGTTGTTGAAGTTCACCTCGATATCTTTGCCAGTCAGGAACGCGGCCACCTGCATCTCCACAGATTTAATCTCAGATTCATCCGGCTCAGGGGTTGCAGCCGCAACCGCCCTTGCGTAGTTTGGAGGCTTGATTTTGAGGCCAGTCACAATCACTTCATTCAGTTTTCCCTGTTGGTCCAGCTCCTCCACTCTGTTCCCCAGCTCCTTTATCAACTCGTCTTTATCCGCAACCTCATCCCGGAGTTGTTTGACTTCAGCCATCAACTTTTGGAGAGGTTCCATCTTTTTCTTCATGTCTTTCAGCTCCGCCATCAGCCGTTCTTCAGCTTCAATCCTCTTGTCTTCAGCCCTCTTGTCATTCTTCACCATCTTATCATTCATTGCCTCCAGGCTTCCCTTCATTGCCTCCAGGCTTTCGGTCAATAAGTCCAATTTAGAGTCAGTTTCAGCGTGATTTTTCTTCGGCGGTGCCATTTTCACACTTTTATTTTAAGAACAAGAATAAGTTATCTTGTTTTTGTCTCAGCGCGCTCTCTGCTGCTGCTGCTGCTGCTGCTCTCTCAAGGGAGACACACAGTAGCAAAAACCATCTTCTGCACCTTGTCAGGGTTACGCATTATATTGTTGAGGAACACTCTCCACCTGTTAGCCCATATTCCAAACCCATTTTCAACAACTCTGCGTGCACGGGAAAGTCTGTAGTTGAAGACTCTCTGTTGATGTTCCATGTTGCGGAATGAATATGGTTTCATCAAGTCAAGGCGCAGAGGGTAGGCATCATCTCCAACAAACATATAAGGGATTTGCATGTCAGAGCCCGGGAGCAGAGCTGCTGCAGGAAGGTTGAGGAGACCGCTGTCAAGTGCTTGCTTGAAATCAGACTCTGCAAACACTCCTGCATCTGATGCTCTGCCCTGTGCTCCCACGCTGATGTAGCTGAACCTGTATCTGGCATCGACGACAGCCATCATCTGTACAGAGAATCGTCATTTGTAATTTCTGAAGGTGCTTCCACTGTGAGCTGGGGGCAATATGTTGATGTGTTTTCCATCTATTGCACCAAGGCAGTGGTTAAATTGCCACTTATGATGGAAGTCTTTGGCGATGTCCAACCACTCCTGTTCTGTAGTGGGTGTCTGAAATAACAAGTTTTATTTGCATGAGTGCCAAGATATCAACAGTAACTAGTAGTAGCAGTATCATAGGTAGCAGTAGTAGTAGGTCTAACAATAGTAATATTAATAATTGCAGTAGTCCTTTTAATTAAAAAAAACGTAACACATTCTCAGTTAGATACCGTGATTGTAATGCACTAGTATAAATATAACAGTTAACGACTACAGATACAACACATACATATATAGATAAACAGGCTTACCTTCAGATATTCATCTTTTAGTGTCTGGTGCAGGGCTTCACATGTTTCGATCACAATCATGGAGATAGTGGACTCACCAACCCTGAACTGGTAACTCAGAGACACAAACGATTCTCCTAAAGGGAAAGAAAGAAAGACAGAAAATATTATAACATTGACTTTCTTTAAGTAACAGTAAACGTAAGCCTACACAACAGCTTCATGCCCAAGTTACAAACCTGTTGCTAAGTATCGGAGTGTTAAAGCCAGTCTCTCCTTGGCAGTGATGGCTAATCTCCATCTGGTGTCTTGCTTGGTGATCATGGGGGCCACTTTATTGAGAATGTACTCAAATTCCTCTGCATTCATTCGAAGCAGGTCCCTGAAACCTGCTCTGTCAGTCATCTGTCAACATAGTACAAACAAACAGCTTACAATTAATAACCATACACAATATATATATATATATATATATATATAAAATATATACATTTCATAGCAACGCATTGAATGTGGGGACATTACAGGACACAAATAAATGGCTTGCACTTTCCCACCGTGGATACTTCAGCAAGATACGAAGGGCGTAATTATAAGCAACCTATTCTTATTCATCTTATTCCTTTACTATAATTGAAACAAACGAAATGAATGAATATAACGGTCGGCGTTCCCCCCATGACGACTACACAAAATCCTATTATTATTATTATTATTATTACAATAATTTTACTTGTGTGTAGACAAATTGTGCTGCATATACATGGATCTATAATACATCCATGTGTCTAGTGTTTTGCTTGTCTGTCTGTCTTTTAGTAACCGTCTGTATATCAATTAGGACCTTACATTTGAAAGTAACTCACCTCCAGCTCACGCAGTAGCATATAAAGTCCATGGTCACGCCGTCTCCAAGATTTTCTCCAAAGTCTCTTCTTTCTTTTGCTTTGGGATTTTTCAGTTAGGATTAATCCCAAAACCACCATCATGCAGTCGGTATCCAGCTGGTCCTCCATTAGTTTACACCGGTTTACACTCGCTCTTCTTCACTTCTTCTTGTAGTTAGTTCAATGACTATTTTTGGTGTGACTGCCCCCACAGGTCAGTCAGAGTACTACGTCAGATCACGTTTGATCACGTTTGTTCACGCGAGATTTCTTGCTTGAGGGACAAGATTCTAGTGCGTCAGAAGACAAATCTTTATGTGTGTGGTGTGCTGTGTTTGGAATATTGCAGGACACCACACACAATACGATCAAAACTGTTAAATCACAGATTTTTTATCTTCATGTGTGGGGTGTCTAAAATCTTTATGTGTGTGGCAGGCATTAGAGGACACAAATGTCACCTTCCAAAAACTGCTCTAAAAGTTCTATTTCTGGCCACACATTTAATTGTAAACGTATTATAGGAACTGAGATTCAATCAAGAACATGAGTTAAAAAAACACACCCTTACCAAAATGTATGCCATGTATTTAAGGATCAAAATGATCGAAACATTTCGGTTAAAAGCCAGAAATGTCACTACGGATGCACAAGGATTAAATACATGTATTGGCTACAAAAGGATATACAGTTTAACAGTTCTTGTATTATTAAGTAATCAATATGAAATTAACATAACAATCTAACTTGTTTTTCAGTTATCTACCGTGCAAAAGGTGGAGATGGGGAAAGTAGCTGTCCCTCTCCTAAAAACGATTCTGCAGCAGGTAGGTTAATTCATTTAATTCAAGATTTTTTCAGGATAAATTTGGATTTATTTATTTATTTCTATTACGATTAATATTAAATAATTATTATGGTGTCAATAACCTACATTACAATATTATATTATATTATCGTATCTTCTACAGGTGCTGAAACGTAAATTTTTCTGGTGTTCTAATGATGTTAAAATTAGTCTCTTCAGAGCATACTGTACCCCCCTTTACACTGCCCCCTTGTGGGTTAAGTTCAAAAAGGCAAGCATTCGCAAACTTCAGGTTGCCTATAACGATTGCCTACGAATTTTGATGGGAAAACCCAGGTGGTGCAGTGCAAGTGAGTTATTCTGTCAAGTGCGTGTAAATACTTTTCATGCTCTGTTGCGGAAATTGATGTACAAATTCATCTCTCGACTGAATGACACACAAAATATTGTATTAATGCTGTTGATCAATCCTGGACTCAGTGCTGTGAGATACCAGTCAGTCATGTGGAAACACTGGTATGACTGTCTCTTTTAAATTTGTAAATTCGTGTGTTTGTTTGTTTTTTAATGGACCTTGAGTCTAATAATAAAGTCTATCTATCTATCTATCTTTTCTTTCTGTAATGCATTTTTTAATTTTTATTATTTTCTTTTAATTCTTCTATTTTTTTTCTTCTCACTTTGTTTTATCATGTGAAGCACTTTGAGTCTGCCTTGTGTATGAAATGTGCTATACAAATAAAGTTGCCTTGCCTTGCCTTGCCTATACGAGAACAATGGGAAAATGACTTGGGGGCTCAGATGTCCAACGAGGAATGGGATATGGCTCTTACTAGGGTCCACTCTTCTTCCATCTGCTCTAGACATGCTTTAATACAGTTTAAAGTTTTGCATAGGTTACACTTCTCAAAAGCTAAATTAGCAAGAATATTTCCGAATGTAGACCCACTATGTGACAGATGTAAACAGACCCCAGCTACTTCTTATCATATGTTCTGGTCTTGTCCAAAACTTGTCCCTTTCTGGTCATCCTTTTTTGAAGTAATTTCTAATGCTTATGCTTATCACATCTCACCTTCTCCGTTGGTTGCTGTTTTTGGTTTGTTTTCTGACCCAACGGGATCTGTTCCCCCTGCTCATTTACAGAGGGTCATTGCCTTTTCCTCCTTATTAGCTAGACGCTTGATTTTATTCAAATGGAAGGCTGCTACTCCTCCATCTCATCACCACTGGATTCGGGACGTTATGCAGAACCTTAAACTGGAAAAGATCAGATGTACCCTCAACGGCTCCATCAACAGATTCCACAAAACCTGGGACTCTCTAATAACTTATGTGAACAATTTACCTGGTCTGGAACTGGAACTCTGAATCATTACATCTGCCCTTGAACAAATTCTGTAATAAGAAGTATTAAGTGCACTTGTTGTTGTTGTTTTTGTTTTTTTGTTCTTTTTTTTTCTTTTTTTTTTTTTCCTTGTCTTTGCCTGTCTATTGTCTATGACTAGTTTGTCACGTTGATTTTGAGTTTGAAATGTCTCTGTCTATTGTCGGGACTGTTTGTTATAGTTATTTGTAATACAGAGAATATGATTGTTTTATATGTTAACAGAAAATTACAAATAAAGTGTTTAAAAGAAAAAAAAAAAATGTTGAGGTGTGTGACTGTATGACCTCCTCTTTGCTGGGCTTTGGTAGAGATGCGATGTTGGCAGACAGGTGAGGTACTTCGATGTGGGATGATGTGTCTTTGAATCTGACTGAGGGGTCAAGTCTTCTTTGGTGCACTCGTTCCATGAGGTCATCTCTAAACTTTTGTGTTGTAGCCGCATAAATTGGTCTAGAAATCCAATGCTTAGATTGCTTTTGGAAGACAACAGTGTCTTGGGAGGCCTGAAATAAAAAGCAGTATAAACAAACATGCTCAAAATATAGTAAGGTTATCATTTTTAAATGTATGATGTTGTTACACATTTGTTTGGACTATGTGTTTCTCAAGCATCTAGTCAGTCATGTCTGTGCCATCAGTTATGTGAAGATCATGTTCATGTATGGAAGACAGATCTATGGGTACAGGGGAAACTGTTACAGTAATTTTGACTCATTTAGTACCCACCAGCTGCTGTTGTTGCCTGTTCCCGATCTGTGGAGTGATTCTCATTGTGGTCCATGATAGCAAGCATAGTGCGTGCCTTCACTGCCGGGTATTGAAAATGAAGTCGCTTCGGACAATACTTCAAAAGGGCATTGTGGAACACCTCAAGTTGTCCTGAAAAATAAAACAAAACAAAAGAAAGGCTTTACTGTGGGAAAAAAACAAGAGCATGAAGAGCATTGTGTGTTCTTTAGCACTGTGTCATGACTGGAATACATAGTAGTACTCGTCTTGTCTGGTGTAACATTCCCCCAAAATAGTTTTCCAGAACCTATTCTCACAGACACACCATGACTTGAACCATATCACTATTTTGCATGTCAAACTCTTTGATACACATACCTGTATGTTTGAACAGTGTCATCTGTTGTAGGTCTTTTACGAGACGTGTGTCCATAACCATGGACTTCAGGGCGTTGAAGGCAGGGGAATTCACTTTTAGCCACCTCTTACTTCTTTGTTCCTGTGCTGACAGGTCTTTGTGGAAACATCTGTATTCCGTGCCATTGTCTTCCCAGTGATGGACCCCAGTGATGTGGTGTTGGAGAGACATCCATCGTCTGAGCAGCTCCTGAAAACATAAGAGCAGAGGCACAATTTTAACTATCTGGAATACAATACAGTTGTCTTCCATGTTCAAGAGTAAAGGATTGCTGTGCATTACATCTGCTTATAGCATTTGATGTATACTAACTAGAATTTCACTTGAGCTGTGTCTGTATGCTTGGGTACCTTTGCATCTCCTTTGGAGGTGCATCAGCTCCACCACATGTGGTTGCTGACACTCCTGACCCAAGGAGCAAGATCTTTGCACTCCTTCCTGTTGGATGCCGCCACCAGTTTTTTTTTTTAATCCTGAAAAATGACAGAAAATAATTAAAATGGGTGTGCACTTATTTCCTGTGGTAAATGTAATACCACTGTTTTCCCTTTCATTGTATAGACTATAGTGGCCCACCATTTCAACCATATCTGATACATCCTGATGTTTCAGTATTGTTTGCGTCTGTCTTGCATTAATTTATATTTTTTATCAGTGCCAATTTAGGACTAATTAGCTATAGAGAAATGGGTATGAAGTTGTAATCAAATCAGTGGGAGTGCACCGCACACATTCTAAAGCCCACTACAATTTCCTGTGGGAAACACTGGTAATACACAGAGAATAACAGACAATAATGGAGATATAAACGAACAGTAGACTTACCTTTGGCTACATGCCACGGATCAAACTGATGAATAATATGAGGATATTCTTCTCTCATAATTTTTCTTATGGAGGGATGCCGGTCTGTGGTGATCACTTTTACCTCGATGCCCTCATTCAGGATCTTCTCCAGGCCTTTCTTGAAGGCCAGTGGTTCCATTGCGACAGAACTTGAGGCCTGGGACACCTACATAGCACAAATGTATGGATGATGACATCTAAAACAAGTTAGAGAATTGACCATAGATTTGTGAAAATAATTCACAATCTTACCTGCATCAGCTCAAACGCCACAATCTGTTTCGTGGAGTCATCCATGAAAGAATACGTGTTGTATTTGCTGGAGTGTCCGGGGCTGTCACTTCTGCCATCACCACATAGCTGCACCGCTTCACCATCTTCATTTTGGCAAATCAATCTTGCTTTGATGATGTTCTCCTGTTGTATGTATGCTTCCTCAATCACCGGGAGCAGGTAACTTGCCTGTATATTGTAGAAAGTTGTTTCCTGGGGCAACTGCAGGTTGAAAACTCCAGCCCAGTCGGCTATGTCGGTGTATGTAGAGCCGGTAAAGAGAGTGGCAGCTGTTGCAACAAGGTTATTTTCTGCCATTCCACGTACATTGGGGCAAGACTCCCATTGTCCCATATGGCCATCGTTGCATTGCCAATTTATATTTATTCTGCTGCCGAACTGTGTTATAGTTTGGTTTAGGTCACGCATCGCAGAACTACAGGTTGGGCACTTCTGAAATAGCTCCATGAGTTTTGACTCATTAACTATCCACTTCCTCTCCTTGCATCCTCTGGGTTGTCCAGAGAGGCTTGAGGAACTTCCTGTGGTGGTGGAGGAGGCACTAGAAATAGGCACAAAGCTGGTGTCTGCGGGATCAACAGCAGGCTCTGAGGTCATGCTGACATCAAACACTGATGTTGCACTCATGTCCATTGCAGTTGCTTCAATGGGGTGTGGTTCCTGTTGTAGACAAATAAAAATAAAACGATGCATTGGTACTAGTGCCACATAGAGTAGATCTTGATTAAACAGTTAACTGACTTTACAAGAAACAAACTGAAATAGTTTCTATATATTGCATGATGGATCATCAATAGCAAACATAGAAGTTCAGTAGAGGTCACTCACCTCATATATGAGACTTTTTCTTGGACTACAGGTGGCCATCATTGTAGATGAAGATGCAGTGTCCTAGACAAGAAACAGATTTCAAGTAAATGTCGGTCACAGTGCAATCATAGCGTCGTGTGAAACTTGAAGATTCATTAGCCTACCGATTGCTTTGTCCATGTGGTAGCCAGGGTAACAGCTGGTTTGGTTGAACGTGAAGGACTGGCTAGCTGTACAGACAAGGGCACTTTGAATGTAGCAGTAGCCTCCTCAGCTCTGTGCTTCTGGGGGGTTGAATGAGCTAGACCCTCAAAAGAGTATTCCTCTTGTTCAGACAGATCTTGCTGTATGTCACTCAACTCTTCCTGTATAATAATGGACACAATTCAGACAGAAATTACTATCCCAAGAATACTTTTTTCCAAAGCAAAATAAAGCACTACAATACTTGATAGTTTTTACATTCATCAGAGTAAGAAAGTATTGTTACAGGGCATTACATAAACAGACAGTAGTCTACTCTTTGTGCTTCACCTGGGACAAAAGTACCCCTCCCCCCAACCACTCAGTCAAGGCATTTTCATGATAGACCTAGCGTCAGTGTTTCACCTGAGACAAAAATACCCTTCCCCCTACCATTAGTCAAGACATTAGAATGGTATCCTAGCAGTCTCGTAATACACAGAAGCACATTTGGTGACGTTACACAACGAACTTTGCTCAATGGTTAGGCTTATAACGTTGGGCTACTTCATTGTAATTTCTGAGCTCGAGTTGTCATGCAAATCAATCAGTAATTTCTTATTGCAAGTCTCAGAAGAGCACTGATTTCGCAGTGAAGTTAGTCGTGCTAACCTGATACAGCTAACGTTATTGCCACTTCCAGACCAACCAAATACCATGCATATGGACACTTACAGCATTAGGTGATGATCCACTTAGTTGTGAACGTGATTTCAGAAACGTCGGTGTGGCCGTATCCTTTAGGCGTAATCCTGCGGAGGTATAGTCCACCTCTGTAAAATATTTGGAGCAAACACGCCAGTTCTTCAGAATCTCCACTGGTGTTGTTGGATCCATGTTCAAAGCAGCTAACCAAACTTTCCGCCGTTTGTGGTGAGTTGGAATTCGGTGAAACATGACGGGACTATATACCTTCTGCTTGTTTTCACAACCCTGTACGATGCACGTTATAACCATGATGTTTGATTGTTCACAAACTATCTTACTACAACCTGATGCTTCCTCAACTGTGCACAAACTACTACAGGTAGTGCAGGCGACGGCGTGCAGGTCACGTAGGTTCTATTGACGGAAGTAAGAGGGGAGTGATGATATTACTGCGCCGACGTCGAAGTGCTTCCAGTTGTTATTCCGCCATACATTATTAGGGTTGGGCATCGTTTGGATTTTACCGATTCCGATCCCGATTCCGATCCTCTGTTTCGATTCCTGTTCTAAACGATTCTCGATTCCGATTCTTTGAGGTGCAGGTCAACAGGTCCAGTGTTGCCACAGTTACTTTGAAAAGTAGTACTCTTGACGTCACTTAACTTAAATAATTGTTTGCATATTGTAATGGCAGTAACATCATGAATGAACATTTTATGAATATTGAACCGGCATTAGAGCAGCAAGGATTGGTTTTATGAAACAAATGAGCACAGTCCTCAAGTATGAGCGGTGTGATGACGAAGGGAGGGGGCGGGGCCAGCAAGCAGCAAGACATTTCTCCACTAAACACTCAAGAGAGACTCCGCTCGCATTTCAGCACGGACTGAGTTAGCAGGAGCTCCGTGAAATCGAGAACTCGTCTTGTTTATTCACACGCTGCGCCTTTTCACCGTCACCGGGCGGGACCTGCTCTTTTAATGTGGTTGTGCCATGCTGTGACTCTAAATGTTTTTCAAGTTTGACGTTGTATTCTTGAAAGTAGACAACACTTTGTTGTTAACACAGAGTGTACAACGAACCTTTATGTTGCCATCTTTTGCTGAGATGAAGTCGAAATAATGCTTGTATTTCCAGCTGGAAAATGCGTATCTCTCCCCCTCCATTGTTTACGTTTCTGCCGGTATAGCCGACTACACGCGACCGTCCGTGAAGGTGTCGGCTAACATACGTCACCCCCGAGACGCACGAAGAAAGCAGATCTTTTTTTTTACTGACAAAAATAGTAACGCGCCGTGTATTTGGATAAGTAAATTTAATCTGACTACTGGTTTGGCAATAGTAGCGCGTTAGACTACTCGTTACTGATCGTTCTATCGTGGAGTCTCCGCACGCCGGGCGGAGTAATACAAACAAACTAGTGCAAGCGGAGTAAAACAAACAAACTAGTGCGGACGTTTAAGAACCGAAAAAAAAGGATCGCAATTCCAACAGCTTCTTAACGGTTCCGGAACCGGAGGTTAGGAAGGATCTCGATGCCCAACCCTATACATTATATAGTTATCCTTGTTATCCGCTTAGAAAAATTGGCATGTTTCATTTTGTGTAACCAAACTTGGGTCGTGTAACTACTCACGTAACCGTATTTAAATAGGGACAACGCGGAAGTGCTTGGTCGCTTCTAACTTCACCCCCCTTTGGATCCTAAGGAATATACTGGGCCAAGCTACATGCTAGCAAATTAGCGCTGCGTGGAGTGCGCGCAAGAGCTATTGAGTGCACGCACAGAGGAGAGGGAGGTATGTATCACCTCGTCTAAGATCAGAGCAGAACATAGTTCAGTATGGAAATGTGGTGGTGTTTTCCTTTAATTTCTGAAATAAATGACCAAGACTTTGATGCAGGAAGCTGAATGTTTAGTATATTGTCCAGAGTGTGTAGGAGATTGTTTGTGCACAGTTTGAGAGCTCTGGGACATTCAGAAGGGTAAAAAATGTCCAAAAAGCAATGCTCATATTTCTGACCTCAAATGGAAAGCTTTTCTTTTATAAATTCCACATGCTTGGGCCTATCATGCTGAAAGTTTAATATTTTTATCAGGGGACTATGACCATCCACTATGTGCAGTTTCATACCTGTGCGACATTCACAAGTGTCACAGGTCACCTTTCCCTGTGAAATCTGAGGATTACTTCCATCAATTATTAATTTTAATCAAACAGGGTTTATTAAAGATCGACAGTTAAAAACGAATGTTAGAACATGTATCTCTAACATAAGTTTCTAAAAAAGAAAAATTAGATGTGACACTGATGGCAGTAGATGCCGAAAAAGCGAGCTACTTGTATGAGGTGTTAGACGCATACAACTTTCCAAAGGAAATAATAAAACTGATTAAAACAGTATACAAGTCCCCTATGGCATGTCTACTCTAATGGTATGATGATGAAAGAATAAAAGTTGAAGTTGGAGTTGGTATTCTTTCAGATGCAATTCAGATAACTAGAGGCACAGAACAGGGATGTCCCCTATCCCCATCACTATTTGCCTTGGCTGTAGAGTCGTTGGCTCAGAAAATACGCCAATCAGACAAGATAAGTGGGATTAATGTTGGAGGGGAACTTGGTTTGTATGCTGATGATTTGATGTTGTATCTGACTAACATAGAAACATCCATTCCACATCCGATGACAATTATTGAGCAGTATTCAAAAATATCTGGATACAAAATGAATATAGAAAAGACAGAACTTTTATCAATTACCAGACTGATCTCATGAAGTGGCATATGTATGACTAACTTGTGTGCCAATTATGGCGTGTTATCACTACGCACAATTGCCTTTTCGCGTGTTTATCAACGCCAAACCCTAACCCTAGTAAAATAAGGGATAAAACCATCCCTTTGCGAGGAAGGATCGCTCACCCCCAGACAAGAACGGGAGCATCCAGACCATCACGATCTCCGCCACAACCAAGGGAACAACGGACACCCTCCCCCGATGGACCCCAAACCCTTCCTATGCCATCCTCCAACAAAACCCCACCCACCAATGGGTCTTGAAGACCCACTCCTACCAAGGAGACCTATGACCCCAACCCAAGCAGGCTTCAAACCCTCCCTTACAACTCAAATCCTCCCACCAATAAAACAGGGGAATCCAACCCAACCAAACCCTCAAGGATAGTACCGACCCAAGGACCCAATGGAGGACCCACTAATTACCCCAGAGGACGAGACCCACAACCCCATAAACGTTGTTCACCCTGGAGGAAATCCCAATCCCCTACACGCAACAAGACCACAAATCCTCCACAACAACCATCGCCCAACAACCATCACACGCTTCCAACACAACCAAATAGCATCCCCTACTGACCCCCCTTGTTACCAACAGCCAACCAGAAACACCGCTTGGGACATAACAACCACCCCCGACCCTCACCTTCCCGGTCACCACCCCGTAAAAGAACCCCCCACCCCCTGCAGACCCACCCATCGGCAACCAACCACAATCGGGAAAACAGGACTACCGGTCAACAGGGAATCATCTCACCCAAATCCCAACCACTCCGGAACTCACACCACACCATCCTCTGCGTCATCGATCCAGGGGAGCTTCTCCGGTGAACTTGCCATTGTCTGATGAACAATATAACACACTCGTGAACATAAACTACAAACTAAATTCAAAACACTGGAATTGTCCGTAACCAAATATATGTACAAATAAATAAAAATACATATAGAATAGGCTATGGTACTTAGCCAAAATAAATAAATGCAAAATAAGCTGTAAACTTGATGACATTAATTATAACGTCATTAACGTGATAATATTGCTGCAGAAATAAACTGTAGCCTAGACCTTATGATGAAAATTATATGAAAAGGAAATTAGAAGTAGGCTACTTACAAATATGCTCTGCGAAGTTCTGGTGCTGCTATTCTCCAGTCTGTTCTGGCGCAACTGGCGGTTAATCGCCAGATTCAAATAAAACAGGCAGTGGGCTATTTCCGGTGTTTCCGGAGGCGTAATCCACCCCGTGTGGATTTTATTTTAAAAAACAACCCTCAATTGGTGGAAATGCTTTCAAGCATTTCCAACCTATGTTATCCTAATCTTTATTATTGGTGGAAATGCTTTAAAGCATTTCCAACCTATGTTATCCTAATCTTTATTATTGGTGGAAATGCTTTCAAGCATTTCCAACCTATGTTATCCTAATTGGTGGAAATGCTTTAAAGCATTTCCAACCTATGTTATCCTAATCTTTATTTTTTTTATTGGTGGAAATGCTTTCAAGCATTTCCAACCTATGTTATCCTAATCTTTATTGGTGGAAATGCTTTAAAGCATTTCCAACCTATGTTATCCTAATCTTTATTATTGGTGGAAATGCTTTCAAGCATTTCCAACCTATGTTATCCTAATCTTTATTGGTGGAAATGCTTTCAAGCATTTCCAACCTATGTTATCCTAATTGGTGGAAATGCTTTAAAGCATTTCCAACCTATGTTATCCTAATCTTTATTGGTGGAAATGCTTTAAAGCATTTCCAACCTATGTTATCCTAATCTTTATTTTTGGTGGAAATGCTTTAAAGCATTTCCAACCTATGTTATCCTAATCTTTATTATTGGTGGAAATGCTTTAAAGCATTTCCAACCTATGTTATCCTAATCTTTATTATTTTGGGTGGAAATGCTTTAAAGCATTTCCAACCTATGTTATCCTAATCTTTATTGGTGGAAATGCTTTAAAGCATTTCCAACCTATGTTATCCTAATCTTTATTTTTATTTTTTTTATTATTATTCTTCTTCCGTACGTTTTTCAGTCGCCTCTAACTTCTGCATACTTTCAGCTACAAAAACCATTCAACTATCAAAATGTTCAGCTTTTTCAGCTCTTTTATGCTCACCTTCAACCTTTTTTCTACCTTTCATACTTTTTCATATATTCAGCCTTTTCCATATTTTTTTTTCAATGCATTCCTATGGAGATCAGCCTAAAAACCTCTTTAACATCCTCCTCTTTGAACTCCGACTAGTTTCACATACTTCCACCTACAGACTCCATTTAAACTTTAAACAACCTACAAGACTTTGAACTATTCAATTCATCCTCAGTTTTTTGATATCTTTTACAGTTTTTCTATAATCACAGTTTATGTTTTATGGTTTTTTCAGACCTCATCAGAGTTTATAATGGGTGTGTATTGCGCCTGCTAGAGTGCGTGACATCATCGTTAGAGTGTGAGGGGTCCTCGACATACTTCAGATTTTTTTCCTTTCCAAACTCCTCCCGGCCACAATTTTCACTCTACACACGTGATCTTTTCCAATTTTGTAGAGAAACTTGTCCTGTCTCGCACAATGTGATCAAAAACTCTGTGAGATTTACAGAATTTGAACTAGCAACCTCTAAGCGCGGCCACGTCGCTTTTTCTCCCCATTGACTTACAATACAAATTGAGAAACAGATTTTCAAAGAAACCTGAAATGAGCTGCATTTCTAACTCGCCCTAGCGTCCACATTTCTGAGACTAGGAAAAAATAAAAGTGATCAGTGTCTTCAGCAGAGTCTTGTAGCGCTAACGGTGCGAAAATTTTGGCAATACGACTTTCGGTGTGAGCGTGAGAAGCTTTTGTTCGGACCCTCCAAAATGGAGGAATAGAGACAGGCTCTAGACAGTTACACAGGCGCGGAGATGGCTTTGATCTCTGTGGCTTTGATCTTTAGAAGTGACAGCAGGTGTGCTCTGATTGGCGGACAGGAGCGGCAGACAGGAGCAGTCAGTGGGATTTGTAGTTTTTTTTGTCAAACATCTTCTCCTCAGGTATACTTTCACTTAGAAACTCCATTTAAACTTTAAAATGTATACACAAGTCTGTCTATCTCTCTCTGTCTCACTCTCTGTCTGTCTGACTACTACTACTACTACTTCTACTACTAGCCTACTACTGATACTACGTCCACTTCTCGTACTTGTACTAGTACTACTACTACTGCTACTACTAGCCTACTACTGATACTATGTCCACTACTTGTAATAGTACTACTACTAATACTACTAGTACTAGCCTACTACTGATACTACCTCCACTACTTGTAGTAGTACTAGTACTACTACTACTACTACTACTTCTTCTACTAGCCTACTACTGATACTACTTCTAATACTTCTACTGCTAGCCTACTACTGATACTTCCTCCACTACTTGTAGTAGTACTACTACTACTACTACTTCTACTACTGATACTTTGTCCACTACTTGAACTTGTACTAGTACTACTACTGATACTATGTCCACTACTTGTAATAGTACTACTACTACTACTACTAGCCTACTACTGATACTACCTCCACTACTTGTAGTAGTACTAGTACTACTACTACGTCTACTACTGATACTACGTCCACTACTTGAACTTTTACTCGTACTACTACTCCTTTTGCTACTAGCCTACTACTGATACCATGTCCACTACTTGTACTTGTACTAGTACTAGTACTACTTCTAGTTTACTACTGATACTACCTCCACTACTTGTAGTAGTACTAGGACTACTACTATTAGTACTTCTACTTCTACTACTACTAATACTACTAATACTTGTACTAATATTACTAGTACTAGTAGTACTTCTACTTCGACTACTTCTAATAATACTAATACTTGTACTAATATTACTAGTACTACTGCTAATACTACTGCTACTACTAATACTACTGATACTACTCCTACTACTTCTATTAGTACCCTACTAATACTAAAAACAAAAAGAACATTCAAATATTAAAATGTTCAGCTCTTTATGGACATTTCAACATGTCTTCAACATTTTTTTGCCTTTCATATTCTTTTCGGTAACACTTTATTTTAAGGTACACCTATTCACCATTAATTAGTTGCTTATTAACATGCAAATTAGTAACATATTGGCTCTTAATTAGTCATTATTAAGTACTTATTAATGCCTTATTCTGCATGACCTTATTATACAAACAGTAAGCCATTAACTAAGAGTTTTCCCTCAATAACCTCAGAATTATTGCTTATTAGTAGTAAGTAAGGCAGTTGTCGTATATGAATTACAATCTCAATATGCTTTGCTTAGTATGGACTTTATAAGGTGGTAGTACCACAAGAATAGTTATTCTCCCTTAATACCACATAATGAATATGGTCTGTTCTTACATAACAAAACACAAAACTACAAATGTTAATAGTGTCCAAATAACTCTAAATTAAGTCTTTGTTACTGTTATGGCCCTCGGCCATGTTGTGTTGCTGCTGTGTCTCTCTGTCTCATCTCCCCTCCATAGGTTCTCTGCCTGTGTCCCTCCTACCTCGTCAGAGGGATCAACTCCACCTGTGACTGTGTCTATAAAGAGGAGGTCTTTCCAAGATGGTGGCCTCTTCCTCCCTCTTGGATGGCTGGTGCCACCCAGGCACCTCAGCGTTGTTTTGGTTGATTGTGTTCTGTTAGCCTTTTGTTACCTTATGATTGCACACACACATCCAGCACCTCTCACCACGCTACAGATTACTGACTTACACTTAAAACTTGTGTTCCGTTAATAAATTTATGGTTAATTGACCTGGTCGTTGTGTGGTCCTCCCTCCTTGGTTATGCTCTTGAGCGAGCTGGGCATAACAAGTGGGGGCTCGTCCAATTGTGAACTTGGGAGTGTCAGAGTATGGCACTTGTGTGGCAGTGAAGTTGGGAGGATCACAGTGGCTTGGTTTTGTGAGTGTAGTGTTAACCGGGGGGTAAAGGCTGTGGTGTTTTTTTTCTGGTGACCTGCATTCAAGGAGAATGGTGGCTAAGTTACACTCTGTGTGGCTGCGGGGAGGGGGTGACTGGAGCAGTTGTGTCCCTCAGTAGGCTGTAGTGGCAGTTCTCTCACAAGGAGGGGTTGCTTTGTTTGTTTTTTTGCAGGGCTGTTTTTTGTTTTTGTGTGTCGTCTGGGCGGTTAGCAGCAGTGGTCTCGGGAGCACCCCGAAGTATTGGCTGGGACAAGTTGTCTCCCCAATACAGACGGTTTAAAGGTGCATAAATACCCGCCGCCAGTACGCACATGAAGACTAGGGCGCAGTTAGTCAGCTTCAGTTAGGCAGTTAGGAGGGTGCGCTCCTTGGTCATTCTGTCTCTCTGTGGCTGTTATTGAGTGGCTAGCTGTGTTCTCTGTTGAATGAGGTGCATGGAGTTTGGACTGGTTGTTGTTGTTGTGGTTTAGGTTGGCAGTTAACATGGAGACTTCACACAGTAATCCACTGATTTCTGAGTTCCTCCAGCGACCATCTCGTAGCACTTTAGCTCAGTTTGACAAATCGGATCTGGTTGATTTGGCCGTACATTTGGGTTGGTCTGACGCAAAAGGGGTGCCAAAAAAGGCTAAGCTACGGGTCATTGTTGAGGGGCTCGCTGTGTCTGCTGCTCTGTTGGAGGTGGCTCAGGCGCCAGGTGTTGGGGAGGGGGGTTGGACATTTGAGCAGTGCCTGCAGCTGGAGAGAGAAAAGGCGAAGCTGGAGAGGGAGAGGTTCCAGTTTGAGTTGGAGCAGGAGAAGCTGAGGGCTGAAGCAGCATTGGAAAAGTAAAGGGTTAAAGTGGAACGGCTGAGGTTGAAGTTGAGGGATGGGAGTGATAGGCCTACAGGACCGCATCAGGGCTTTGATGTTGCTGAAGGGTTGCGGTTGTTGCCAAAATTTGATGAGAAGGACCCCGACACATTTTTTGCATTGTTCGAGCGCGTGGCAGGCGTTAGGGGGTGGTCAGATGCCCACCAGACTTTGATGCTGCAGTGTGTCTTCACGGGCAAGGCCCAGAGAGCTTTCTCTGCCCTGAGCTCTGTTGACAGTGCCAGTTATGCTAAGGTTAAAGCGGCAGTCTTTAAAGCATATGAACTCGTGCCGGAAGCTTATAGGCAGAGGTTTCGCAACTGGAAGAGAAGAGACCAGCAGACCCATGTTGAGTTTGTTCAGGATATTTCAACTCATTTCAGTCGGTGGTGCTCGGCGTCCAGTGTAGAGTCGTTTGATGATTTATGTGACTTGGTTGTGTTAGAACAGTTCAAGATGTCGTTTCCTGCCCAGCTGGCCACTTATGTAACTGAAAAGAAAGTTAAAACAGCAGCCGCAGCGGCAGTGTTGGCTGATGAATATGTTTTAACACATGGCAGTGGCTCAAATGGTGGCCAGGGCTATAGAGAGGGACAACGGAGGGAGAGTTTTAGGCCTAGGCCTGACAGGCCTGTGATGGTTCATGAGGTTTCTCAGGCTGCTGTCAGACATGTTCCAGGAACAGATGGGAAGTTCGATCCCAGCAGGACGTGTCATGTCTGTAGGAACAGGGGACACTGGAAAGGGGAGTGTCCACTTAGTAAAACAGGTCAGAAATCAGCAGTTGCCAGTGTGTATGTGAAACCAGCTGGCCTGGTGACCTCTGTGCGTCATGCTGAGGAGTCTGTTCGTCCACCAGGGACTGTGTTGTCTAAACATGTGGGTGAGTTGTATGCACCTTTCATTTCCGATGGTCTTGTGTCTTTAGGTGGACAGGGGAAGGTACCTGTTAAGATTCTGCGGGACTCCGGAGCTAGTCAGAGTCTCATTTTGAGTAGTGTTCTGCCATTTTCAGCCCGTACAGCTACTGGTGGGAACGCCCCTGTACTGGGTGTTGGAATGGTTACACTCTTGGTGCCTGTGCATCAGTTCCACCTTGACTCTGAGTTGGTGTGTGGTGAAGTCGACATGGCCGTCCGTCCCCAGCTGCCAATTCAGGGGGTTGATGTCATCTTGGGCAATGATTTGGCAGGGTCAAAGGTCTGGAAGGATGGTCCACCCTGTGTGTATGTGAGTTCAGTCTTGCAGGTGCCTAAAGAGCCTGAAGGAGGTGCTGAAGGGGGCCCTACAGTGTTGTCCTCTTGTGTTGTGACCCGGGCTAGGAGTAAGGCTCTGGCAGAACAGCTGGAGCTTTCTGAACAGGCCCAGTCTTCTCAGGCAGGTCTTTCTGAGAGACAGGAGTTGTGCAAGTTTTTTTCCATGCCTTTGCCTGTGTTTTCTAGGGAGGAGTGTGTCAAGGAACAGGCTGTGGATCCTACGCTGGGTCCTGCGTTTGCGATGGTTGGTCCAGAGAGTGAAGTCAAGGGGGCCTCTGGTGGTTATTTTCTCAGTGATGGCTTACTGTTGAGGAAGTGGGCTTGCGTGGTAAGTGGGGTGCAGGTGGATAGTGTGGTTCAGGTTGTGGTTCCTTCCCGGTTCAGAGAGGTGGTGTTGAGCACTTCACATGATGGTGTGGCAGGCCATCTTGGTGTGAAGAAAACCTATGACAAAGTGCTCCGCCATTTTTTCTGGCCTCGGTTGAAAAGGGATGTTGCTGAATATTGTAAAACCTGTAAGACATGTCAGTTAACAGGAAAGCCCAACCAGAAGCTGAAGCCAGCTCCCCTGTACCCAATTCCTGTGGTGGAAAAACCTTTCGAATATCTGTTGCTTGACTGCCAGGGCCCGCTTCCAAAAAGTAAGGTGGGTAACCAGTACCTGTTGACAATAATGTGTAAGAGTACACGTTATCCTGCTGCTTTTCCACTACGTTCTATAAAGACTAAGCCAGTTCTGAAAGCTCTGACTGCTTTTATTTCAACTTTTGGTGTTCCTAAGGTAGTGCAGACAGACCAGGGCAGTAATTTTATGTCCCGGACTTTTTCCCAGGTGTTAAAACAGCTGAGGGTTGAACATCATGTGTCTAGTGCCTATCATCCAGAGTCTCAGGGTGTTTTGGAACGTTTCCATCAAACGTTGAAATCTATGTTACGTTCCTACTGTACTGAGCTCTCGCAGGATTGGGAAGAAGGCCTGCCATGGTTGTTGTTGGCAATTAGGGAGGTGTCACAGACTAGTACTGGTTTCAGTCCAAATGAACTTGTGTTCGGACACTCTGTCCGGGGCCCATTAGCGGTTCTGGGGGTTGATTTGAAACTTAATGAGCCACCTGAAAATGTTTTGGATTATGTGAATGATTTTCGTCGTCGATTGCACATTGCTTGTGCTACTGCTCATAAGAATCTTGGTGGAGCTCAAAAGAAAATGAAAGAAGATTTTGACCAAAAGGCTGAGGGCCGGCTGTTTGAGCCAGGGGACCAGGTTCTGGCTTTGTTACCTGTGGTTGGTTCACCGTTTCAGGCCAGATTTAGTGGGCCCTACACCGTGAAGAGCAGGATGTCTGACAGGGACTATTTGATTGTCACACCTGACAGGAGGAAGACAGTGCAATGGTGTCATGTGAACTTGTTGAAATCTTTTTTGACCTCCTCTGCTGTTAAGGGCGGTGACACGCTTCCTGTGGGTGATGGCGTTAAGTCTGTGGCTGCAGTTGGTGCTGGGCCTTCAGATGATTTTGACATTCCCTCTGAGCCCATTCTGACTGGGAAACTTAAGAACTCTGAGTATTTGAACTGTCTTCCCAGTCAAGTTAGTTATCTGTCAGATACCCAGCAGGACGATCTGGTGAAATTGCTTCTGTCTCATGTGTCTCTTTTTTCAGATGTACCATCACGCACGAACATGATCGAGCACGATATAGAGGTGGGAGATGCTCCGCCTGTGAGGCAGCGTGCTTACAGGCTCCCGGTGGAAAAGCGTGGGCGTATGGAGAAGGAGGTTGAGTATTTGCTGCAAAACGGGTTAGCAGAGCCATCATGCTCAGGCTGGTCCTCTCCATGTCTGTTGGTAGATAAGGCGGATGGGTCAGACAGGTTTTGCACAGATTTCAGACGGGTCAATGCAGTCACCAAACCTGACTGTTATCCCCTCCCTCGCATTGAGGACTGCATTGATCAAGTGGGTGGGGCAGAATTTGTGACTAAACTGGACCTTTTGAAAGGTTATTGGCAGGTGCCATTGTCAGCCAGGGCCAAGGAAATTTCATCATTTATTACCCCTTGGGGCTTGTTTTCTTATTCTGTGATGCCATTTGGTCTTCGAAATGCCCCTGCGACCTTTCAGCGTCTCATGAACAGGGTGTTAGCAGGGTTGGCAGGGTGTTCAGCTTATTTGGATGACGTTGTTGTTTTCAGTGAGACGTGGGAATCCCATGTTCAGCGTTTGGGTGCAGTGCTTGACCGGTTAGCCCAGGCTAATTTGACGGTTAATTTAGCAAAATGCGAGTTCGCTAAGGCGACAGTAACCTATCTGGGTAAGGTGGTTGGTCAGGGTGAGGTTCGGCCAGTGCAGGCTAAGGTGGAGGCCATCCTCAATTATCCAGTGCCAGCGTCCAAGAAGGACCTGATGCGGTTCCTTGGGTTGGTGGGGTTTTACCGCAGTTTTTGTCCCAACTTTTCTACTGTGGTGGCTCCGTTGACCAGCCTACTTAAGAAAAACACACCTTTCGACTGGTCCTCCAACTGTCATGCTGCATTTGAGTGTGTAAAAAGTTTGATATGCTCTGCTCCTGTCCTGTCTGCTCCAGTCTTCCACAAACCGTTCAAAATCCAGGTGGATGCGAGCAACGTTGGTGCTGGGGCCGTGCTCCTGCAAGAAGGGGAGGGGGGAGTTGACCACCCTGTGTGCTATTTTTCACGTAAGTTTAATCGTCATCAGCTGAATTATTCAGTCATTGAAAAGGAGACTCTAGCCTTGATTTGGTCCTTGAAATTTTTTGAAGTGTATGTTGGGCCGTCTTTGCCTGTAACTGTTTACACGGACCATAATCCCTTGACGTTTTTGAACAGCATGTATAATTCCAATAGTAGGCTCATGAGGTGGCTGCTGTTTTTGCAGCCTTATACATTGAATGTATGTCACATCAAGGGTAAAGATAATGTTCTGGCTGACGCGCTTTCCCGTGCGCCCTGTTGATTCTACACAAGACCTTATTAGTGGGGTCTTGTGTTTTATGGGGGGGGGTGTTATGGCCCTCGGCCATGTTGTGTTGCTGCTGTGTCTCTCTGTCTCATCTCCCCTCCATAGGTTCTCTGCCTGTGTCCCTCCTACCTCGTCAGAGGGATCAACTCCACCTGTGGCTGTGTCTATAAAGAGGAGGTCTTTCCAAGATGGTGGCCTCTTCCTCCCTCTTGGATGGCTGGTGCCACCCAGGCACCTCAGCGTTGTTTTGGTTGATTGTGTTCTGTTAGCCTTTTGTTACCTTATGATTGCACACACACATCCAGCACCTCTCACCACGCTACAGATTACTGACTTACACTTAAAACTTGTGTTCCGTTAATAAATTTATGGTTAATTGACCTGGTCGTTGTGTGGTCCTCCCTCCTTGGTTATGCTCTTGAGCGAGCTGGGCATAACATTACTTAGAATATGTTCCCCATACTAAAGTGACATCTTGATCATTACTAACTCACTAATAGTTGAACACTTATTAACCAACACATGTTCCCTAATCTAAAGTTGCCTCCTT
Organism: Eutrigla gurnardus; assembly: GCF_963514095.1. NCBI lineage: Eukaryota > Metazoa > Chordata > Actinopteri > Perciformes > Triglidae > Eutrigla > Eutrigla gurnardus. The sequence goes on from NC_139918.1 coordinate 1,160,933, forward strand.
TTCACAACTAGTTAATATATTATAGCACATAACTACTGCAATAAACAAGTGATGGGTTACACCTTTGAAAAAATGTATCTATCTGTAGGTTCCCTCTCATTCAGTGGTAGAATAACAAAGACAGCACAAGTACAAATACCTCATTTATTACAGTAAACCACTGGTTCAGGTTTTCCCAAGGCTGACAACAAATACTGCTCCAACAGGTAATGGGGTCTTCCTGAAATGTCAAACACTGACTAGTATCAGTGTACTGTATGTACATTTGTCATACAATGTGGTATCAAAGCAGGTCATAATACAGGTACTCTATTGTTGAAAAACACTGCACAATATAAAGTACAATAATCAGAAAATTATAAAACCTGCACAACTCAACATGACGACTTGTCAAAGGTTATAACAAATATACTGAACTGTACAAACATATACATTTTTCATTTATTGGTTGATTTGAGATGGGACTCCACATATTCATGAACATACAAAAAAACAATTAGGGTGTTAGCAGCAATTACATTGTTGCAAATTGCTCAGCAGGTGACAATGCTAGGCGACGCATTGCCACCTGCTGAGAAAGAAAAGAGAAAGAAGAAAGAAAATAAAAATAAATAAATAATAATGCAGGTGACAATGCTCGGCGACGCATTGCCACTTGCAGGGAAAGAAAAAGAATAAATAAATAAAGAACAAGAAACAATAATAATAATAGAGAAAAAAAATAAAGAAGAAAATAAATAATAATAATAATGATGCAGGGGACAATGCTCGGCGACGCATTGCCACTTGCAGAGAAAGAAAATAAAAATAAAATAATAATAATATCAGATATCTTTATCTACATTTCAGGTTACTGGATATTTTTTCCGAATGTCATGCAAAAGCATTCCAAGTGGTCCGTCACTGTGATGGTTTCCACGCCAATAAGTCCACTCAATTACATCTAAGTGATCCCTCAACAGTTTTTGTGTGCGGTTCCCTCTTTGTCTCCAGATAGTGGACTTGCAAATACCCCAAAATCTCTCCAGGTTTTGTGTATGTGCACCTGTAACAGGGTCAACAAAAAAATCGTGATGGTTGACAGTCAGGTGATTGTAACCTTCATCCTGAAGACGGCGGTAAGACCTCCACCCATCTGAAATGATGGAGCTTCCACGACGAACGTGCTTCTTTATTAGAGGCAAGAGATGCCTGGTTGTACGGCGATGCACAATCTTGAGAATGGGTCTCCTCCTGTCATCCTTAATCCCTAGCATTCCGAACACCCAGGAACTCCTGTTGCTTGCCCGTCCTCTGTTGTACTGAAATTCACAAGAGCAAATAAAAATTTAAAATGAGGACAATGATTCTGCAATAATGGTGGGAAATGGGAGAGAATAAATCATAAATCAAAAATTCAAAAGTTCTCTTTGGAGTAGTGGTGCATGTTTACAAATATTGAACTGTTCTGGGGTGTAGGAATAATGTAGTTTCTTAAAACCGACATTCCCCTCTATTGCATCAATGAACTACAATGTATCTTATTCCATAATGCAGTAGTTACTTCACGAGATACAGGAAATACACCTCCAAGCACCTCAGGCAAAAACAGGTTTTAAATGTGTGTATATTGTCTCTACTGACAGTAGCTGAGTTTAGCACAGACTTAACCAACATCAAATACACATTTTTAGACACAAAATCATGTATTTGGCATCAAAGTAATACTCATACTGTAAGTGTAACTTTCATACCTTTCTTTTATGGCCAAATTTGCTTTCATCGATCATAACAATCTCTGCTCTTTGTCCAACAGTCTGCTTGCCTCTTCTTCTCATTCTTTTCATTCCTGATTTGCAAACTCTCTGTAGCTTGTCTGCAAGTTTACTCAGAGTTGCAGAACTCCGAGTAATTCCTTCCTGCAGCATGTCCACTTGCCTCAGTCGAAGGCCTTGGGCAAATCTGTAATAGATCAACCAGATAAATATTTCAATGACACAATTTAGAAGTGGGTGGTTAAAACCAATTTCTTAAGTTGTCATTAGTCTTTTTATAACCATAATTATAACCATAATTTCTCATTTTGCAGTCCCATTTGCAGACACAGCAGATACTCATAGCCTGAATATAAGAGTGTATTTAAAGCAGAAGTAAGCGATCCGGTCGTTTTGTCTAACTTCTTGTCAGCCGATGGAGTTAGCAGTCCCCGCCCTCGTCCCTACATTCACGCGCATCCCTTGGTTGCACACACAGAGAGGACCGCCCCTTTATGCCGTTCTCTCTCCTCATTGGATAAAGGTTGTAGGAAAGTTTTCTCCTCGGCTTACAGCAGAGCAGAGTGACTGACAGACCCGTGTTTCAGACCAAACACTCTATGTAAGTGATTGCTGACGGAAGATACTATTTAAGACTTATATTAACACAAACATTCCGCTTACTTCTGCTTGAACCTGACACAACAAATCTCAAAAGCAAAGTAGGGTGAAGAACATTCCCTATAAGACGAGAGGAATGGAATAAAACCTCAAAACTAATGAAATCTGCTTTAAGAAAAAAAAATGGATACTGAGTAAATTAGCAAAGTGAAGTGTCTGTTTAAAAAAGTTAAGTTCTTTTGAAACCATTTCCAGGAACCACCTAAAACCTAAAAATCCACAAAACCTTTGTACTACATTGGACTCTTCGCAACCCAGCACTTATACAATTACACATACTTGAAAATTCAACCGATATTCAGAATTCTTCCCATATACTGTATAAACTCATGTCTCGTATAGCATTGGTTCTTATGACCCACCCCAACCAACAGTATAGTGAAAACATTGAAAGAAAACATTATGGTCCAAGTTAGAGTTTGTCTTTGATGGCTATTGTTATTATACAATGTAAAACCACGCACCTGTAGATGTAATGCATCCACGTATGCAGTCGAAGGTGCGATTTCTCAAATATGGAGCCACTTCGGATGGACCTCGATACCGTTTTCCCTTTGTGACAGGAGTCTCGGCAAATCCTGATGATTAAATCCAAAGGTTAATTTATAAAAACCCATGATACTGATTTCACTAAATACAAATGTAACATAAATGAAGATGAAGAGGGGGACATACAGTATAGGTGTTGAAACAGCTAAGATTGGGATTGGACAAGGTGCACTTGTACTTAGTAGCCCTTGTGATTCACTCCCCCCATGCAATCTCAAAGCACAACAGAACAGTCCTATTTCTAGGCCTACTTGACAAGTAATATCTACAACTGTTACACCTTAAATCGGGTTAGACAGTGAATTTAGCTGTGTCTACTCTACTCACTGTGCCACAGCATGAAAAGGGTTATATCAATCAATTAATCCCTGTCCATGTACAAGTTTAAGCTGATTGGGTGGCATTTATTGAACAATATGACCAGGAATGTGATCTAAAACTGTTTTTTTTTTAAAGGCATTTTTCATTTCAGATGTTGTACACATGTAGAACTTCGTGGAAACATGAGCACCCCTATCTCTACCAAATAAACGGTAGCTTACTTAAAAATTAAAAATTGCAGCTGTGTGATTTGTGACTTTGTAGATGTGACTTATATATTACTACTACTACTAATACTTATTTAGCCTATATTTTGTGTGTACATCACTCATAGCTTCTGTCGTAAAATATATGATTTGGCACTGAATTTTAGCAGATACAATTGGATGGCTGCATGCTGCACACTCTCCTATGCATTGCTTACACAAAGAAAATTAATAAATAAGGCACACGTCTAGTTTTTCTACTCACCATGCTGCCTCCTTTTTGTCGTAGGTCCGTTTCAACTTCATAACATGAGAGCAAGACGGGCATTTCATCCATTTTCGAAGTAGGCCTTCTCTCATTAACCATCTGGTGAACTTATAGTTTTCTTTGGGGCACTGTCTAAAATGTATTCGACTCAAAAACTCGTAACTCAACATCTTCTTCTTCTTCTCATAAGTTCTTTCTTTTTTTTCCTTTTTTTTTTTTTTACGAAATGGGTTGGTTTCAACTTCGCAGTCCTGCTTCAAAAAAGGCGCAAAGTGACCCAGTTAATGACCGACAATCTACCTATCCGTAGCCGTGCTCCTCCTCCGATGTTGCTCTCATCCAATCATTGACTGTTACTATGTCGTCATGTGACATCCTCGTCGTATCATCCAAAGGGAGCCGCTCTGGGAGCCACCAGTCCTCTATAGCTGTGTCCCAATTCAGGGTCTGCAGCCTTCGGAGGCTGCATTTGAAGGCCGCTTACGTCACAGAGCTGCGCGAAGGCTGTCCCAATTCGTCTAAATTCGAAGGCTCCTCCAAATGCGGCCGACAAATGTGTCCTCCTTTCCCCCGTATTCGGAGGATGCACCGCTACTATCCTTCGCGGCCTCCCATATCCCAAGATGCTTTGCGCGCCGCTGTTCAACCAACAATGGCGGTGAAAGACGGTAGCAGCACCGGCACCGGCAGCCGGTAAGTAACGGGTTTTTGCTTAACGTCGGACGTTCAAGGGGCCTTAAATCACATTTGAGTGTTAAAATGCGTGAAGTTAATAATGCTAATACGTGTAGCCACCGGAGTGTAGGGCCAGCTACGTGATGTAGCTTAAGGCTGTTGATACGAGCTCAGTTAACGTTAGCCTTTAAACGTAACGTAAGCCTAAAACCCTTCACGTTTAAATGTTACAAGCTCCGATGGTAACTTATATCTTATTGTAACCGTGGAGCTGTTCAGTTAATTTGTTCTCGTTGTAAGTCGTGTAGGCTACAGTCCGCTCCTCTCGCAGCTGAACATATAACGTTAACGATGGGTGGTGAGCCCCGCTGTATTTCTAGGCTGTAAAACTGTAAACGTTTGGATTGAATACAGAGCTGACCGTAGGATCATTATTACTGTTAATATCGTTATTATATCGTACAATCATTTTGCATGTTGACATAACAGGAAATGTGCTTTACATGTCGTTTTGTTGTAGAGAGCAAGGAGCAGACTGAGGATTTGATCAAACTCCGGGTCCGGGATGAGAACGACCACCTGTTGAGGCCAAGAACACAGGGCCACCGACTGCAGCAAGAACGAGGAAAACAGATGATTGCTGGATTTGATCAGGGAGGACATGAAGTTACAGAGGGAGAGCGGAAAGGAGAGGATGGAGAGACTTTTTAGTTTATTGGAGAGTTCTGTGTTGATTTGTAATTTAAATAGTTAATTAAAAATATTGTATTGTTCCATTTTCTTTTCCAAATATTGTATATAGGTAAATTAAAATCTTATAACCTTGTAACATTATCTGTTCCATTTCTTATTTACAACTAAAGTCAACTTTTGAACTGCTTTTCAGTGACAAGAAAATAATTTATTTTTTGTGTAATTAACAAATATTTACAAAGTTACAATAACTATTGACAAGTGGGTGTTCTTAACATGTAGAACTATTTACAAAAGATCAGCAGAAATAACTATTTACAGAGAACATACAGTATATACAGTATTGACTGAGCAGGAGTCCCTGGTGGTGCTGCTGGACTGGATGGGATGCTAAGGACCCTGGACTCTTCTGGCTCTGTGTGGGACATCATCTGGGAGGTGGGGGGTGTGGGATGCATGTCTCCACTGTCCACCACATCGTCCATCATCGGGGTTTGCAGGGCTGATGCAATCGACGGATGCCATGTCACTAAAATGTTTAAAAGAGAGGCAAGAATAAAATATTGAATTAAGTCGGGGTTATTTGCAGGGTTCGTACACATTTTACTATTCAATTCAATCACTTTATAAGCCAAGGATTTAGACTTAAATTCAAGCACTTTTCAGACCTTGAAAAACAGCATTAAAATTACAGCATTTTCAAAGATTTTACATTTTAAGCACCTGTACGAACCCTGTATTAAGTCTTATGGTTAAATGACATTATCCATGTCAATCTATACTTAATATGGCTTGTCACTTAGCAGTATCATTTATTAACGGGTATATTAATTACCACGTACTACGCTAGCTATGTATGAACATTAATATGGGTTAAAATAACAGCTTTAACGTTACCTCCCCACGGCTCTCTCCCAGCCGGAGATAAACAAGCCGCTTTCCATCATGTTCGTCTGTCGTATTTTTGTTTTGACCGGTGTTTTTCCCGGGCTTGGCCGGCAGAAGTGATGACGTCGCGACGCAATCAGGAAATGCTTCGTAGGTTAGACCGTCCCATTTACCGACGGTTGACCCAGCCTTCGGAGGAGTCTCCGGAGGAGTCTCCGAAGGTGTTGCCTCCGTAGACCGCGAAGGCTGGGTCCTCCGAAGGCTGCAGACCCTGAATTGGGACACAGCTTATGCACCAGTCACGTCAAAGATCCGGAGAAGGTGGCCATTTGCTATTTCGTTCAAGCTTGGAGAGGGAAGAGGGAAATTCGTGTAACAAAAATGGTAAGTTAAGCGCTAGCCTGTTAATTGAAAGTCCCCCTGAGTTTTGTAAGCACATCATAACACCCGTCCCCGGGCCGTTTACATAGTTAAAGAGTAGTAAAGCCTCCCGTTTATCTGCAGTGTCGAGGCTAATTAGCTAATGTAATGTTAAGCTAGCTGAATCACGTGCTAGGCTAACTTAATGTTTTAGTATGAACCGGAGATGGGGACTTGGACTCATAGCTTGGACTTGACAAAAAATAAAAGACTTGCGACTTGACTTGACTTGACTTGACTTGAATGACCAGCCGCCTCAGCTGAATTTCTCACCGGCACGGCACCAGCTCAGTCAGTGTTTTTTTTCCCCCCGGACTTTTTATGCATTTATTTTGAAAGGACCGCTGGACAGTTACTTGAGACTTGCACATGTGTGACTTGATCCTATCTCTGGATGAACCACATTTTATAATGAAAAATAAATTATGCACTATGCAGTCATTGAACAAGAAGAGCTTTTGAATCTTGTGTAGATTATTATTAAGTTACATTTTGCCAGTTATAGTGACATGCATTTATTTATATTTTTACAGCCTAAGGCCAAGAAGAAAATGTCCCTAAAAGTCCCTAAAGATGACTCGATGACAGAGATGACCAAAAATGATCTGGATGGTAATTTTTGTCTTTGTCAACTTTCAAGGAACTGTAATACTTAAATAATTAGCTTGTCCAAATGTGTTTAAACGTTTAAAGTCATATGTTGATTTTGTTATATCTATGCCATGCTGTAGGTCCTGAAGATAAAGGAGATAAAGGCTCTGCTCCAAGTTGCAGCAGCGTAAGCAGCATTGGATCAGGTAATGATTTCTCATTTTCTAGCAGTGTATCTTTGTTGTCTAAAATGAGTTTAATTCCTTGCATGGCGTTTCCACCTGAGATTAAAGTTGTTGGCAGATTTTGTCAGTATACATGTGCTTACAGATCAAATTAAGGCACACACCATATCTGATCCACTACCTTTGTTGCATGCATGTCATTCTCTCTCTGTCTCACTCATTTAATACTGTCAAATCATAATCTTTTTTGTATCCTGCTCTCTTGTTTTTAAGGATCAATTTCCAAAGTAGAGTTCCTAGAAGCCAGGATCCAGTGGCAAGAAAAAATAATAAAGGATCTTGAGCAAGAGCGCAATTTCTTGCGTGAGCAAATCATGGGAAAGAAGAGATCATGTGAGTGATTTGGGAGCAACTTGTATCTGCAAAATATAATGTAATTGTAACTGTTTGATATATTTTCATAACAATCTGATCTTTGTCTCATCTATCCTCTGTTTGATCAAAGCTCAACCAAAAGTATTTACTTTGGAGAACGAGAACGAGGATGACGATGGCAACATGGATGAAGATGACGTCATCTCCCAATCTTCTCCAGATATCAGTGAGTCCTCGGACAGTGATGTTGTCGTCCAAAGAAGGAAGAAACGTCGGACACAGCCACCTGCATCTGCAACTGTGGCTGTGCCTGGAAAAGCTCATGTAAGAGGTAAGAATGGCATAACTTGAACCACCTGCCCTGTTAGCACCAGGTGGTCATGAAAAATAAGTATTAATAAAAGCGTTGGAAGAGCTGTTATGAATATGTCCTGAAGTAATTATGAGGCAAAAAATATAGATCTTCAGTTCTAGATTCTGAATATACTAGGAATTTGATGATAAATAAAAAAATTTGGCTTTCATCAAGAATAAAGCTCCATTTTATTATTATCCAACATCAAATGCTAGAAAGATTTGTCTCTCAGATGAGCAGATTCTTCAATTCCTAAAATATGCTTTGACCTTCCCGTGTTCTTTGTTTTATATATTTTTCAGTGAAAGGGCCAGCTGAGGTTATCAGGAGATATAAAAAAGTCTTGAAAAGCTTAAGCAAAGTCCGCACCATGACTGAAGCCTTCAGAATCAATGGCGTGGACCGGGGAACCATCAAGATGACTGCTGCAATTGCAGAGCTCAGCATTGTGGATCCTGCAACCTTCAACACCCTGAAGTATGATCCTGCAACTGAGACCCTGCAGTCCTTTGCTAAGAGGTCTGCAAAGCACATAACCCCTGAGAAGAAGAGCATTATAGAGGACATGAAGGGCAAATGTCAACTCCTCCCTTTGTTGATGAAATATTAAGATACAAGTTTAAGCTGTTCTAACCTTTGACTTTTAGCTCATGTTGTTGTTCATGTTGAGCTGTGCAATTTCAATTGTATTTTTTTTCTTTATATTGTGCAGTGTTTTTCAACAACCTGTATTATCTATAGTATGACCAAGTTCGAGCAGTATTTGTTGTCAGCCTTGGGAAAACGTGATAGATACATTGACCCTGTTACAGGTGCACATACACAAAACCTGGAGAGATTTTGAGGTATTTGCAAGTCCACCATCAACAAAGAGGGAACCACACACAAAAACTGTTAAGGGATCACTTAGATGTAATTGAGTGAAATGTAGATAAAGATATTTATATTATATTTATATGTTTGTACAGTTCAGTATATTTGTTATAACCTTTGACAAGTCGTCATGTTGAGTTGTGCAGGTTTTATAATTTTCTGATTATTGTACTTTATATTGTGCAGTGTTTTTCAACAATAGAGTACCTGTATTATGACCTGCTTTGATACCATATTGTATGACATATTTACATACAGTACACTGATACTAGTCAGTGTTTGACATTTCAGGAAGACCCCATTACCTGTTGGAGCAGTATTTGTTGTCAGCCTTGGGAAAACCTGAACCAGTGGTTTACTGTAATAAATGAGGTATTTGTACTTGTGCTGTCTTTGTTATTCTACCACTGAATGAGAGGGAACCTACAGATAGATACATTTTTTCAAAGGTGTAACCCATCACTTGTTTATTGCAGTAGTTATGTGCTATAATATATTAACTAGTTGTGAAAAGGAGGCAACTTTAGATTAGGGAACATGTGTTGGTTAATAAGTGTTCAACTATTAGTGAGTTAGTAATGATCAAGATGTCACTTTAGTATGGGGAACATATTCTAAGTAACAAAGACTTAATTTAGAGTTATTTGGACACTATTAACATTGGTAGTTTTGTGTTTTGTTATGTAAGAACAGACCATATTCATTATGTGGTATTAAGGGAGAATAACTATTGTGGTACTACCACCTTGTAAAGTCCATACTAAGCAAAGCATATTGAGATTGTAATTCATATATGACAACTTCCTTACTTACTACTAATAAGCAATAATTCTGAGGTTATTGAGGGAAAACTCTTAGTTAATGGCTTACTGGTTGTATAATAAGGTCATGCAGAATAAGGCATTAATAAGTACTTAATAATGACTAATTAAGAGCCAATATGTTACTAATTTGCATGTTAATAAGCAACTAATTAATGGTGAATAGGTGTACCTTAAAATAAAGTGTTACCTTCTTTTCAAATATTCAGGTTTTTCATATTTGTTCAGCTATTTAGCTTATTTCATACATTTGCAGATATTAAGCTTTCTTAATATTATTTTCAAATATTTAGCTTTTTTCATAATTTTGCACATGTTCAGCTTTTTCAAAATTCTCTTCAACTATTCAGCTTTTTGAAAATTCTCTTCAACTATTCAGCTTTTTCAAAATTCTCTTCAACTATTCAGCTTTTTGAATATTCTCTTCAACTATTCAGCTTTTTCAAACTTTTGCACATATTCAGCTTTTTTAATATTCTCTTCAACTATTCAGCTTTTTCAAACTTTTGCACATATTCAGCTTTTTTGAATATTCTCTTGAAATATTCAGCTTTTTTAATATTTTCTTCAAATACTCTGCTTTTTTAATATTTTCTTCAAATATTCAGCTTTTTTTTCAGTGTTGCTTCAGCATTAAAGCATTTCCACGTATTTCCGCAGGAAATGCATTTTCTAGTTGGTGGAAATGCTTTAAAGCATTTCCAACCTATGTTATCCTAATCTTTATTATTGGTGGAAATGCTTTAAAGCATTTCCAACCTATGTTATCCTAATCTTTATTATTTTTGGTGGAAATGCTTTAAAGCATTTCCAACCTATGTTATCCTAATCTTTATTGGTGGAAATGCTTTAAAGCATTTCCAACCTATGTTATCCTAATCTTTATTATTTTTTTTTTTATTATTCTTCTTCCGTACCTTTTTTGGTCGTCTCTAACTTCTGCATACTTTCAGCTACAAAAACCATTCAACTATCAAAATGTTCAGCTTTTTCAGCTCTTTTATGCTCACCTTCAACCTTTTTTCTACCTTTCATACTTTTTCATATATTCAGCCTTTTCCATATTTTTTTTTCAATGCATTCCTATGGAGATCAGCCTGAAAACCTCTTTAACATCCTCCTCTTTGAACTCCGACTTCTTTCACATACTTCCACCTACAGACTCCATTTAAACTTTAAACAACCTACAAGATTCTGAACTATTCAATTCATATTCAGTTTTTTGATATCTTTTACAGTTTTTCTATAATCACAGTTTATGTTTTATGTTTTTTTCAGACCTGATCAGAGTTTACAATGGGTGTGTATTGCGCCTGCTAGAGTGCGTGACATCATCGTTAGAGTGTGAGAGCTCCTCGTCATACTTCAGCTTTTTTTTCTTTCCAAACTCCTCCTGGCCACAAACTTCACGTTACAGACGTGATATTTTCCAATTTTGTAGACAAACTTGTCCTGTCTCTATCAATGTGATCAAAAACTCTGTGACAGTTACAGAATTTGAACTAGCAACCTCTAAGTGCGGCCAAGTCTCTTTTTTTCCTCATCCACTCTAATGTTAATTGAGAAGCAGATTTTCAAAGAAACCTGATATGAACAGCATTTTCTAACTCGCCCTAGCGTCCACATTTCTGAGACTAGGAAAAAATAAAAGTGATCAGTGTCTTCAGCAGAGTCTTGTGGCGCTAACGGTGCGAAAATTTTGGCAATACGACTTTCGGTGTGAGCGTGAGAAGCTTTTGTTCGGACCGTCCGAAATGGAGGAAAAGAGACAGGCTCTTGACAGTTACACAGGCGCGTAGATGGCTTTGATCTCTGTGGCTTTGATCTTTAGAAGTGACAGCAGGTGTGCTCTGATTGGCGGACAGGAGCGGCAGACAGGAGCAGTCAGTGGGATTTGTAGTTTTTTTTGTCAAACATCTTCTGCTTAAACATACTTTCACCTAGAAACTCCATTTAAACTTTAAAATGTATACACAAGTCTGTCTATCTCTCTCTGTCTCACTCTCTGTCTGTCTGACTACTACTACTACTACTTCTACTACTAGCCTACTACTGATACTACGTCCACTGCTCGTACTTGTACTAGTACTACTACTACTGCTACTACTAGCCTACTACTGATACTATGTCCACTACTTGTAATAGTACTACTACTAATACTACTACTACTAGCCTACTACTGATACTACCTCCACTACTTGTAGTAGTACTAGTACTACTACTACTACTACTACTTCTTCTACTAGCCTACTACTGATACTACTTCTAATACTTCTACTACTAGCCTACTACTGATACTTCCTCCACTACTTGTAGTAGTACTACTACTACTACTACTACTTCTTCTACTACTGATACTACGTCCACTACTTGAACTTGTACTAGTACTACTACTGATACTACTAGCCTACTACTGATACTACCTCCACTACTTGTAATAGTACTATCTACTACTACTAGCCTACTACTGATACTACGTCCACTACTTGTACTTGTACTAGTACTACAACTGCTTCTACTACTAGCCTACTAGTGATACTACGTCCACTGCTCGTACTTGTACTAGTACTACTACTACTGCTACTACTAGCCTACTACTGATACTATGTCCACTACTTGTAATAGTACTACTACTAATACTACTAGTACTAGCCTACTACTGATACTACCTCCACTACTTGTAGTAGTACTAGTACTACTACTACTACTACTACTTCTTCTACTAGCCTACTACTGATACTACTTCTAATACTTCTACTACTAGCCTACTACTGATACTTCCTCCACTACTTGTAGTAGTACTACTACTACTACTACTTCTTCTACTACTGATACTATGTCCACTACTTGAACTTGTACTAGTACTACTACTGATACTATGTCCACTACTTGTAATAGTACTACTACTACTACTACTAGCCTACTACTGATACTACCTCCACTACTTGTAGTAGTACTAGTACTACTACTACGTCTACTACTGATACTACGTCCACTACTTGAACTTTTACTCGTACTACTACTCCTTTTGCTACTAGCCTACTACTGATACCATGTCCACTACTTGTACTAGTACTAGTACTACTTCTAGTTTACTACTGATACTACCTCCACTACTTGTAGTAGTACTAGGACTACTACTACTAGTACTTCTACTTCTACTACTACTAATACTACTAATACTCGTACTAATATTACTAGTACTAGTAGTACTTCTACTTCTACTACTACTAATACTACTTTTACTAATAATACTAGTATTACTGCTACTACTACTACTACTGTTACTACTCCTACTACTTCTATTAGTACCCTACTAATACTAAAAACAAAAAGAACATTCAAATATTAAAATGTTCAGCTCTTTATGGACATTTCAACATGTCTTCAACATTTTTTTGCCTTTCATATTCTTTTCAAATATTCAGGTTTTTCATATTTGTTCAGCTATTTAGCTTATTTCATACATTTGCAGATATTAAGCTTTCTTAATATTATTTTCAAATATTTAGCTTTTTTCATAATTTTGCACATGTTCAGCTTTTTCAAAATTCTCTTCAACTATTCAGCTTTTTGAATATTCTCTTCAGCTATTCAGATTTTCAAACTTTTTGCATATTCAGCTTTTTTTAATATTCTCTTCAACTATTCAGCTTTTTCAAACTTTTTGCATATTCAGCTTTTTTAATATTCTCTTGAAATATTCAGCTTTTTCATACTTTTGCACATATTCAGCTTTTTGAATATTCTCTTGAAATATTCAGCTTTTTAAATATTTTCTTCAAATATTCAGCTTTTTTAATATTTTCTTCAAATATTCAGCTTTTTTTCAGTGTTGCTTCAGCATTAAAGCATTTCCACGTATTTCCGCAGGAAATACATTTTCTAGTCTTTATTATTGGTGGAAATGCTTTCAAGCATTTCCAACCTATGTTATCCTAATCTTTATTTTTTTTTTTATTATTATTCTTCTTCCGTACGTTTTTCAGTCGCCTCTAACTTCTGCATACTTTCAGCTACAAAAACCATTCAACTATCAAAATGTTCAGCTTTTTCAGCTCTTTTATGCTCACCTTCAACCTTTTTTCTACCTTTCATACTTTTTCATATATTCAGCCTTTTCCATATTTTTTTTTCAATGCATTCCTATGGAGATCAGCCTGAAAACCTCTTTAACATCCTCCTCTTTGAACTCCGACTTCTTTCACATACTTCCACCTACAGACTCCATTTAAACTTTAAACAACCTACAAGATTCTGAACTATTCAATTCATATTCAGTTTTTTGATATCTTTTACAGTTTTTCTATAATCACAGTTTATGTTTTATGGTTTTTTCAGACCTCATCAGAGTTTATAATGGGTGTGTATTGCGCCTGCTAGAGTGCGTGACATCATCGTTAGAGTGTGAGGGGTCCTCGACATACTTCAGATTTTTTTCCTTTCCAAACTCCTCCCGGCCACAATTTTCACTCTACACACGTGATCTTTTCCAATTTTGTAGAGAAACTTGTCCTGTCTCGCACAATGTGATCAAAAACTCTGTGAGATTTACAGAATTTGAACTAGCAACCTCTAAGCGCGGCCACGTCGGTTTTTCTCCCCATTGACTTACAATACAAATTGAGAAACAGATTTTCAAAGAAACCTGAAATGAGCTGCATTTCTAACTCGCCCTAGCGTCCACATTTCTGAGAATAGGAAAAAATAAAAGTGATCAGTGTCTTCAGCAGAGTCTTGTAGCGCTAACGGTGCGAACATTTTGGCAATACGACTTTCGGTGTGAGCGTGAGAAGCTTTTGTTCGGACCCTCCGAAATGGAGGAATAGAGACAGGCTCTAGACAGTTACACAGGCGCGTAGATGGCTTTGATCTCTGTGGCTTTGATCTTTAGAAGTGACAGCAGGTGTGCTCTGATTGGTGGACAGGAGCGGCAGACAGGAGCAGTCAGTGGGATTTGTAGTTTTTTTTGTCAAACATCGTCTGCTGAGGCATACTTTCACCTAGAAACTCCATTTAAACTTTAAAATGTCTGTCTATCTCTCTGTCTCACTCAGAAGTGACAGCAGGTGCGCTCTGATTGGCCGACAGGAGCAGCAGACAGGAGCAGTCAGTGGGATTTGTAGTTTTTTTTGTCAAACATCGTCTGCTCAGGCATACTTTCACCTAGAAACTCCATTTAAACTTTAAAATGTCTGTCTATCTCTCTGGGTGCAGTCAAATAGTCTTTTTTGCTTCGGTCGGATTCTCTGAGCACCGCGGTCGTCTTTTCCTAAATCCTTTTGAGTTCTCCTATCGCCTTTCCTTAACCCCGTGACGTTTTCCCCAGAGGTCAAGGAATAGGAGTTAGGAATAGGAGTTAGGACCTTATTTTTGGACTATTCGACTGCACCCCCCCCGTCTCACTCAGAAGTGACAGCAGGTGCGCTCTGATTGGCCGACAGGAGCAGTCAGTGGGAGTTGTAGTTTTTCAAAGAAGACAGACAGACAGACAGACACAGACACACACACAAACACACACATGACAGACAGACAGACAGGGCAGACAGACAGACAGGACAGACACGTCACAGGACCAGCTGCGGTTGACTGCTCTGCTCTGATTGGTGGGCTCCATCTGGCCCTGGTTGCTTAGCTACCAAAGCCTGCCCCCAGCAAGCCTGACTGTGATTAACGTTTTACTGTTGCTCACATGTGATAACATCATTAGGGCACTCTTCACACAACTCAACTGGGAACCGTAGGGTCGCCGGTTCGAGTCCCTGTATGGACCAAGAATGGAGAGGTGCCAGTTCACCTCCTGGGCTCTGCCGAGGTGCCGTTGAGCATCCAGCTTAATTATACTTTTGCATATATTCAGCTTTTTTAATATTGGTTTCAAATATTCAGCTTTTTCAAACTTTTCACATATTCAGCTTTTTTAATATTGTTTTCAAACATTAAGCTTTTTCATACTTTTGCACTTTTTAATATTCTCTTCAAATATTCAGCTTTTTTAATATTTTCTTCAAATATTCAGCTTTTTTTTCCAGTGTTGCTTCAGCATTAAAGCATTTCCACGCATTTTCTGCAGGAAATGCATTTTCTAGTTTTTTTTCTTTTTTTTATTCTTCTTCCGTACCTTTTTTGGTCGTCTCTAACTTCTGCATACTTTCAGCTACAAAAACCATTCAACTATCAAAATGTTCAGCTTTTTCAGCTCTTTTGTGCTGATTTTCAACCTTTTTTCTACCTTTCATACTTTTTAATATATTCAGCCTTTTCCATATTTTTTTTTCAATGCATTCCTATGGAGATCAGCCTAAAAACCTCTTTAACATCCTCCTCTTTGAACTCCGACTCCTTTCACATACTTCCACCTACAGACTCCATTTAAACTTTAAACAACCTACAAGATTCTAAACTATTCAATTCATATTCAGTTTTTTGATATCTTTTACAGTTTCTCTATAATCACAGTTTATGTTTTATGTTTTTTTCAGACCTCATCAGAGTTTATAATGGGTGTGTATTGCGCGTGCTAGAGTGGGTGACATCATCGCTTAGAGTGTGAGAGCAGCCCAACACACTTCAGCTTTTTTATCTTTCCAAACTCCTCCCGGCCACAATTTTCACGTAACAGATGTGATATTTTCCAATTTTGTAGAGAAACTTGTCCTGTCTCTATCAATGTGCTCAAAAACTCTGTGAGATTTACAGAATTTGAACTAGCAACCTCTAAGCGCGGCCACGTCGTTTTTTTCTCCCAATGGGCTGCCATACAAATTGAGATCAGATTTTCACAGAAACCTGAAAGCAGGGCCATTTCTAACTCGCCCTAGCGTCCACATTTCTGACACTATGAAAAAATTAAAGTGATCAGTGTCTTCAGCAGAGTCTTGTGGCTCTAACGGTGCGAAAATTTTGGTGATAGGAGTCTCATTGTGAGCGTGAGAAGCTTTTGTTCGGAGCCTCCACAAAGCCGAAATGGAGGAATAGAGACAGGCAGTTACACACACGCATAGAGGGCTTTGATCTCTGTGGCTTTGATCTTTAGAAGTGACAGCAGGTGTGCTCTGATTGGCTGACAGGAGCAGCAGACAGGAGCAGTCAGTGGGATTTGTAGTTCTTTGTAGTTCAGGCATACTTTCACCTAGAAACTCCATTTAAACTTTAAAATGTAGACACAAGTCTGTCTATCTCTCTCTGTCTCACTCTCTGTCTGTCTGACTACTACTACTACTACTTCTCCTACTAGCCTACTACTGATACTACGTCCCCTACTTGTATTTGTACTAGTACTACAACTGCTTCTACTACTTGCCTACTAGTGATACTACGTCCACTGCTCATACTTGTACTAGTACTACTACTTATTCTGCTAGCCTACTACTGATACTATGTCCACTACTTGTAATAGTACTACTACTAATACTACTACTACTAGCCTACTACTGATACTACGTCCACTACTTGTAGTAGTACTAGTACTAGTACAACTACTTCTACTACTAGACTACTACTGATACTACTTCTAATACTTATACTACTAGCCTAATACTTCTACAACCTCCACTGCTTGTAGTAGTAATACTACTACAACTTCTTCTACTACTGATACTACATCCACTACTTAAGCTTTTACTTGTACTACTACTCTTTTTGCTACTAGCCTACTACTGATACTACCTCCACTACTTGTAGTAGTACTAGTACTTCTACTACTACTACTACAACTAGCCTACTACTGATACTACTTCTACTACTAGCCTACTAATGATACTATGTCCACTACTTGTAATAGTACTACTACTAATACTACTACTACTAGCCTACTACTGATACTACCTCCACTACTTGTAGTAGTACTAGTACTAGTACTACTACTTCTACTACTAGCCTTGTACTGATATTACCTCCACTACTTGTAGTAGTAATACTACTACAACTTCTTCTACTACTGATACTACGTCCACTACTTGAACTTGTACTAGTACTACTACGGATACTATGTCCACTATTTGTAAAAGTACTACTACTACTACTACTACTACTACTACTACTACTACTACTAGCCTACTACTGATACTACCTCCACTACTTGTAGTAGTACTAGTACTACTACTTCTACTACTAGACTACTACTGATACTACTTCTAATACTTCTACTACTAGCCTACTACTGATACTACCTCCACTGCTTGTAGCGTAATACTACTACAACTTCTTCTACTACTGATACTACGTCCACTACTTGAACTTGTACTAGTACTACTACTACTTATTCTGCTAGCCTACTACTGATACTATGTCCACTACTTGTAATAGTACTACTACTAATACTACTACTACTAGCTTACTACTGATACTATGTCCACTACTTGTAGTAGTAGTAGTACTAGTACTACTACTACTACTTCTACTACTGATACTACTTCTAATACTTATACTACTAGCCTACTACTGATACTACCTCCACTGCTTGTAGTAGTAATACTACTACAACTTCTTCTACTACTGATACTATGTCCACTATTTGTAATAGTACTACTACTACTACTACTACTACTACTAGCCTACTACTGATACTACCTCCACTACTTGTAGTAGTACTAGGACTACTACTACTAGTACTTCTACTTCTACTTCTACTACTACTAATACTACTAATACTTGGACTAATATTAACTAGTACTAGTAGTACTTCTACTACTACTAATACTACTAATACTTATACTAATATTACTAGTACTAGTAGTACTTCTACTTCTACTACTACTAATACTTGTACTAATATTACTATAACTACTGCTAATACTACTTCTACTACTAATACTACTTCTACTAATACTACTAGTACTACTGCTTCTACTACTACTGATACTACTCCTACTCCTATTAGTACCCTACTAATACTACAAACAAAAAGAACATTCAAATATTAAAATGTTCAGCTTTTTAAGGACATTTCAACATTTTTTTGCCTTTCATATTCTTTGTAATATTCAGGTTTTTCATATTGGTTCAGCTATTTAGCCTATTTCATACATTTGCAGATATTTAGCTTTCTTAATATAATTTACAAATATTTAGCTTTTTTCATAATTTTGCACACATTCAGCTTTATCATACTTTTCACATATTCAGCTTTTTGAATATTCTCTACAGCTATTCAGCTTTTTCAAACTTCAAATATTCAGCTTTTTTTAATATTCTCTTCAAATATTCAGCTTTTTGAATATTCTCTTCAACTATTCAGCTTATTCATACTTTTCACATATTCAGCTTTTTGAATATTCTCCTGAGCTATTCAGCTTTTTCATACTTTTGCACATATTCAGCCTTTTTTTAATATTCTCTTCAAATGTTCAGTTTTTTTTATATTTTCTTCAAATATTCAGCTTTTTTAATATTTTCTTCAAATATTGAGCTTTTTTTTCAGTGTTGCTTCAGCATTAAAGCATTTCCACGTATTTCCGCAGGAAATGCATTTTCTAGTTTTTTTTATTATTATTATTCTTCCGTACGTTTTTCAGTCGCCTCTAACTTCTGCATACTTTCAGCTACAAAAACCATTCAACTATCAAAATGTTCAGCCTTTTCAGCTCTTTTATGCTCACCTTCAACCTTTTTTCTTCCTTTCATACTTTTTCATATATTCAGCCTTTTCCATATTTTTTTTTCAATGCATTCCTATGGAGATCAGCCTAAAAACCTCTTTAACATCCTCCCTTTTGAACTCCGACTACTTTCACATACTTCCACCTACAGACTCCATTTAAACTTTAAACAACCTACAAGATTCTGAACTATTCAATTCATATTCAGTTTTTTGATATCTTTTACAGTTTTTCTATAATCACAGTTTATGTTTTATGGTTTTTTCAGACCTCATCAGAGTTTATAATGGGTGTGTATTGCGCCTGCTAGAGTGCGTGACATCATCGTTAGAGTGTGAGAGCAGCCCAACACACTTCAGCTTTTTTTTCTTTCCAAACTCCTCCCGGCCACAATTTTCACGTTACAGATGTGATATTTTCCAATTTTGTAGACAAACTTGTCCTGTCTCTAACAATGTGCTCAAAAACTCTGTGAGATTTACAGAATTTGAACTAGCAACCTCTAAGCGCGGCCACGACATTTTTCTCCCCATTGACTTACAATACAAATTGAGAAACAGATTTTCAAAGAAACCTGAAATGAGCTGCATTTCTAACTCGCCCTAGCGTCCACATTTCTGAGACTAGGAAAAAATAAAAGTGATCAGTGTCTTCAGCAGAGTCTTGTGGCACTAACGGTGCGAAAATTTTGGCAATACGACTTTCGGTGTGAGCGTGAGAAGCTTTTGTTCGGACCCTCCAAAATGGAGGAATAGAGACAGGCTCTAGACAGTTAAACAGGCGCGTAGATGGCTTTGATCTCTGTGGCTTTGATCTTCAGAAGTGACAGCAGGTGTGCTCTGATTGGCGGACAGGAGCGGCAGACAGGAGCAGTCAGTGGGATTTGTAGTTTTTTTTGTCAAACATCTTCTCCTCAGGTATACTTTCACCTAGAAACTCCATTTAAACTTTAAAATGTATACACAAGTCTGTCTATCTCTCTCTGTCTCACTCTCTGTCTGTCTGACTACTACTACTACTACTTCTACTACTAGCCTACTACTGATACTACGTCCACTGCTCGTACTTGTACTAGTACTACTACTACTGCTACTACTAGCCTACTACTGATACTATGTCCACTACTTGTAATAGTACTACTACTAATACTACTAGTACTAGCCTACTACTGATACTACCTCCACTACTTGTAGTAGTACTAGTACTACTACTACTACTTCTTCTACTAGCCTACTACTGATACTACTTCTAATACTTCTACTACTAGCCTACTACTGATACTTCCTCCACTACTTGTAGTTGACAGGGCGGTCGGCACAGACCGGAAGTGAACCCAAATGCAAGACGCAAACAAAGTTATAAAAATAAAGGTATTTATTTTATAAACAGAAAACAGAAAAACTCAGGCACTAGGCTAACTACAAACAAAAGATCACTGGCAAAAATCCGGGCAGAAGGGAAGAAGATACTAACAAAACAAGGAAGTATAAACACGAACACAAAATCACTCTGGCAGAAGGCACAGAGGAGAGCTGGCGAGAGAACGAATAAACCTAATCTAAATCTACTAACAAGCAAGAAGAACTAAACCTAATCTAACAAGAAAAGTATGAACCAAAATACAAAGTAGCAAAACAAAGCATCAGCTCAACACTTACAGGCAAGACACATGAAAGACAAGATCGCTGGTGAGTCATGACGGAACAAGACAAACTGGCAAAGGACAGGGGAAAGACACAGACACTAAATACACTGGGTAATGGGGAACAGGTGGAAACAATCAGGGCGGAGCAGACAATCACAAGACGCGGGAAACACAGGGGGCAGGAAGTAAACACACCTGAAACGAGAGGGAGACAGGGTTACTACAAAATAAGACACCGGAAATGACAAGACAAAAACGTAACTTGACAGACAGATATCATGACAGAATCCCCCCCTCAACGGGCGGCTCCAGAAGCCCTAATGGCACCAGGATTAACCCGGTAAAAGTTCCTGATGAGAGACTTATCGATGATCAGAGCAGGCTTAATCCATGACCGTTCCTCGGGACCATAACCCTTCCAGTCCACCAGAAACTGGAGTCCTCTGCCTCGCCTGCGCACAGCCAAGAGCTTCTTCACCTGGTATGTGGGACCTCCATCGATGATGCGGGGAGGAGGTGGTGGTCTGGCAGCGGGAACCAGGGGGCTTTCGTTGACTGGCTTGACGTGGCTGACGTGGAAGGTAGGGTGCACCCTGAGAGAGCGAGGAAGGCGGAGACGGACGGCTGCGGGGTTGATGACCTTGGAGATGGGAAATGGTCCGACGAAACGTGGACCCAACTTCCTGGAGGAAATCTGGAGAGGTAAGTTGCGTGTGGATAGCCAAACCTTGTCTCCTTCTCGGTCAGCTGGAGCTGGACGGCGGCGACGATCAGCTGCCCTCCTGTAAGCCCCCTGGCTCCTGAGAAGGATCTGCCTTGTAGCTTTCCACACCCGCTTCATCCTTCTGATCAGAGCATGCGCCGAAGGAACCACCACCTCCTTCTCATTCTCGGGGAAACCTGGAGGCTGATATCCATAAACACAATGAAAAGGGGAGATGCCAGTGGCTGATGAAGGGAGAGAGTTGTAGGCATACTCGACCCAGGTTAGTTGCTTGCTCCATGAAGAGGGATTCTGCGACACTAGGCACCGAAGGGACGTCTCCAGAACCTGGTTGAGGCGTTCCGTCTGTCCATTAGACTGGGGGTGGTACCCGGATGAAAGGCTGACAGTGGCCCCTATAAGGGAGCAGAATTCTGACCAGAACCGGGCTACAAACTGGGGACCCCGGTCCGACACGATGTCCACTGGAAAACCATGAATCTTGAAAACTTGGTGGCACATGATCTCTGCTGTCTCCTTAGCTGATGGGAGTTTGGGCAGAGCAAAAAAGTGAGTCATCTTTGAGAATCGGTCAACCACCGTGAGTACCGTGGTGTTCCCATTGGAAGTGGGAAGTCCAGTGACAAAGTCCAGAGAGATATTGGTCCAGGGACGTGAAGGAACAGGAAGCGGCTGAAGGAGCCCTGCCTGAGCTTGGGAGGAGGTTTTGCTGCGGGCACAGACAGTACAGGCATTAATATACTCCTTCACTTCATTTTCCATATTGGGCCACCAAAATCTCTGCTGGATCATGAACATGGTGCGTTTCACGCCAGGATGACAGGTAAGGAGCGAGGTGTGTGCCCAGTGAACCACCTGCCCCCGTTTCTCAGGGGGAACAAACAAACGATTCTCCGGGCAGCCAGCAGGTGGTGGGGCATCACCATTAGCTCTCTTTACCTCGTCTACTATTTGCCAGGATACCGCTCCTACCACACATTTCTGAGGTAGGATGCTTTCAGGTTCCATGGCGGCAGGCTCTGGACCAAACAACCGGGAGAGGGCATCAGGTTTGCCGTTCTTAGTACCCGGCCTGTAAGAGAGAGTGAAATTAAAACGGTTGAAAAATAACGACCAACGTGCCTGCCTGGAGTTCAACCGCTTGGCGTGACGCATGTATTGCAGATTCTTATGATCTGTCCATACTAGAAACGGTTGCTGGGCTCCCTCCAGCCAATGACGCCACTCCTCTAATGCCACTTTTACCGCTAGTAGTTCCCTGTTGCCCACATCATAATTACGCTCAGCGGAGGACAATTTGCGGGATAAGAAGGCACAGGGATGTAATTTACCGTCAGCGGACGCCCTTTGTGAGAGCACCGCCCCCACCCCATTATTAGAGGCGTCAACCTCAACCACGAATTGTTTCTCCGGGTCAGGTAAGGTTAGAATGGGGGCGGAGCAAAACATGGATTTGAGGCGGTCGAACGCCTCCTGAGCCTGGGGCGTCCACTGGAAGGAGTGCTGCGAGGAGGTCAATGTATGCAGAGGTGCTGCGATGGCACTGAAGTTCCGGATAAACCGACGGTAGAAGTTAGCAAAACCAAGGAATTGCTGAACCTTCTTCCGATTATCCGGAACCGGCCACTCTGCAACCGCTTTAATCTTAGCTGGGTCCATACATACCTGGCCTGGGGAGACGATGAACCCCAGGAACGAAATGGTCTCAGCATGAAACTCACACTTCTCTGCCTTGACATATAGCTGGTTCTGCAGTAGACGTGTGAGTACCTGGTGTACATGGGTCTTGTGGGAGTCCAGGTCTGGGGAATAGATCAGGATATCATCAAGATACACGAAAACAAACTTATCAAGGTATTCCCTCAGAATGTCATTGACAAGGCTTTGAAATACAGCAGGAGCGTTCGTTAGCCCGAAAGGCATCACTAAATACTCATAATGACCAGATGGAGTGTTGAATCCGGTCTTCCATTCGTCCCCCTCCCGAATCCTCACCATGTGGTAGGCGTTGCGTAGATCCAGCTTGGTGAACACATTGGCGTGCTGGAGTTGTTCGAAGGCCGAGGACATCAAAGGGAGGGGGTACCGGTTCTTCACAGTGATGTCATTCAGAGGGGCATAATCAATGCAGGGGCGTAGTGAGCCATCCTTCTTGTCCACGAAGAAGAAGCCCGCCCCCAGAGGGGACGAGGAAGGGCGAATGAGTCCTGCCTTGAGGGATGAGGAGATGTACTCCTCCATGGCTCTTTTCTCAGGTCCAGAGATGGAGTAGAGCTTACCCTTGGGCAGGGGCGCTCCTGGAAGGAGATCGATGGGGCAGTCATAAGGTCGGTGTGGGGGCAGCGAAGTAGCCTTAGTTTTGCTGAATACCTCCTTGAGGTCGTGGTAACAGGAGGGTACATGGGTTAGGTCCGGGGAGGTCTCTTCATCTGTAACAGAATGAGCCAGGTTATCTGAGTCTGTGACCCTCCCCACCGTCATAGGCCGTGAGGCAGAAGAACAATGTTCGTCACAATCTTGCCCCCACCCCAGAATACTCCCTGTGGTCCAGTTGACATGGGGATTATGTTGACACATCCAGGGGTATCCTAAAACGAGATCATGAGTCTTGGAGGCATAGACCTTTAATTGCAAGGTTTCAGAGTGGTCCCCAATCTGAAGACAGATAGGACTAGTCTGGTGGGTGATCCGAAAAATCTTTTTCCCATTCAGAGAATTAGCCTCTAAGGGCCTGTGAAGAGGGATCTTCTGGAGAGCTAGCTTTCTCACTAAGGCTTCACTAATGAAGCTGTCGTCTGCTCCGGAGTCCAATAGCGCCTCTACCTGGACAGAGGTAGAGCCAATGGAGCATATGACAGGTGTGTGAGCATGAGGTGCAGAGTGAGCTGGCGGACTGTGTTCCCACCTCTTCTCCGTAGAGTGGGGATTCCTCCGTGGACAGTCCGTGAGACGATGGCTCAGGTCTCCGCAGTAAAAGCAACGTCCCTCCTTACGTCGGCGCTGGCGCTCCTCCTGGGTCAGCTTGCCTCTCCCCAGATCCATTTGTTCCGCCTCAGTCTGTTTATATGAGGGGGCAGGGAAGATAGGAGACACTGACCTCTGGCGGCGGCGTCCGGAATCCTCTTCTCGCTCTCGGCGGCGTTCCCTGAGGCGAGTGTCCACTCGTACCGCCTGCGCGATGAGCGAGTCCAGGTCTTTGGGTAAGTCCAGAGGAGTGAGTACATCCTTAACTGGGTCCGACAGTCCCTTATAGAATGCGTCAAACAGAGCAGTGGCGTTCCATCCGCTATCCCTAGATACGGTACGGAACTGGATAGCATAATCCATCACCGAATTCTTCCCTTGCACTAACCTCTGGAGATGCCTGGCTGCCTCCCTTCCTGGGGTGTTGTGGTCGAATACTCTCCGCAGCGCCTCTGCGAAAACCTCTGGAGAATTGCATGAGGAGAGCTGGCGAGAGAACGAATAAACCTAATCTAAATCTACTAACAAGCAAGAAGAACTAAACCTAATCTAACAAGAAAAGTATGAACCAAAATACAAAGTAGCAAAACAAAGCATCAGCTCAACACTTACAGGCAAGACACATGAAAGACAAGATCGCTGGTGAGTCATGACGGAACAAGACAAACTGGCAAAGGACAGGGGAAAGACACAGACACTAAATACACTGGGTAATGGGGAACAGGTGGAAACAATCAGGGCGGAGCAGACAATCACAAGACGCGGGAAACACAGGGGGCAGGAAGTAAACACACCTGAAACGAGAGGGAGACAGGGTTACTACAAAATAAGACACCGGAAATGACAAGACAAAAACTTAACTTGACAGACAGATATCATGACAGTAGTAGTACTACTACTACTACTACTTCTTCTACTACTGATACTACGTCCACTACTTGAACTTGTACTAGTACTACTACTGATACTATGTCCACTACTTGTAATAGTACTACTACTACTACTACTAGCCTACTACTGATACTACCTCCACTACTTGTAGTAGTACTAGTACTACTTCTACGTCCACTACTTGAACTTTTACTCGTACTACTACTCCTTTTGCTACTAGCCTACTACTGATACTATGTCCACTACTTGTAATAGTACTACTACTAATACTACTACTACTAGCCTACTACTGATACTACCTCCACTACTTGTAGTAGTACTAGTACTACAACTACTACTACTACTTCTACTACTAGCCTACTACTGATACTACGTCCACTACTTGTACTTGTACTAGTACTACAACTGCTTCTACTACTAGCCTACTAGTGATACTACGTCCACTGCTCGTACTTGTACTAGTACTACTTCTACTGCTACTACTAGCCTACTACTGATACTATGTCCACTACTTGTAATAGTACTACTACTAATACTACTAGTACTAGCCTACTACTGATACTACCTCCACTACTTGTAGTAGTACTAGTACTACTACTACTACTACTACTTCTTCTACTAGCCTACTACTGATACTACTTCTAATACTTCTACTACTAGCCTACTACTGATACTTCCTCCACTACTTGTAGTAGTACTACTACTACTACTACTTCTTCTACTACTGATACTATGTCCACTACTTGAACTTGTACTAGTACTACTACTGATACTATGTCCACTACTTGTAATAGTACTACTACTACTACTACTACTAGCCTACTACTGATACTACCTCCACTACTTGTAGTAGTACTAGTACTACTACTACTACTTCTTCTACTAGCCTACTACTGATACTACTTCTAATACTTCTACTACTAGCCTACTACTGATACTTCCTCCACTACTTGTAGTAGTACTACTACTACTACTACTACTTCTTCTACTACTGATACTATGTCCACTACTTGAACTTGTACTAGTACTACTACTGATACTATGTCCACTACTTGTAATAGTACTACTACTACTACTACTAGCCTACTACTGATACTACCTCTACTACTTGTAGTAGTACTAGTACTACTACTACGTCTACTACTGATACTACGTCCACTACTTGAACTTTTACTCGTACTACTACTCCTTTTGCTACTAGCCTACTACTGATACCATGTCCACTACTTGTACTTGTACTAGTACTAGTACTACTTCTAGTTTACTACTGATACTACCTCCACTACTTGTAGTAGTACTAGGACTACTACTACTAGTACTTCTACTTCTACTACTACTAATACTACTAATACTTGTACTAATATTACTAGTACTAGTAGTACTTCTACTTCTACTACTACTAATACTACTTTTACTAATAATACTAGTATTACTGCTACTACTACTACTACTGATACTACTCCTACTACTTCTATTAGTACCCTACTAATACTAAAAACAAAAAGAACATTCAAATATTAAAATGTTCAGCTCTTTATGGACATTTCAACATGTCTTCAACATTTTTTTGCCTTTCATATTCTTTTCAAATATTCAGGTTTTTCATATTTGTTCAGCTATTTAGCTTATTTCATACATTTGCAGATATTAAGCTTTCTTAATATTATTTTCAAATATTTAGCTTTTTTCATAATTTTGCACATGTTCAGCTTTTTCAAAATTCTCTTCAGCTATTCAGATTTTCAAACTTTTTGCATATTCAGCTTTTTTTAATATTCTCTTCAACTATTCAGCTTTTTCAAACTTTTTGCATATTCAGCTTTTTTAATATTCTCTTGAAATATTCAGCTTTTTCATACTTTTGCACATATTCAGCTTTTTGAATATTCTCTTGAAATATTCAGCTTTTTAAATATTTTCTTCAAATATTCAGCTTTTTTAATATTTTCTTCAAATATTCAGCTTTTTTTCCAGTGTTGCTTCAGCATTAAAGCATTTCCACGTATTTCCGCAGGAAATACATTTTCTAGTTTTTCTTTTTATTCTTCTTCCGTACGTTTTTCAGTCGCCTCTAACTTCTGCATACTTTCAGCTACAAAAACCATTCAACTATCAAAATGTTCAGCTTTTTCAGCTCTTTTATGCTAACCTTCAACCTTTTTTCTACCTTTCATACTTTTTCATATATTCAGCCTTTTCCATATTTTTTTTTCAATGCATTCCTATGGAGATCAGCCTGAAAACCTCTTTAACATCCTCCTCTTTGAACTCTGACTTCTTTCACATACTTCCACCTACAGACTCCATTTAAACTTTAAACAACCTACAAGATTCTGAACTATTCAATTCATATTCAGTTTTTTGATATCTTTTACAGTTTTTCTATAATCACAGTTTATGTTTTATGTTTTTTTCAGACCGCATCGGAGTTTATAATGGGTGTGTATTGCGCCTGCTAGAGTGCGTGTCATCGTTAGAGTGTGAGGGGTCCTCGACATACTTCAGATTTTTTTCCTTTCCAAACTCCTCCCGGCCACAATTTTCACTCTACACACGTGATCTTTTCCAATTTTGTAGAGAAACTTGTCCTGTCTCGCACAATGTGATCAAAAACTCTGTGAGATTTACAGAATTTGAACTAGCAACCTCTAAGTGCGGCCAAGTCTCTTTTTCTTCTCATTCGATCTAAGGCAAATCGAGAAGCAGATTTTCAAAGAAATGCTGAAAATCACACATTTCTAACTCGCCCTAGCGTCCACATTTCTGACACTAGGAAAAAATAAAAGTGATCAGTGTCTTCAGCGGAGTCTTGTGGCGCTAACGGTGCGAACATTTTGGCAATACGACTTTCGGTGTGAGCGTGAGAAGCTTTTGTTCGGACCCTCCGAAATGGAGGAATAGAGACAGGCTCGAGACAGTTACACAGGCGCGTAGATGGCTTTGATCTCTGTGGCTTTGATCTTTAGAAGTGACAGCAGGTGTGCTCTGATTGGCGGACAGGAGCGGCAGACAGGAGCAGTCAGTGGGATTTGTAGTTTTTTTTGTCAAACATCTTCTGCTGAGGCATACTTTCACCTAGAAACTCCATTTAAACTTTAAAATGTATACACAAGTCTGTCTATCTCTCTCTGTCTCACTCTCTGTCTGTCTGACTACTACTACTACTACTTCTACTACTAGCCTACTACTGATACTACGTCCACTTCTCGTACTTGTACTAGTACTACTACTTCTGCTACTACTAGCCTGCTACTGATACTATGTCCACTACTTGTAATAGTACTACTACTAATACTACTAGTACTACTACTACTACTACTTCTTCTACTAGCCTACTACTGATACTACTTCTAATACTTCTACTACTAGCCTACTACTGATACTTCCTCCACTACTTGTAGTAGTACTACTACTACTACTACTTCTTCTACTACTGATACTACGTCCACTACTTGAACTTGTACTAGTACTACTACTGATACTATGTCCACTACTTGTAATAGTACTACTACTAATACTACTAGTACTAGCCTACTACTGATACTACCTCCACTACTTGTAGTAGTACTAGTACTACTACTACTACTACTACTACTTCTTCTACTAGCCTACTACTGATACTACTTCTAATACTTCTACTACTAGCCTACTACTGATACTACCTCCACTACTTGTACTTGTACTAGTACTACAACTGCTTCTACTACTAGCCTACTAGTGATACTACGTCCACTACTTGAACTTGTACTAGTACTACTACTGATACTATGTCCACTACTTGTAATAGTGCTACTACTACTACTACTAGCCTACTACTGATAATACCTCCACTACTTGTAGTAGTACTAGTACAACTACTACGTCTACTACTGATACTACGTCCACTACTTGAACTTTTACTCGTACTACTACTCCTTTTGCTACTAGCCTACTACTGATACTATGTCCACTACTTGTAATAGTACTACTACTAATACTACTAGTTCTAGCCTACTACTGATACTACCTCCACTACTTGTAGTAGTACTAGTACTACTACTACTACTACTACTACTTCTTCTACTAGCCTACTACTGATACTACTTCTAATACTTCTACTACTAGCCTACTACTGATACTTCCTCCACTACTTGTAGTAGTACTACTCCTACTACTACTTCTTCTACTACTGATACTACCTCCACTACTTGTAGTAGTACTAGTACTACTACGTCTACTACTGATACTACGTCCACTACTTGAACTTTTACTCGTACTACTACTCCTTTTGCTACTAGCCTACTGCTGATACTATGTCCACTACTTGTAATAGTACTACTACTAATACTACTACTACTAGCCTACTACTGATACTACCTCCACTACTTGTACTTGTACTAGTACTACAACTGCTTCTACTACTAGCCTACTAGTGATACTACGTCCACTGCTCGTACTTGTACTAGTACTACTACTACTGCTACTACTAGCCTACTACTGATACTATGTCCACTACTTGTAATAGTACTACTACTAATACTACTAGTTCTAGCCTACTACTGATACTACCTCCACTACTTGTAGTAGTACTAGTACTACTACTACTACTACTACTACTTCTTCTACTAGCCTACTACTGATACTACTTCTAATACTTCTACTACTAGCCTACTACTGATACTTCCTCCACTACTTGTAGTAGTACTACTCCTACTACTACTTCTTCTACTACTGATACTACCTCCACTACTTGTAGTAGTACTAGTACTACTACGTCTACTACTGATACTACTTCCACTACTTGAACTTTTACTCGTACTACTACTCCTTTTGCTACTAGCCTACTACTGATACCATGTCCACTACTTGTACTTGTACTAGTACTAGTACTACTTCTAGTTTACTACTGATACTACCTCCACTACTTGTAGTAGTACTAGGACTACTACTACTAGTACTTCTACTTCTACTACTACTAATACTACTAATACTTGTACTAATATTACTAGTACTAGTAGTACTTCTACTTCGACTACTTCTAATAATACTAATACTTGTACTAATATTACTAGTACTACTGCTAATACTACTGCTAATACTACTGCTACTACTAATACTACTTTTACTAATAATACTAGTATTACTGCTACTACTACTACTACTGATACTACTCCTACTACTTCTACTAATACTAAAAACAAAAAGAACATTCAAATATTAAAATGTTCAGCTCTTTATGGACATTTCAACATGTCTTCAACATTTTTTTGCCTTTCATATTCTTTTCAAATATTCAGGTTTTTCATATTTGTTCAGCTATTTAGCTTATTTCATACATTTGCAGATATTAAGCTTTCTTAATATTATTTTCAAATATTTAGCTTTTTTCATAATTTTGCACATGTTCAGCTTTTTCAAAATTCTCTTCAACTATTCAGCTTTTTGAAAATTCTCTTCAACTATTCAGCTTTTTCAAAATTCTCTTCAACTATTCAGCTTTTTGAATATTCTCTTCAACTATTCAGCTTTTTCAAACTTTTGCACATATTCAGCTTTTTGAATATTCTCTTCAACTATTCAGCTTTTTCAAACTTTTGCACATATTCAGCTTTTTTGAATATTCTCTTGAAATATTGAGCTTTTTTAATATTTTCTTCAAATACTCTGCTTTTTTAATATTTTCTTCAAATATTCAGCTTTTTTTTCAGTGTTGCTTCAGCATTAAAGCATTTCCACGTATTTCCGCAGGAAATGCATTTTCTAGTTTTTTTTAATATTGTAATAACTCTCAATACGAAGTTGATAACATAAATATTTAACTAAAAAACCATCAGACGAGTTTCGCAATAATTGGGTGCCAGAAAAAAAGTGCCGATGTCCGGCCCATGTGAGGGGTTTACGGATCCAGTAATCCTTAACCTCAGGACCTGCTCCAAAACTAAGATAATAATTTCAAACATGTTTTCTTTTTTAAATTTGGATGATTTAAATGATGATTATGTCAGCACTTTCCCAGCAAAACGAACCTATGAGAGAAATAACACGGAGCAGCTGACGAGTTGCCAAGTAACGGTAAACAATTACTAACATTAAATTTAGCTAGCATACTACTGTTGACAAATATTACAATATTAGTTAAAGTCTTACCTCAAGATCTCGCTAAAAAGATAGCAGTGACCGCGTCGCTCCAGCCGCTTCGTATCGGCACATTCAACTTTACTTTAATTTCATTGGGTAAACGCCTCACCAGAGGGGTATTCCATCAAACTAGCTAAGCGCAAAGACGGGCTAATTTCAATAAGCCCCTCTACCTTTAGCCAGAGTTGCGTTCCATCAACATGACTTGAGGCACTCTCCGCTAAGTAACCATGGGAATTTATCCGACCAAACTAGCCTGCCCCGGGGCAGGCTAACCATCAGGCTTACTTTAGCGTGAAAGACCAAAAATTACCAAAATTACATATATGAAGTACAAACAGACTATATTTTCATCAAGTGTCTAAAAATACATGCTTGCAATTAAAAAATTATCATAACTTAAAGCCCCCAGTTGGGTGAGTGGTGATGCACCTGCCCTTGAATGTGGGCATCGCAGGTTCACATCCCGGCGAGGACATCTCATGTGTGGTTTTTTTTTTGCCTGAATAATTGTCTTTAGATCAGAGAATTAGACCAACATTTTACCTTAACTATGATAAATATGTCGTACAATTTCCCCCGAACCCAAATATAACTTGCAAAAACATGATAGATATAATAGCATGTTATAGATCCCAATGACAAAGGCATTGCTGCATGCAATTTTCAGCCACATAAATTCCTTTCAGGTGAGTTCATTAATAGGTTCATTGAATGTATTCATCAAATTGTTGAGATAAATGAGTTGGTCAATGTAGATGCATTTACTAGGCCTATCTAAAACAAAAGAGAGAAAGAAAGAGAGAGAGAGAGTTCCGGCCAAAGAAAGAAGTTTCACAAAGTTCCATAGTCGGGAATTGACCCCTGGCCGGCTGCGTGTAAAGCCGGCGCATTACCTCTACACTATCCTCACATTAGAGAACTCGTAGTCAGTGTTATATTAGAACACGTTACTCTTAACGGTACTTCCATATTAAATCGCTCGGCAATTCTTGCCCAAGCAGCCTCGCAATTTTTATTTATCACTACAGTATTCCCTTTTTTGGTTATGATGGGTTTGTACTCCTCGTACAGTTCCATCAATAATTTTTGCTCTGGTCTTTTCTGCCATTTTCTCGATGATTCGACATTCACGGTTCTGGTCTGGCTTCATATCGCGTGAACGGCGTAACACACGACAACGTTAACCTGGCTTGAATTAGCCTCAACAAGGCGCGGCTGAAATGCGTTAATGGAATGGGTTTAGCCGCAAGTGGAAGTTGGCGTTAGTTCTAACCAGGCTTAACCAGGTAAGCGCCGCTTTAATTAGCGAGTTTGTTGGAATACCCCTCAAGTGATTCATTCTCCGTTTGTTTACATCTGCTTCCGCATGAGATCACGTGACATGAATCTCACACATGATACTGTCAGCAGTGAAACATACATTACAAATGTAATATATTACTATTAACCTTGTTCAAACTGTTAGAAATAATTTCAATTTTTTCATTAATCCTTTCAAGAAATGGAACTGGTGATTCGTTTTCTAAGTAATGAACTGAAAAATCTGAAAAACAAAGTTAAAGCAGGCAAACTAAACTGTAGTTTTAATCATGTAAACTGCAGTGTATAACAATTGATGTACAAATAAACCATTTCTGTTTTAACATCTACGCCCAACACAAAATATTAGTGTTAGTATTAGCAAAATGTGTATATTAATGGACATTCAAAACGATAATAGCAACCAGTACTGAACAGACTGTTATATATATATATATATGTGTGTGTGTGTTTGACCCACCCCGGCAAAACCAGCAACAAGTCGGGTGGGGCGAATTCACGTTAACAACGGAATAAGCTTTTTTTTTTCAAAATTAGTGATTTTCGTTTTTTTGCAGAATATGCAAGTTGAGATCATGAAGAAGCAACTCCATGTTTCAGATAACAGTATTGGTTGCCTTAAAAGTATACACTCACCGGCCACTTTATTAGGTACACCTGTCCAACTGCTCGTTAACGCAAATTTCCTATCAGCCAATCACATGGCAGCAACTCAATGCATTTAGGCATGTAGACATGGTCAAGACGATCTGCTGCAGTTCAAACTGAGCATCAGAATGGGGAAGAAAGGTGATTTCAGCGACTTTGAACGTGGCATGGTTGTTGGTGCCATACGGGCTGGTCTGAGTATTTCAGAAACTGCTGATCTACTGGGATTTTCATGCACAACCATCTCTAGGGTTTACAGAGAATGGTCCAAAAAAGAGAAAATATCCAGTGAACGGCAGTTCTGTGGGCGCAAATGCCTTGTTGATGCCAGAGGTCAGAGGAGAATGGCCAGACTGGTTCCAGCTGATAGAAAGGCAACAGTAACTCAAATAACCACTCGTTACAACTGAGGTATGCAGAAGAGCATCTCTGAACGCACAACACGTTGAACCTTGAGGCGGATGGGCTACAGCAGCAGAAGACCACACCGGGTGCCACTCCTGTCAGCTAAGAACAGGAAACTGAGGCTACAATTCGCACAGGCTCACCAAAATTGGACAATAGAAGATTGGAAAAACGTTGCCTGGTCAGATGAGTCTCGATTTCTGCTGCAACATTCGGATAGTAGGGTCAGAATTTGGTGTCAACAACATGAAAGCATGGATCCATCCTGCCTTGTATCAACGGTTCAGGCTGGTGGTGGTGGTGTAATGGTGTGGGGGATATTTTCTTGGCACATTAGCACCAATTGAGCATCGTGTCAACGCCACAGCCTACCTGAGTATTGTTGCTGACCATGTCCATCCCTTTATGACCACAGTGTACCCATCTTCTGATGGCTACTTCCAGCAGGGTAACGCGCCATGTCATAAAGCGTGAATCATCTCAGACTGGTTTCTTGAACATGACAATGAGTTCACTGTACTCAAATGGCCTCCACAGTCACCAGATCTCAATCCAATAGAGCACCTTTGGGATGTGGTGGAACGGGAGATTCGCATCATGGATGTGCAGCCCACAAATCTGCAGCAACTGCGTGATGCTATCATGTCAATATGGACCAAACTCTATGAGGAATGTTTCCAGTACCTTGTTGAATCTATGCCACGAAGGATTAAGGCAGTTCTGAAGGCAAAAGTGGGTCCAACCCGGTACTAGCAAGGTGTACCTAATAAAGTGGCCGGTGAGTGTAGATTTTGTATTTGTAGTTTCAGAAAATATATCTGCCGTGTCTGTGTCTCTGCAGGGCAGTGTACGGCGATGCAGTTCATTTCCATACTGATTACCGTTGGCCATTCACGCGCTGTTATTTTTTCGGCGAATCACGTTAGAAGCGAAACACATGGCTACTTATTTAGCGCCAGTGTCCCTCGCTGTGGAGGAGTTGGAGCAGAACATATCAGACGCGATATCTACAGTTACATTTCAAGGGGATAAAGACAGGGAGGAAATCCGTAACTTTGACTGCAAATGCTACGGAAGAAGAAAGGAGAACTCTCTCCTTGGAAGACATTCATGTAGCGACAAACTTTCTCAAGAGCTTATGTACAGCATACGGATGGATTCTTTAGCTGCCGAAAGAGAGCAAACGGACATACAGTATTTCATCGGAGCCAACGAAGTCTGCAGGAATACTTTTCAGATTATTATGGGGTGAGTTTCCGTTAACATCCATGTTATCTACTTTGCTTAGCTAGCTAAAGTAGCTCAGTACTGTCGTTTAAAAAAATTATATGCACATCGAATGGGAGGTTTTTGGCTCGTAATGTGGGCATCTGATTTAACAGTAAGGTGCCAAGGGGCCTGTTAGCATTGCTTGAATTGACTGTGATGCTAATAGTTTAGCAACTAGCCTACCTGAGGATAATAGGCTAGTTGCTAAATTATTAGCACTAGCTACTTAGACAGTTCCTGTTAGCATGACACATGATGTGAAACTTCTTTGATTTCCTTTTCAGAATTGGCAAAGACACCCTGACGGATATAATCAAACATTTTGAGGAGAATGGGCTTGGACTAAATTCACTTAATTCTACTACTGACTGTACTGTAGAATTTTTTTCCTCCAATGTTTACATTGTACACTTGAAGCATTTCCATTTCAATAAAGTACCTTCTAATTCTGATTAGTCCAGTAAAGTGCTTAACGAAAATAACACTACATCAACATTACCTACATGATAACTGCTTGTGATAACCATTGTTCAAACCACTACAATACTTTCTGCCCTGCAGGCTAACAGATACCAGATATCACTGAGTGACATCTGTAGGGGGGAGGGCTTATCTGAATGAGGTGCATATGAGGACCATTGTGTTTCCTTTCTGGCCAGGTGAGGGGAGGTGAGGTTTGCAAATCTTTCAGGCCAGTTTTCTCAGTGACTCTCTGAAGTCCCGGATCGAAACGTTTCGAAGCGTTGTGCCTTAAAGCGGTTCTGAAACGCCCATGTCACGTGACTGTAGTTCAAGGATTGAAGGAACGCCTCTATGTTTCGAAACGGCTATCGCTGAGTTTCGACAGGTGCCATGGTTTGCAGTGCAATTAGTAAATTGGTTCAATTAACAAGCTCAAAACGCTTATAAACCATGCAGAAACACAAGTTTTTTTTTAGGGTTTTCGTGTTAGGAGTTTGAGACATAGTTTGAGAGATATTTTTAGAGATAGTTTGACAGATAGTTTGAGAGAGAGAATTAGAGATTTTGTGAGAGTGACTTAGTGAGTATATATTGTTAGATATTAGTATTATTATTAGATATTGTTATTAGTAATATAGCCTTAGGTATTAGTGTTATTATATATTAGTATTATTATTAGATATTGTTATTAGTAATATAGCCTAAGGTATTAGTAGTATAATTATTATATATTAGTAATATAGCCTATTGTTAGATATTAGTATTATTAGATATTATAGTTTATTGTTAGAGAAGATTAGAGGCTTAGGTATGGAAGTCCCACCCAAGAAAACACGATCTGTGGTGTGGGAGCATTTCACACTGGAAACCCCAAATAAGGTGAGGTGTATGATTTGAAATAGCCAGCTTGCCTATTGCAATAATACATCCTCAAAGATGCGCCACCTGAGATGCACTCATCCTGGAGTTCTAACCCCAGAGGGTCACAATGATCTCCCCGGGCCTGCTGCTGCTGCTGCTGCCACTGATGCTAGTCCATTGAGTAGAGGTATGCTTTAATATTTGTTTTCCATTTTTAAATTGTAGTGGGATTTCCTGAGACTATGGAAACCTGGGGCCTCATTTATAAAGCTTGCGTACGCACAAAACGGGGCTGGAAACGTGCGTACGCCACTTTCCACGCAAAGGTTGTGATCTATAAAAACCAAACTTGACGGGAAAGTGTGCGTACCCGTAAGCAAACTCTGAGGCATGGGTACTGGTACGCACATTCTGGAGACTGGATGGGAATCAGCGATACAGATATCAGATTGTAGGAAGTAAACGTGAGAAGAACTATTATAGTTTTGATGACTTGCACACATTGAATTTCACTCCATATCATACGTTAGATCCGCGTTATCATGAGGAACTCAACTTCATAAACACCTTCTTTTAAAATCCAACCCGTATCTTATATCAAAATAATTTTGAAATATTGAATCAGCGCTGTCACCGCAGGAGGAGGAGACGGCCCGACTGCATGTAATACAGGATACAACAAATACCCTCCATTAGATCACTGTAGAACACAGCGGGAATAACTAAATATTCTCCTTATGTGCATATGTCATCAATGCACATACATACAGCCATTAAGCCATCGTATAATTGTTACACTTTATCCTTGTTTTTAAACCACCAGAGCGCAGAGGAAATGCGCTATAATGAGTGCCACGCTCGTGCGCTCAGTCGTGGAGCGTGGAGAGTGCAACTTTACCGAACTTCAGGAGGCAGACTCTACCGCCCGGTAAAGGTGGTAGAGTCCCCAGCATGATGAGCCTCGGCCCCCTGCCCGACTGGAGGGGTATCAACAGGGCGCAAGAATCCGTGAAGATGTCATGTGTTTGTAAGATAAGGAAGACAACAATGTTCATTTTTAACGTATTCTTTTATTAATATGGCAATTTCTTGCAACACAGTGCACGTATGCTGTAGCTCATCTGCAATGTTGTTGATGGCGGTGATTGTGTCTCGCTGAAGTTGCAGAACGGCATTAGTGAGCACCCGACCTCTTGATGTGCTAGCGCCCGGGGTGCGCTGCTGCTTTGCGCCGGACCCGGACGCTATGCTGAGGGCCCGTCACCGTCACCCTCCTCACATCACCCTCCTCTGAGCCCAACGCTGGAAGGACAGAAACGATTTAACGTTTTGTTTTATATACAATAAAAGTTTAAAATCTGTTTACCCTTATCCCTCTGGTCTCAGTCGCGTCTGTGTCTCCCTCCTTTTCAGACACAATCCCCGTCAAAGTCACATCAAAATCACACCTCCTCAAATACTCTAGCAATACATTAAATCCATGTTAGCAGCGGAAAGATGTAATTTACCTTCAGATCAGACCACTTTTTCGCAAGTTCCGCCACCGTCCGATCGGTCCCACTGACGCCGACTGCAGCAGCAATGTGTTGCCACTCGCACTGCATCTTTTTATTCTTGATCCCGCTGCTGTGGCCACTAAATTAAATTATTTTCCGGGCCTCCACCTCCCCAACAAGTGTCTCTTCTCCGTTTCTGAAAAGTTACGTTTCTTCGCTTTTTCTCCTGGCCTATCGCTGTGATTCACCACACGGAAACGATTGCATGCTGGCTCATTAATATAGTAAAATGTGGGCGTGTACAGGGCGGGATTCCGGTACGCACACTTGTAGGTGATCCTGTGATTTATAAAGGAAACATTGCGTACAGCTTGCCTGCGCACAGTTTTATAAATCTGATTTTTTTTTTTTTGCGCACGCAAACTTTGGCTTTTTGGCGTACGTACACTTTTAGTAAGGATCCTACGCACAGTTTTATACTGTGACAATGTTACTGTATACATCCAAGTTCACCTTGCAATGCTGATCACATTTTGAGATCAGTCTAATAGTCTGAGGTGGGTTTTTTTGTGCTCTTTTAGACAGGCAGAGGGATTTGGATGGTGCGATGGTGGTGGCTTTTGTGCATAAGTTTGAGCCCAACTATGTACTCCCATCTCGGAAGGAGCTGACTGACATGGTCACTGAAAAGTACACCAGCACGAAGGAGAAGGTCAAGGCTGAGGTGCAGAAGGCTGTGTCTGTGAGTCTCACTGCTGATATGTGGACTTCCATCAACACCGAGAGCTATCTTGGAATAACCTGCCATTACATAACACCCCAAGATTTATCCATCCATCCATTGTCTACCGCTTATCCTGTATTCAGGGTCGCGGGGGGGCCGGAGCCGATCCCAGCTCTCATTGGGCGAAGGCAGGGTACACCCTGGACAGGGCGCCAGTCCATCGCAGGGCCGACATGTAGAGACAAACAACCATTCACACTCACATTCACACCTACGGGCAATTTAGAGTCACCAATTTACCTATCCCAAGATTTATTTAAACCGTTATTTTAACTCGTTGGTCACGGAGGTTTCCCTCATTTACAGGGACGACGAGTTTACAATCAGCAGCAGAACATAACAATTACATTTAATAACAGTTGCAGGATGATTTACAAAGGTCAGACACCATATGTTTAAAATCAGCAAGAGTAGGAATAATCTCCAGCCCCAAAGTAAGTTGGAGAGTATTCCATGAGTTGGGAGCATCAAAGGAAAAGGCAGATTTACCAAACTCTGAGTGTACAAAAGGGACTTTAAGAAATAATAAACCACTAGAGCGAGTAGAATAAGATCCAGAGCGCCATTCTAATAAAGATGAGATGTATGGGGGCTGTTTACCAGTAAGGGCCTTAAAGATAAACATATACCAGTGCTTCATGCGTCTGTCAGAAAGGGAGGACCAACCAACTTTTTCATAGAGTAAGCAATGATGAGTGTCATATCTATCCCCAGTTATAAATCTGAGAGCAGAGTGATAAATGGAATCCAGAGGTTTGAGGGTTGTAGCTGCTGCATGTCTGTAAATGATATCACCGTAGTCCAAAACTGATAAAAAGACTGATTCTACAATTCTTTTCCTGCTGAGTAATGAGATGGCTACGTATGTACTTGGTGTTGCCCGGTTTCATGACACACACACGGCACAGCACATTATGCGGGCCAATCATGAGCTCCTGGAAGAGTGGGGTTTAACCTCCAAGGTACACTGCATGGTGACTGACAATGTAGCAAACATGGTCCTGTAATGGGAATTTTGGATGTTTGTACTTTATAATCAGAATATTTGTCAGGCTGACGCCATCCGCATCTCCTCATCTGACTGTTATGCTATGACGAAAATTAATGTCTGTTTGTAGATGATGTGAACATGAGTGCCACATTGACATAAGATCATTTCAGGACTATGACGCCTGTGTTCTGTAAATCTTGACCTTGCCTGTACATCTTGTCTTTGTAAGATAGGACATGATCCGTCCTTTGGTTCCTCCTCCTTAAAAGGGAGACTGTTGTTGGACTCAGGGTCGTTTCTGCTGAGTCTGAACCATTGTATCAGAAGGCAGGGGTGAACCTCCTCTGCAGATTAGAATACTTAATGAAATAAACCTCGGAGAAAAAGCAGATCCTGGTTGTTGATCTTTATTGGGCAGATTCATTTTTCCACAACAGTCCTGAGTGTGAACCTCCAAAACTTCTATCATTTGCCATGTTTTGCCCACACTCTGAACTTGATTGTGAAGAAGGGAAGAAACTCCACTGAATGAGATTTTGGGGGGATTTTTCCGCTCCAGTTGCAAGGCCAGGGAGAAGCTAACAGAGATGCAGACACATATGGGCAGGCCTGCCCTTAAACTCATTCAAGATGTTGAAACAAGATGGAATAGTACATATGACATGCTACAACGTTTATATGACGAAAGAGAGACCGTGGCTGCTTCCCTGTCCTGTCTGACTACAGACCAAGCACCTCTGAACAACTATGAATTTGAGGTAATTTCTGAGTGCTTGGATCTTCTTCGACCATTAAAATTGGCAACTGTGGAGCTGTCTGAGGAGGAAAGAGTCTCTGCATCCAAGCTTATTCCACTCTACCGAATGATCCAACATAAAGTCAACGACAAAAGGAGGGGCTCAACACACAATCCGACTCTTGAATTGGGTAGGCTATGTTGCAATAACATCAATGCCAGATGTGAACATGCATATCGTTATGTTAAATGTTGTCATTAATGCTTGTGTTTGTTTGGTAGATTAGGCACTTTGCTAAGAGATGGGATCCAAACCAGATGTGGCACCTATGAAACGTCAACATTGTTAACCTTCGCCACATTGCTGGACCCACGTTTTAAATCCATTGCATTTGGAAACCCACAGAAGGCCCATGAAGCAGAACAGAAACTTATTTGTGAGTGTGCTTCGTTGATACGTGCTGCTACATTAACACCTGGTGAGTACTGTTTTTATTTCTGTGTACTGCATGATGTAGCATAATGTAAAGAGTAATATGTAAGATATGTACTGTAAAGTAATTGCTGTTTTGCATTCAAAATAAACCCACAAGCTTCATCCTCAGGCTCAGAAACATCACCTCAAGTCAAGTCATCTTTATTTATATAGCACCTTTCATACATATAAAAATGCAACCCAAAGTGCTTTACATTAAAATAAAATAAAAATAAAACAGACCCTTTTAACATCCCTACTCCCCGCACCCTCATTCATGTAACACACACACATACACACACACACACACACACACATACACACATGTTGCACCGATACATACCCCCCCCCCCCCCCCCCAAGATAATATGGAATATGGCTGAGCACTGATAGACCAAGTGAGGAAACACCATCCTAAGGGAGCCCTCCACACCGAAAGCCGTCCAAGCCCACGACTACAGGGGACGCCGCCACTGAGACCACCCCGACCCAGACAGATAGGGACCCATACCACGGCCATAAAGCCCTGGGGCAGGACTCCCCAACTGTCCAGGCCTGGACAACCCCCAGGGCAGCACCCCCACAGGCAGGCCAGACAGAGCTCCCGGAGTGGAGTGCGGAATGAGGAATGGAGGCACTCCACTCAACAATGGAGCTGGAAACTAAGAGACAATAAAAATAGATAATAAAAGAAATGAAAAACCTCCTAAAACAACATAAATTAATGTTAATATGAATTACTGAAAGTAAAACAAAAATAAGTAAGTAAATGAATAATAAAAACTTTAAGAGAAAATTAAGACAACGTAAAATCACAGGACAGGATAAATGAGTATTACTAAAAGAATAAAAGAATAAAAAGGACTTAGTTAAAAGCTAAATTAAAAAGGTGAGTCTAGAGCTTGCGTTTAAAAGTATCGACAGACTCTGTGGCCCTGAGGCCCTCCGGCAGGCTGTTCCACAGGCGAGGGCCGTAATGATAAAATGAGACTTCACCAAAGGTTTTGGTTCTAACATTGGGAACAGATAAAAGACCAGTACCGGAGGACCTCAGGGTCTGCGAGGGCCGATATGGTAAAAGCAGGTCAGACAGATAAGAAGGCCCAAGGCCGTTAAGACACTTAAAAACTAGTAAAAGAACTTTAAAATCGATCCTGAAGCGCACAGGGAGCCAATGCAGCGATTCTAAAACCGGTGTAATGTGAGCCCGCCTTCTGGTCTTCGTCAGCACACGTGCAGCCGAGTTCTGGAGCAGCTGAAGGTGGGAAATGCTCTTTTTTGGGAGACCAGAGAGCAGGGCATTACAGTAATCTCACCGGCGAGAGATAAAAGCATGCATTAGCACCTCTGTGCTGGCCAGAGAGAGAAACGGGCGAACTCTGGCTATATTCTTAAGATGGTAAAAACTAGTGATGTCCAAATGAAGCTTTGTGAAGCATTTTCTTTATTTTCTGAGCCCAATAGATGGCGCTCTCTGTTCAACAAAGGGTTGAAAGCAATGGAAATATATCGGCCTTCAACCCTTTGTTGAACAGAGAGCGCCATCTATTGGGCTCAGAAAATAAAGAAAATGCTTCACGAAGCTTCATTTGGACATCACTAGTAAAAACCAATCTTTGTAGTATTTCTGATGTGTAAAATAAAATCAAGCTCAGAGTCGAAAAGAACGCCCAGGTTTTTCATGCACTGTGAATGTTTAAAAGCATTTAGTTTTGGAAAAAGTTTTTCTCTCTTGCCTTCAGGACCAATAATTAAAACCTGTTTTGTCCTGGTTGAGCTGCAGGAAGTTCTCTGCCACCCATGACTTTATATCTAAAATACAGTTTAAAAGGGAATCAATAGGTCCCGTGTCATCAGGAGACACGGCAATGTAAAGCTGTGTATCATCAGCATAGCTGTGAAAATTGATGCCGTGCCTCCTGATGATGTCCCCAAGGGGGAGCATATATAAATTAAAAAGTATTGGACCTAAAATTGACCCTTGGGGCACCCCACACTTAAGTTTATTATTTAACAAAATATGGGGATCTACTGTATGAAAAGCAGCGCTTAGATCAAGTAGCACCAGGACTGACAGTTTCTGAGAGTCACCGTTACACCTTAGATCATTAACAATCTTCACGAGGGCTGTCTCGGTACTGTGGTTCATCCTAAAACCAGATTGACACTGTTCTAAAATGTTGTTGTTTAAAAAATAATTTAATTGGATAAAAAACAGCTTTTCTAAAACTTTGCTTAAAAAGGGTAAGTTGGATACAGGTCGGTAGTTGGCGAAAATGTCAGGATCCAAATTGCTCTTCTTCAGAAGGGGCTTCACCACTGCTGTTTTAAAGGCAGTGGGGAAGACACCCGTCTGGAGAGAGCACAAGATTTAAAAGTTCAAACTGTAAAATTAATTAAAAATTGTTTTAAGAGTGATGTGGGAATTGGGTCTAAAAGGCAGGTTGTCGGGTTAACTCGGGAGAAAACTCTACCAAGGGTTTCTGCATCAACCAGGACAAAATGCTCCATTGTCTCCTCAGATAAAAGTGATGGTTCAGGTCTGTTAAAAGCAACAATGTTATGTTCTAAAAGAGTGGACCTAATGCCAACAATTTTACCCCTGAAGTGGTCTGCAAATTCCTCACATAGATTGTTTGTTGGGACTATGGAGGATTTCTTAAAATCACTACTAATTAAACGAGCGATTGTGGAGAAGAGGAATTTATGGTCGTTCTTTTTATCTGAGATGAGTTGTGAAAAATGGAAAGTTCTTGCCTGTTTTACTGCTTTATTGTAGGTTTTGAGTTTGTTCCAGAATATTTTGTGATGTACTGTTAACTTTGACTGCCTCCATTTTCTCTCTGCACTCCTGCTATTTTTTTTCAGTTGTTTAATTTCAGTCTTTATCCAAGGTGGTGTAGGTTTGGTTGATATTGTTTTTGTGGAAAGTGGAGCCACTGAATCTAGGGCTGACCTGAGTTTACTGTTAAAATTGTCAACAATAAAATCGCAGGGTGCAGGTAAAATGTCAGCAGTGCTATTCAGCAGAGCACACACATTAAATCGGAGGACTGCTAAAAACAAAGGCGTGGTGTTCAAATGATGTATAGTTGGTAAAAGAAATTACCTTTGTTATTATAGAGCTTGAAATGATTGTTGCAGTCCCACCACCTCTCCTACCACTCCTGTTGGAAAATAAAAAACAAAAATTTGGTGGGGAAGCCTCAGTGAGAACAGCAGGTGCATCAGTGCTCAGCCATGTTTCAGTTAAAAATAAACAGTCAAGTTTGTTCTCGAAAATCAGGTCATTAATGATAAAAGACTTGTTCGACAGGGAGCGAACGTTAAAAAGTGCCATGTGGAGGGCTGCATCTGGGCTGGTTGAATGTGAGACCTTGTTGATGTTGATATGTTTAAGGTTATGACGGGTAGGACAGGGAGGTGCAGTGGGAC
Source organism: Eutrigla gurnardus (assembly GCF_963514095.1). Lineage (NCBI taxonomy): Eukaryota > Metazoa > Chordata > Actinopteri > Perciformes > Triglidae > Eutrigla > Eutrigla gurnardus. The sequence continues at coordinate 1,205,392 of NC_139918.1, forward strand.
GGTGGATGTGTAGTGGTCTGTTGTTTGTAATGACTGGGATGTGTGTAGGATGTGATGTGTGGATGGGGATGGAGGTGGAGATGGTGGTGGACTTGTGGTGTCAATCTGTGGGACAGGGGAGATGTGTGCTAATGCGGGAGGCTAGTGCAGTGAGACCTTTGATGTTGAGGTGGAAGTTATCTTGCCAAAATAGATCAGTCCTTTTCCAGACACCTACACCATCGGCATCAACATCAGCAGCATCAACATCCCCATCAGCAGAGAGTTTGTGGGATCTGTTTGACAGTCGAGTGAACTAAACTCATAATGTGCAAAGTGCAACTTCGGATGCAACTGTGGAAGTGAAAAATTATTTAAGAGATCCTTTTATTCCAAGACGGGCAGATACTTTGAAATACTGGCAGGGCGACGTTCTGTCTTCCCTAATTTGTACCAACTGACTAAGAAATGTTTTTGCAACAAGTGTACCCTGTGAAAGGATTTTTTCAAAAGCAGGGGAAGTGTTATCCAAAAAAAGAAACAGACTCAGCTCAAAAAGAGCTCAACAAAATTTATTTTTGAATAAAAATCTTTGATTATTGTATTGCATATAACAATGTGTCATTTATTTAGTTTTAATGTTTCTTTAATTCAACCTGTATTCTACTTAAATTAAGGCAAGGCAAGGCAAGGCAACTTTATTTGTATAGCACATTTCATACCCAAGGCAGACTCAAAGTGCTTCACATCATGACATGTCATAGAACAAAGTGAAAAAAAAATAGAAGAATTAAAAGAAAATAAAGGCAAAATTAAAATGCATTACAGAAAGACAAGGAGAATAAAAACATATTTGCAATAATTAAAAACAGGGCAGACATTAAAAGATTTAGCAGAAAGCTATGGTGAACATAAAAGTTTACAGTCTAGTTTTAAAAGTGGTCAGAGTTGGGGCAAGTCTTATGCGGCGTTCACACCGGACGCGATAGATGCGAATACAATCGCGTGAGACGCGTGTATCGCGCCGCTTGATCATTTTGGACTATTCGCGTCATTCGCGTCATTCGCGCATGACGCTCATTTTTGAACCGGTGCTGCTCTAGCGGGGGAAACGAGGGCAGCGCAAGCGGGGAGCCAGCGGGTCACGTCGGTGGGCCCTCCTCCTCCGCCTCGGGGTACCCGATGCCAGAGTCCGTGAGCCTCCTCCGGGAGCCACGTCCCTCGCACCACTCCCCAGGGAGAGTCGGGGCCACATTCGACTACGATCTCAGATCAGACGAGACAACCCGCTGAATTTAAGTATATTACTAAGCGGAGGAAAATAAACTATCTAGGATTCCCTCAGTAGCGGCGAGCGAAGAGGGAAGAGCCCAGCGCCGAATCCCCGTCCGACGGGCGGGCGGACGTGGGAAATGTGGCGTACGGAAGACCGCTTGCCCGGTGTCGCTCGGGTGTCAGCTTATATATCCGCCTGGCTGATTTATTTGCAAGCTTAATCCATATCTGTGTCAATATTTAGACATTTGAATCCACCAGGAATTAACAAACCAAATCCCCCCAAAAACCCAAAGAAATAAAGCTTCCTCAAGAGACGACGAAGCAAATGACTAAAAACAGCTAAAAACAGCTCATCTGTCTGTCGGCTTGAACTCGTCGCTGATTGGATGTCGCGGCGCGATGCCGCCTGAAAAGTTCAATATTTTCAACTTTATTCGCGTTGCTTCAGACGCGCCATTCGCGCCATCGCGTCAGACGCTCCATTCGCTTCATTCGCGCCAGACGCTCCATTCGCGCCGCCTCCGCCTAAATCGTGTGTCATCGCGCCATTTACATTGATTTTCAATGTAGAGTCGCCGCTCAATTCGCGTCTATCGCGTTCGGTGTGAACGCCCCTTTACATCTTCAGGAAGTTTATTCCAGCTATTTGTTGCATAGTGACTAAATTATGCTCTCCCGTGATTGTTGTTTACTCTGGGAATCACTAACAGATTGGTCTCAGAAGATCTTAGTGGTCTAGAAGGCTTATGTAGTGGGAGCATATCAGTGATATACTTCGGTCCTAGACCATGTAGTGATTTATATGTGAGCAGGAGGATTTTGAAATCAATCCTCTGACATATGTAAGGATTTAAGAATTGGTGTAATGTGCTCACATTTTTTGGACTTTGTAAGAACTCCAGCAGCAGCGTTCTGAACAAGCTGTAGCTGCCTGACAGTTTTTTTTGGAAGACCTGCAAGGAGACCATTACAGTAGTCTAGCCTACTAGTAATAAAGGCATTGTTGCGTGTGGCCATGACTCACTCACTCACACATTGTTGTGCATAAACCCCCATGTCTCTCCTTTCACACTCAGGCTGACACACCTGCAGCATATCCAACATCGTTGCAGCCAATTACCAGCCTGCTGTATAAGCCAGCAAGGGCAGTTGTTCACGAGGAACAGACCCAGCAGCACTCCTGTCCCACAGCATGATTTGAATACCTTTTTTCCTTTCAGTAGTTCTGAACCTAGTTGTTATTTTATTTTGGCCTGGAGATGGCCGGCAGTCCTCCTTTTCGGTTTAGTTTTTAGTAGAGTTGAGCCAGATGCTCGGCTGAAACGAGTATCCGGTACGGATAAAGCACTTTTGCCGAGTACGAGTATTATATGAGTAATACGAGTCAATATCTGTGCTCGGATTAAATAAAAATCCTCATTGGGTAGCTGACTGTGTCTGCGTCCTGTGATATGCTACAGCCCCTCCCCTACACACTCGCAGATGTGTTGTTGTGTCCGCTCTGATCACTCGCACACAGAACAGCTCTCTGTCTCTCCCTCAGTCACTCAGGTTCGCGGGTCGTTTTCCGTTAATGTTTAGGGTTTCTTTCTTCAGCTTCAGGTTTGTTATTACTTAGGTTGGTACTTACTTATGAACTAGTAGAGTTCTGGTACTTCGTTCAGACGTGGTGCCGACTCGCGTTGCGTCTCTGCCTGTCGGAGATTTTTCTTTTTCTTTTTTTAACCGTCATCTGGCTGCCTGGCTCTAACACTTTCTTGCTGTATTTCGTGAAAAAATAAAGCTGGTAGTGGTATAAATATTGGAAATCAAGCTACACACACACACACACACACACACACACACACACACACACACACCTGGTGTGGGAAAAAAAAAAAAAAAAAAAAATATATATATATAAAAAAAAAAAGATCACACTGATCATAAAAAAAATTAAAGTTAAAAGAAAAAAGTTATTGAGTATGAAAACTCTTGTTCATTACATTTTACTTGATAATTGCAACCGCATGTGTTGTATTCATTGTTGCAAAACTTGTTCTGTAAATAGTTTGTTTGCTATCGTGATCAAAACCATTGATCTGAAGCTCAATGCTGATGCTGTCCTGTAAATAGTTTTCTAATCAGCAATAAATAACAATTTCTGATCAGCCCATATCAATTGCATGCTTAAAATAACATACCAGTTAAAACCTCGCTCATTTCAAGACAACCAGACCCACTTCCGGGTTAAATCCCGCCCACTTCCGGGTTAGGCCCCGCCCACTCTGAGTACAGATACAGATAATTCATATGGTTAACAGATACAGATACAGATAATGCTGTACTCGCTCATCCCTAGTTTTTAGTTTGATTTTGTCAGGCGGAGGGGGGCCAGCTTCGACGTCCCTATAGGGGATGGCCTGGTTCCCCCTCCTTTTTGATGAGTTGGCTGGCATCTCCAGGTCCCTTTTGGGTTGCTGACTTCTTTATTTGGGTAAAGTATTTATGTTGCATATTAGTTATGGTTTCGTTAAAGAATGTTTATTTTCCTTTGGCTAATAAAACCCGTTAACAAGTTCCATTTCCTGGTGTTCTTCTTTATGTTGAGGTCTCCAATTTCGAGTCACTGGTCGATGTACCTAATTGTTTGGAGGCCGTAACAGGCATGTACAAGTTTTTCTCAGTCTTGAGCTGACATGAGCCCTCTAAGTCTTGCTACATTTTTGAGGTGATAGTAGGCTGATTTTGTTACTGATTTAATGTGACTGTCGAAATGTAAATCAGAATCCATAATAACCCCAAGCTTTCTTGCTATGTTTGAGGTTTTCAGGGACAGAGAGTGAAGGTGTTTAATTACTTTAAACCTTTCTTTTTTAGCACCAAAAACAATTATCTCAGTTTTGTCCTCATTTAGTTGTAGGAAGTTTAGGCACATCCAGTCTTTGACTTGCTCAATGCACTGGCACAGAAGATCTATGGGGCGATAGTGCTACCTAGATTTGGGTGTCATCGGCATAGCAATGGTGGTCAATGTTATTATTTTGCATGATTTGTCCTAGTGGGAGCATGTAGATGTTGAATAAAGTCGGCCCCAAGATTGAACCTTGGGGGACTCCACACGTTACATTGGTAGGTTCTGATACAAAGTCGCCAATGGAAACAAAATAGTTCCTATCTTGTAGATATGACTTGAACCAGCTTAAGACTGTGCCTGAGAGCCCCACCCAGTTTTCCAACCTGTCCAAAAGTATTGAGTGGTCGACAGTGTCAAATGCAGCACTGAGGTCTAATAGCATTAATATTGAAGTTTTGCCAGAGTCTGTGTTAAGACGGATGTCATTTACAACTTTAATAAGGGCAGTCTCGGAAACCTAAGACCGGCTCATTTCATAATGGCACATAATTAGGTGTTTTCTTTGGCCAGATGATGTAGTTCACAGAAGTGGCCACTAGATGCCACTGTAGAGTCAGGTTTCATATTCGTTTCAAGGCTTCAACACATACTGAAACATCGCTTCGAACTGTTTCGAAGATTCCCTTTGCCCATCACTAGTATATTATTTTAACTCATTTGAAAGTCTGATTCTCAGCCTTTCGCACCCAAACTGGAAAACAATGCAGCCAATTCTGTTTGTTATTGTGTATCATGCTCCTGGTCCATACTCTGAATTCCTATCTGACTTATCTGAGTTGCTATCAAGTTTAGACCTTAAATCAGATAAAGTAATTATTGTGGGGGATATTAATGTCCATGTGGACGTTGTAAATGACAGCCTTAGTGTAGCATTTACTTCCTTAATAGATTCTATTGGCTTCAGTGAGAGTGTACAGAAACCAACTCACTGTCATAGCCACACTCTCGACCTCGTCTTATCTTATGGCGTTGAAATCGAAAACTTAATAATCTTTCCTCTAAACTCTTCTTTATCTGACCATTACTTGATAACCTTTGACTTATTGCTGCTGGACTTCACTCCTCTAGGAAAAAGCTACTACTCTCGGTGTCTATCGGATAGAGCAGTAGCTAAGTTTAAGGAAGTAATTCCGCCAGTCTTGAGTTCACTTCCATGTCTTAATGAAACGGAGGACTTCTATGTTAATCTTAGTCCCTCCCAGATCGATTATCTTATAGATAAATCTGGAAGCCTACTGCGAATGACTCTCGACTCTGTTGCTTCGCTAAAACAGAAAACTATAAAGCATAGGAAGTGAGCTCCCTGGTATAACTCCCAAACTTGTAAATTAAGACAAAAATTGCGTAAACTTGAAACCATCTGGCGCTCCACCAAACTGGAAGAATCCCGCCTAGTATGGCAGGACTGTCTGAAAACGTATAAGAAAGCTCTCCGTAATGCCAGAGCAGCCTACTACTCATCTTTAATAGAGGAAAATAAAAACAACCCTAGATTTCTTTTCAGTACTGTAGCCCGGCTGACAAAGAGTCACAGCTCTACTGAGCCATGCATTCCTAGAAATCTTAGTAGTAACGACTTTATGAACTTTTTTAATGATAAAATTCTAGCTATCCGAGACAAAATGACTTGCATCTGGCCTTCAATTGGAACCGCGTTACCCTCAAACTCAGGAGTTTTAGAACTAGCATTAAGACCTGATATATATACTGCTTTTCTCCAATCAACCTAAACCAACTAACGTCAATGATCTCTTCTTCTAAACCTTCAACCTGTCTGCTAGACCCGATACCAACCAGGCTACTGAAAGAAGTCTTACCCTTAGTTAGCGTGTCGCTACTAGATATGATCAATGTGTCTTTATTAACAGGCTATGTGCCACAGTCATTTAAAGTAGCTGTAATTAAACCTCTTCTTAAGAGAGTACATCATAGTACAGAGACAACTCTGGTGAAAATTACAAATGACCTTCTTATTGCTTCTGACAAAGGACTGGTTTCTGTTCTGCTAGATCTTAGTGCTGCATTTGACACAATTAACCATGAGATTCTAATATGTAGACTGGAAAAATTAATTGGCATCAAAGGAACCGCATTAAGCTGGTTTAAGTCCTATTTATCCAATCAATCTCAGTTTGTGCATGTCAATGAAAAATCCTCCAGGCACACTGAAGTTAAATACGGTGTTCCTCAAGGTTCTGTGCTCGGACCAATTCTTTTCAACTTATATATCGTCGCTGTCCGATAAAAAAACACGTATCTCCACTTTTTACCATTTTGACTTTCTGCTTCCAAATCAATATCCGCATTCTCCCCCAGCAACAGGCAGCGTTGGGTGCCCAAGTGACCAATGGAAAGACGTTTTATTACGTCATGTATGTAACACGTATCTCCATTGGGTGTCAGAACTGCCCATCAATGCGCGTACCTCCCACCTCTCCCGCCTCTCCTGCCCTCTCTTTGTTGAGGAATAGCGTCTGTGGAAGTCCAGTGCAGCAAGAGTCCCGTCGTCATTTTCGTTCACCAGCAAGGTAAAGTCTAACCATAAATCTATTGTTTGACAACTGTGTTCAAGTTTTCCGCTAGTTAATAGTCATTCACGATTGTCAGTTGTATGTGGTAGTTTTTGTAGTTGTCGTATTTTCGCTCTGTACAAGTCAATCCTGGGGGCTAACCGCTAGCTAACCTTAGCCAGCTAACGTTAATGGTGATTAGATGGCTAACATTAGCTAGAGTCCTGTTGATACTGATAATTATGTTTCGATCCAAAAAGAGTTTTGTTGCTGCCAACATCTACTAACGTTGCCTGTATATCAGATGATTTGTCATGTCCATAAACAGACTGTATACCGTCAGTACTTGGCAGGCTTATTGTAGCATCTAGAGCTAGGCTAATGTTGTTGTCCTTGCATCGAGTGATGCAGATCAAAAACTTTCTATAATCATGACAGTGTTGTTTGCGCTAGATTACTGACCGAGGTGTATTCATCAACGTCTGATGTGTCTGTTGTGTGCACTGTTTTCTCCTTTTCAGGCTAGACATGTCTCTCACTCTAGATGAGCTATGTAAAATAGCAAAAGTAAAATACAGTAGAGCAGTTGAGGCATTGAGGAGGGTCAGCAGCAGTGAAGAGGAAGGTTTGTGGAATAAATTGGGTTAAGTCAGCCACAGCAAAGGATGCAGGAGGAGTTTTTACAACATTGAATTATGTCAATATTGCATTCACTGTTCTAAATCTGTGCCTCCTTATCTTTTCAAGATTCACAAAGTGAAAAAGATTCTTCACAGGACTATGTTCCTAATGAATCAGAAAATGATGGTAGGTATTATTATTGTTATTAGTAATATTACATTTTTTGTTTAGAAACCTTCCCACTAAAAACTGTACCTCAAAGGGATTTCACAGATCTCACAATGAACACTGAACAATATTTCACAGTTAATGTATTTTAATGTATGTTAATGTGTTTTCTTTATTTTTCTCTGAATCAGAAGGACAAGATGAGGTGGAGTCTTCAGGTGGTGAGGGCCGTCTGGGAAGGCGGAGGAAGAAGGCTGATCCTGAGACCTGGAAGATCAGTGTCCAGAAAAGGAGGAGAACGAGGGGTGAATCCTATCTCGGAAAGAGAGATAAAGAGCCTGCGTTGAAGGAGGCAAGGCATATGGGGGTGCCCTGCCAATCTGCAGCCTGCCAAAGGTCCTCTAAACTGCACTGCAGACAAGTTGTTGAGTCAAAGAGGGAGGAGATTTTTAAATACTTTTGGGAGAAATTAGACTGGAAGGAGAGAAACATTTTTGTCCAATCTTTAGTGGAGGTAAGCAGTGTGAAGAGGCGGCGGACAGAAGCAGATGAGTCCAGGAGGTCAGCATCCATTTTTTGTCACCTTGTTGTGGATGGTAGAAGACTTCCAGTGTGTCAACGCATGTTCCTGTCAACATTGGGAATAAAGCAGTGGTGTTTTTTGAAGTGGGTGGGGAGAAGAGGGAAGAGTCCTGAGCAGACTGAAAGCGTAAATGTGAGAGTGAGGGCAGGGACAGAAGAGAGAGTTCTTGAAGACCTTCCTTCTGGACCTGCCGAAAGTCCCCTCACACTACTGTAGGTCCTCCTCCACAAAGATGTACCTGGAACCTGTTTTCAAGTCGGTCAGCCACCTCCACACACAGTACAAGCGCTCTTGTGCAGAACAAGGTTTACCGCCTCTGTCAAGACAAGTTTTTTCCACTGTTTTTCATGACTTGAATCTTTCTCTTTTTCATCCAAAAAAAGATCAGTGTGATACCTGTTGCACATTTAAGGCTGGGAACCTTGACGCTGCCACATGGGAGGAGCATTGCAATAAAAAGGACACTGCACGAGCAATGAAGCAGAAGGACAAAGATGAGGCAGGTGAGAAGACCTTGTTGGTGTGCATGGATCTTCAAGGGCTCCTGCTCTGCCCTAAGCTGCAAGCCTCCGCCCTCTATTACAAGACCAAGCTCAGTGTCCATAACTTCACCATCTTTGACATGATATCACACAGTGCAACAAATTACCTGTGGCATGAGGGTGAAGCTGGTCTTTCTGCAAACGAGTTTGCTTCGTGTGTCGTGCATTATCTTGAAGCCCACCCATTGTATGATGAGTACATCCTGTGGAGCGATGGATGGCTGAACACACACCATGGACTTATCTCTAAACATAATCTCCACCTTGTATTTATAACAAGAATGACATCACAATTTAGCATAAATACTTGAAAAAGGAATTCTGCACACCTTCTATGTTAATACACTGTGTAATCTCTGTCCACTGTCTGTCTTTTCTCATCCAATTCTTTCATCCATCTCTCATTCTATTAGGTACAACGTGGATGGCACTATGGCCTACAAGATTTGTCACTCAGATGACTGGGAACCCTACCCGTGCTCGTCTCTCAGGAGGAAGAGTGTCACCACAGTGACCCCGCTGTATGCATCCAGCCAGAAGATCAAAGAACTCAAGTTCAGGCACCTCCAAGTATTGAAGAAGGTTTTGCCACAAGACTTCCATGCCTTCTACGATGGACTTCAACATGAGTGATTGCCATCACCAGCTGCACACACACAAATGTACACAGTTGTGCCAAAGTGGTTACAGTTTCCCCTACCCTGGTCGTCAGGGCTCACTGCCCTGCATGTTTTAGATATAGCTGAAGTATACCTGATGAAGGTCGTTCATTCAACGTTGTTAAATAAATCAGTAGAAAGTGAGATGGGGTGCGGGAGTCTCCCTAATTGTTTTTCAAGATATTTCCCTGCTCCAACACAGGTAAGGAGAAAGGAGACCGCACACTAGTTTATAAGCTTATAACTAGTGTGCGGTCTCCTTTCTCCTTACCTGTGTCTTTCTTGGTGGTCCAGCACCTAGTCTTTAGGTTTTTTGTGCGTGTAGCTGCCTCTGTTTTCCCTGCTCCAACACACCTGATTCAAATGGTCAGCTCGTCATGGAGCCCCTGCAGAAGCCTGATAATGAGCTGACCATTTGAATCAGGTGTGTTGGAGCAGGGAAAACAGAGGCAGCTACACGCTCCTTCCTTCCTTTCTCCTTACCTGTGTTGGAGTAGGGAAATATCTTGAAAAACAATTAGGGAGACTCCCGCACCCCATCTCGCTTTCTACTGATTTATTTATTTGTTTATTTGTTTGTTTGTTTATTAATTAATTAATTAATTAGTGTGCGGTCTCCTTTCTCCTTACCTGTGTTGGAGCAGGGAAATGTTTTTAAAAAATGGAGGACAGTGAGTTAGTCAAGCAGCTAAACAATGTTACTTACTGTAAATAGTATTTTGTCATCTAAAAACATAACTTAATATTTATTCATTCTTAACTTAATTAACATAACTTAATATTTATTCATTCTTAACTTCATTAACATAACTTAATATTTATTCACCCACCCTGAGTACCTCAAGTCTCTGGATGTTGTGGGGCTGTCTTGGTTGACACGTCTCTGCAACATCGCGTGGCAGTCGGGGACAGTGCCTCTGGACTGGCAGACCGGGGTGGTGGTCCCTCTATTCAAAAAGGGGGACCAGAGGGTGTGTTCCAACTATCGGGGGATCACACTTCTCAGCCTCCCCGGGAAAGTCTATTCCAGGGTGCTGGAGAGGAGAATTAGGCCGATAGTCGAACCTCGGATTCAGGAGGAACAATGCGGTTTTCGTCCTGGCCGTGGAACACTGGACCAGCTCTATACCCTCCGCAGGGTGCTCGATGGTTCATGGGAGTTTGCCCAACCAGTCCACATGTGTTTTGTGGACTTGGAGAAGGCATTCGACCGTGTCCCTCGTGGCATTCTGTGGGAGGTACTTCGGGAGTACGGGGTCGGGGGCCCTCTGCTAAGGGCTGTTCGGTCCCTGTATGACCGGAGCAGGAGCTTGGTTCGCATTGCCGGCAGTAAGTCAGACCTGTTCTAGGTGCATGTTGGACTCCGGCAGGGCTGCCCTTTGTCACCGGTCCTGTTCATTATTTTTATGGACAGGATTTCTAGGCGCAGCCGTGGGCCGGAGGGGATCTGGTTCGGGAGCCACTGGATTTCATCCCTGCTTTTTGCGGACGATGTGGTCTTGTTGGCTCCTTCGAGCCAGGACCTCCAGCATGTCCTGGGGCGGTTTGCAGCTGAGTGTGAAGCAGCCGGGATGAGGATTAGCACCTCCAAATCAGGCCATGGTTCTCGACCGGAAAAAGGTGGCTTGCTCCCTCCAGGTCGGGGGGGAGTTCCTGCCTCAAGTGGAGGAGTTTAAGTATCTTGGGGTCTTGTTCACGAGTGAGGGAAGGATGGAACGTGAGATTGACAGGCAGATCGGTGCAGCAGCTGCAGTAATGCGGTCGCTGTATCGGTCCGTCGTGGTAAATAGAGAGCTGAGCCGAAAGGCGAAGCTCTCGGTTTACCGGTCAATCTACGTTCCTACCCTCACCTATGGTCATGAACTTTGGGTCATGACCGAAAGAATAAGATCCCGGATACAAGCGGCCGAAATGAGCTTCCTCCGCAGGGTGGCGGGGCGCTCCCTTAGAGATAGGGTGAGGAGCTCCGTCACACGGGGGGAGCTAGGAGTAGAGCCGCTGCCCCTCCACATCGAGAGGAGCAAGTTGAGGTGGCTCGGGCATCTGCATCGGATGCCCCCTGGACGCCTCCCTAGGGAGGTGTTCCAGGCATGCCCCACCGGGAGGAGACCCCGAGGAAGACCCAGGACACGCTGGAGTGACTATGTCACCCGGCTGGCCTGGGAACGCCTTGGGGTCCTCCCGGAGGAGCTGGGGGAAGTGTCTGGGGAGAGGGAAGTCTGGGCGTCCCTGCTCAGGCAGCTGCCCCCGCGACCCGGTCCCGGATAAGCGGAAGAAAATGGATGGATGGATGGATTGATGGAATATTTATTCATTCTTAACTTAATTTTTATTTTGCAAATGTGTTTCTTTCATGAAAAGCCTGATAACCCTTTCCTGTCTGTTCATAATTGTATAATTGGAATGTTGTCATGTATTTTGTAATGTCTGAACATTTTTTTTAATTAGTGAATGCAATGAGTTCTATTGAATCTTGATTAAAGCAGTTTCACTTTATTTGGCCATCATTGTCTGCTAACATAATTTACAGTGTAAAAATATAACATGTTATAGGATTAATATGGTTATTAAAAAATGAAATAATTTATTATTTAGCTTAGATATCATCAGAAGGTGTGCTGTTGAATAGATACTAAAGGTGTTCTGCTGAGGGGGGGGGGCTCCCCTAGTTAGTTGCGGGGTTAGGGGTATTTTTTTCGGCAGGCCAGTCTTCCAGGAAAAGGATCCCCTCCTGTCTCCTATTAGCAGAGTGCACTTTATGTTAAGGATGTTTTTTCAACACCTGCAGGATTTGTAAAATGTAGCCAAATGTATCTGTTCAGGAGGAAACACTGCACCGTTTCATGTAACAAAGTATCTTAATAGCCTCCGGATACAAGTAGGACGAAAGGTAGGTTTCTGCAGTATTTTGCATGGTGCAGTGTTATGCAGGAACAGAGAAATTATGACTGGGGTTTAGAAGAAAATCTTTGTCTTAATAATGTTAGGTTTAAAGCCAGGGATAGACGATAAGATCTGATTTCCTTGTACCGTGTCAGACAGATGCAAGCATTAATATTAGATGACTCTTCGCCTATAGGCTATGGATTAATCAGATTTCAATATAAAATGCCAAAACAAATCTTAGATTAGGGTAATGTGCTATGTGGAAATGTAGGATAGCCTGCTATCAATAGTTTACGAACTTAGAGGGACATAAACAGGAGACTCGAGGCTCGTAAATGACCGGAAATCACTGGAACGCATTATTAAAAAAAACACGTATATCCAATATCGCTCACAACAACGCACGTAAGTCCGATTAAAATTCGGGTCACTAATCACTGTGTAACTATAGGTTTTCATTTCCTAAATGTGTCTAATTACTGTGTTTTGGGTTTAATTTGTAAGTTAATTAATGAGTAAAACAGTTTTTTCATGCTCCTGAAAAAAACGAGTTTTGGAGATCCGTTTTTTTTATCGGACAGCGACGATATGCTTCCTTTAGGCAACATTATTAGAGGACACTCTATAAACTTCCATTGTTATGCTGATGATACTATCGATCAAGCCTGACGAAACCAATCAGCTAGTTAAACTCCAGGCATGTGTTGATGACATAAAATCCTGGATGACCTGCAATTTCCTGATGTTAAACTCCGATAAAACGGAAGTTATTGTACTTGGGCCTAAACTCCTCCAAAGCTCGCTGTCTAAAGATATAGCGACTATTGATGGGCTTGCCATTGCCTCAAATGCTACTGTAAGAAACCTTGGAGTTATCTTTGATCAGGACCTGTCCTTTGACTCGCATATTAAACAAACTACAAGGACAGCCTACTTTCACCTGCGTAACATTACTAAAATTAGGCCAATGCTGTCTCAAAAAGATGCAGAAAAACTCGTCCATGCATTTGTTACCTCAAGGCTGGACTACTGTAAATCTTTATTATCAGGCTGCTCTAATAAATCTCTTAAATCTCTCCAGCTGGTCCAGAATGCTGCAGCTCGTGTTCTGACTAAAACCAGAAGAAGGGATCACATTTCTCCTGTATTAGCTTCTCTGCACTGGCTCCCAGTAAAATCCAGAATAGAATTTAAAATCCTTCACCTCACTTACAAGGCTCTTAATGGTCAGGCACCATCATATCTTAAAGAGCTCATTAAACCCTACTGTCCTCCTAGAGCACTACGCTCTCAACATAAAGGGTTACTTGTAGTTCCTAAAGTCTCCAAAATTAGAACAGGGGCCAGAGCTTTCAGCCATCAAGCTCCTCTTCTGTGGAACTGTCTTCCGGTTCTGGTTCGTGAGGCAGACACTGTTCCCACATTTAAGAGTAGGCTTAAAACCTTTCTCTTTGACACCGCTTATAGCTAGACTGCTGGGGGATTATAGTGACACACTGAGCCTCTCTCTATCTCTATCTCTCTCGCGCTCTCTCTGTGTATGTTCCCCCGGAGTCCCTGTGCTCTCTTGCCTAGCAGGTCTCCCTGGACCGTGGTGGAACCTGATCCAGACTGCACCGATGTTGTGGTCTTGTTTGCCTCTTACCGCCAGTATTTTTAATTAAAGTAATTGACTAAAATCGGCATCTCTACTGTTACTAACTTGACTACTCCCGGGATCACTCCCAGGAGTCTGGCTATGCCTTCTGGTCCAGCAGAGTCCACTGAGGTCCTGACTGATGCAGACTGCTAACTGGCCTGACGCTGGAAACACGACATTGTAGCTCCACCTGCCCGCTGTGTGACTGCTCAACTACTCCTGCTTTTTGGTCTACGGTGACGTGGTTGGGATGGATCCATCTCGGCGTGGCTGTGCCTGCTGCCATGGACTACTACTGTTGATACTTTTTCTTCTGTTAATACCACCACTACTGTTAATGCTACTACTACCATACTACCAACACCAAATGCAGTTGGAACCCAAGGGCCTGGGCTGCACGAGATTTCTGCCTAAAAGCCCATTAAGGCAGTTTTTTCTCACCACTGTCGCTATAACACTTGCCCCTGGGTGATGTTGGGACTTTGAAATTGTATTGACTCTGGAATTTTTTTGCGTATTCTAGTCCTGCTCAATGTGTTAAGTGTCCTGAGATGACTTCTGTTGTGATTTGCCACTATAAATAAAATTGAATTGAATTGCCTGGCATGGACATGAGCCCCATTTACCCATGCTATTTCCCCATAGGCTGGGGCAGTGGTTGAGAGGCGCCAGGGCATGTCCACACACCGGTGGGCCTGCACGCCTTCTCTCTAGGGCCCACTGCTGCTCCGAGATCTCCTACAGTTTAGCCTGGGACTGTGAGGTACCCAGTTAACTGTGTGTGGCCGTGAGGAGGCACTGTAGGAGTCTTGGTGGTGGGGAGGCTATGTACAGGCAGGAGGAGACCAACTCTGCTTCTCTTTTCACCCCCAAAGGAGGCTAGCCAGTGGCCGTAGCTGAAAGCAGAAGGAAGCAAGTAGTAGCGACATGCAACATGCACTAGCTACAAGCACTACTACCACGGTACTACTGCACTGACGCTTCACACGCACCCCGTGTGTCACACACACACACACACACACACACACACAATAAACACACTATGAACAAAACAGCTTCATGTTTGTGCCTGTAAATGGCTCTTTAAGCTCATACCAGAACAGAAGCTCTTTCTGAAGCTCAGCTTCTAGAGCGTCACATTGTGTCTGCAACGCTTGGCTGCTCTCCGGGAATTCAGTCTCTCTGCTCAGCAGCTGGTTTGTAAATGGCCTCATTTACACTCAACAAAAATATAAACGCAACACTTTTGTTTTTGCTCCCATTTTTCATGAGATGGACTTAAAGATCTAAAATTCATTCCAGATACACAATATTACCATTTCTCTCGAACATTGTTCACAAATCTGTCTAAATGTGTGATAGTGAGCACTTCTGCTTTGCTGAGATAATCCATCCCACCTCACAGGTGTGCCACATCAAGATGCTGATCTGACATGATGATTAGTGCACAGGTGTACCTTATACTGCTTTTGTTGAGGGAATATAGCGCTTTTCTCCAAAGCGCTTTACAGTAATGACTGACATTCACCCATTCACACACACATTCACACACTGACGGCGTCAACCACATGGAGTCAACCACACAGGGCGACAGCCAACTCGTCAGGAGCAATTAGGGTGAGGTGTTTTGCTCAGGGACACCAGGCACTCAGCTAGGAGGAGCCGGGGATCGAACTGGCAATCTTGCGGTTGCCAGCCAACCCGCTCTACCTCCTGAGCTAAAGCCCCCCAGAGGTTTGTGGTCTTTTCAAAGGTTCTCAAAGACACTTTACATATACAATAAAAAATCAATACATTTAAAACAAGTACTATTAAAAACAGGCAGGCTACAAGTGAGTGCATTAAAAACAAGCAGGCTATTCTTAAGAAATAAGTTTCGTTAAAAAGATGTACTGTGAAGTTATAAAACGGTTAAAAAGAAGTAATGTGAAGTTATAAAACGGTTTAAAAGCAGGCACATTTAAAAACAAGTTTGCGATGCAATACAGATTTATTTATTTATTTATTTCGGGCATTTCAGTTAAATCATCATCATCACACATCTTTGTTCAAATAGTACAATACACATGGCCGAAAGGGAAAGCGAGAGAAGCCAAGGCTTATCTAGTCCCGCCCCCATTACCCACAGGATAAAATCGTCATCATAATATTATCTTATCGTTTGCATTTTTCATTTGACATAACATGTTACAGCAGACCTCAAGTCTCTGGATGTTGTGGGGCTGTCTTGGTTGACACGTCTCTGCAACATCGCGCGGCAGTCGGGGACAGTGCCTCTGGACTGGCAGACCGGGGTGGTGGTCCCTCTATTCAAAAAGGGGGACCGGAGGGTGTGTTCCAACTATCGGGGGATCACACTTCTCAGTCTCCCCGGGAAAGTCTATTCCAGGGTGCTGGAGAGGAGAATTCGGCCGATAGTCGAACCTCGGATTCAGGAGGAACAATGCGGTTTTCGTCCTGGCCGTGGAACACTGGACCAGCTCTATACCCTCCGCAGGGTGCTCGAGGGTTCATGGGAGTTTGACCAACCAGTCCACATGTGTTTTGTGGACTTGCAGAAGGCATTCGACCATGTCCCTCGTGGCATTCTGTGGGAGGTACTTCGGGAGTACGGGGTCGGGGGCCCTCTGCTAAGGGCTGTTCGGTCCCTGTACGACCGGAGCAGGAGCTTGGTTCGCATTGCCGGCAGTAAGTCAGACATGTTCAGCATGTCCTGGGGCGGTTTGCAGCCGAGTGTGAAGCAGCCGGGATGAGGATTAGCACCTCCAAATCTGAGGCCATGGTTCTCGACCAGAAAAAGGTGGCTTGCTCCCTCCAGGTCGGGGGAGAGTTCCTGCCTCAAGTGGAGGAGTTTAAGTATCTTGGGGTCTTGTTCACGAGTGAGGGAAGGATGGAACGTGAGATTGACAGGCGGATCGGTGCAGCGGCTGCAGTAATGCGGTCGTTGTATCAGTCCGTCGTGGTGAAGAGAGAGCCGAGCCGAAAGGCGAAGCTCTCGATTTACCGGTCAATCTACGTTAACTACCCTCACCTATGGTCATGAACTTTGGGTTGTGACCGAAAGAATAATATCCCGGATACAAGCGGCCGAAATGAGCTTCCTCCGCAGGGTGGCGGGGCGCTCCCTTAGAGATAAGGTGAGGAGCTTCATCACACGGGAGGAGCTCGGAGTAGAGGCGCTGCTCCTCCACACTGAGAGGAGCCAGTTGAGGTGGCTCGGGCATCTGTATCGGATGCCCCCTGGACGCCTCCCTCGGGAGGTGTTCCAGGCATGCCCCACCGGGAGGAGACCCAGAGGAAGACCCAGGACACGCTGGAGTGACTATGTCACCCGGCTGGCCTGGGAACGCCTTGGGGTCCTCCCGGAGGAGCTAGGGGAAGTGTCCGGGGAGAGGGAAGTCTGGGCGTCCCTGCTCAGGCAGCTACCCCCGCGACCCGGTCCCGGATAAGCGGAAGAAAATGGATGGATGGATGGATGTTACAGCAGTAGGTGGTACAGAGAGCTGAAGTCCAGTGCATACAGATTACGTGTGTGTCTGCACACGTGTCCATATTTGTTTGTCATGAGTGAACAACAGTCTCATCATGTAACAAAGTCTGAAGGGGGTCCAATCGACAGAGAACAAAAAAGTCAATGATGTGGGAGCCCTTTTTTTCTGCCATTTTTATTTTATTCATCAATCTCCTCTGCAGCTTTCGCCGCCGTTAACTTCGCCATTTGTAATGTTTCGATTCTCGTCAAGTTACTTTTTTGTCTCGTCTTTCATGTTGTCTCGTCATTTCCTGTTGTATTTTGGAGTAACATTGGCTGCGTTTCGGATCGCATAAACACATAACGCATAAACACGCCAAGTTCCCACCACGTCAACTCGGACACAGGTGCACTTCACAGACTTTTTTTATTTATTTTTTTATTTAAACTTTATTAATAATTATATACTAATAATTATATACATAACAAAAACTATCGCGCCATGGGAAACTTCACGGACTTTACACAAAGAGTATGGCCTGCCCAGTGGCGCTGGCTTTCTTTCTATTCGAGCCGAGGCATTTGAACTCCCGTTGTTGACGGAGGCTGAGGAATTTTCTGACGTGGGAAATACCACGTGATAATTCTAACCAACTAGGGCAACGTTGAGGGGAGTGTCTTATGTCCGCACTTATTTGAGACCATCTGCACAGAAAAGCATGCGGAGGGAGGTACCCTGGATCACCAGCATTTCTGACGTTTTTATTCCAGAATGCCTTGTTTTGCGAGGCAAATGCATGCGCATGCATGATTCGAAACGCGCCTATTGTCTCCCTCTCGTTTCAGGTGTTTTTGCTTCCTGCCCTCATGTTGCCGCGTTTGTGATTGTCCAGCCCCGCCCTGATTGTTTCCACCTGTTTCCCCTTACCTCATGTGTATATATTGTCAGCGTCTCCCTTTGTCCTGTGCCAGTTTGTCATGAATCTTTTCTTGCTAACTCACGTGAGTGCGAGTGCGTGTGCGAGTGCGTGTGAGTCGAGGTCCCCATAAGGGAAATTGTTTGAAATTAATGCAGGAGTCATTCTGAAGGTGCCTGTGGGATTTTTAGCTTTGGCCCATAATTCACCATTTTCTGTCGGGACACACACACACAGATTTACTATCGATTTACTTTAACTATCGGCCCCTACAGATTGAAAGCTGGTATTGCACTTATTGAATCTCACACACACCACTACCATATATGGTAAGTCCTGGTCCCCATAAAGCAGGAATTCAAAAAATAAGAACTTTTTCAGTGTTAATCAACAATTAGGCAATTGGAGACATTTATTTGCAACATATGCTATGCCAAGAACCAGTGCAGGGAAGCAAATAAAAATACTAAGTAAGTAAGTAAGTAGAGTAGAGTAGAGTAGAGTAGAATAGAATCTTTATTGTCATTGCATATCAGGTATACAGTAGAATGAAATTGCAGTGCTTGTTCAGCCAGTGCATAATAAATATTAAAAGAAAACAGTTAAACAGTAAAACAGATATATACATCATTAACACATCATAGCACACACACACTATTTGAGTTCAGGGACCTGATGGCTCAGGGAAAGAAACTGTTTCTTAGTCTATTTGTCCTGCTCTTGAGGCGCCTGTACCTCCTGCCAGAGGGCAGTAGGTTGAACCTAGGTTGCTGTCCTCGGTGTGAGGGGTCGGCAGTGACTGCCCTGGCTCTCCTGAGATACCTGGCGATGTCTTTTAGCGACTGTAGGGGACAGCCAGTGATGTCTTGAGCTGTCTTTATGACCCTCTGCAGGTTCTTCCTGTCCGCCACAGTGCAGTTGGCACACCAATCCGTAATACAGTACGTCAGGACGCTCTTGATGGTGCTGCGGTAAAAGGCCACTAAGAGTTTCTCCTCCAGATGGTTCCTTCTAAGTATCCTTAGGAAGTGGAGTCGCTGTCGGGCCTTTTTGTTACCACCGTGGATATGTTGGCAGTCCAGGAGAGGTTTTCGGCTATGTGTGTCCCAAGGAATTTGAAGGACACCCGCTGAACACAGTCCAAGTTGATGCTCAGTGGGGCTGGTTCCCCCTTGTGTGGGGAACGATGTTGGTCAGCTTGTCCACCAGAATGTCAGATATTATGGTGTTAAATGCTGAGCTTTACTCTATGAACAGCATCCTGACGTAGCTCCCTGGCTGCTTGAGGTGGCTGAGAGCAGTGTAAAGAGCTGTAGCAATGGCGTCCTCCGTTAGTCTGTTTGCTCTGTAGGCGAACTGATGTGGGTTCAGGTTTGAGGGGAGACAGGTCTTAATGTGGTGCAGGATGAGCCTCTCGAAGCATTTCATCACTACTGATGTTAAGGCAATAGGTCTATAGTCATTGGGGCACTTTGGAGCAGGAGTCTTTGGGACAGGGATGATGGTAGCTGACTTCAGGCACAGGGGGGTGGTAGCCTGTGACAGCGAGAGGTTGAACAACCTGGTCAGGACTCCCACTAGCTGGTCAGCAGCAAATCCGGATGCACTTCTCCACAGTAACACTGTCAGTGCAGTTTTTTTTAATGTAGAACAGAACAGTCTCTGTATGCTCCTGTAGAACGAGATGTTCGAATATGCTCCACTCAGTGTGGTCAAAGCAATCTTCAGGCCAGATTTGAATGTTCTTTGAGGCAGGTTTAGATTTCTTCCTGAGGGGTGTATATGCAGGGACCAGGAGCAGTGAGAGATGGACTGACTTACCCAGGTGTGGGAGGTGTACTGCTCTATAGGCTTGCTTTGATTGGAATAAACATGATCTAATGTGTTCTTCCCTCTGGTGGAGCACTGTACGTACTCTACAAAGTTAGGGAACACAGTCTTAAGGCAAGCTTGATTGAAGTCCCCTGCCGCACAAGCTCCCTCTGGATGGGCATAGCTTCCGAGATCGAGCATGCTGCGGGTGGTATGGCAGTAAGCAGCAGAGAGAAAGCCTGCCTGCAGCATAAGAAGAAGTGAGAGAGGCTGTCTGGGCCATGAGAAGCAGGTACATACATGCCTTTGTATTGTTCGAAACCCAGCCATATTTTTGAATGGTCATGCATCATTCCCTCATTTTCCCTCGAGACAGGAGAGAGCCGTATCTACCTCTAACACTTCCTGCTTTAAATGACGCAAAATACAGAGACGGGCTCTGGTGAAACTACAAGCGCTAGTTCGTCATTTTTGCCAAAACTAACATCCACCAACTTACTTGAAGGCCAAGCTAACAGGCGCTGTGGAGAAAGCACAACAGCGAAGGTACTCAGTCTGATATGGAAGAAGGGGATTTCGAAGATCTGATGCTGGAATCAGATGTCCGTGGCTACCCTTACGAGCGACGAGCAGCTTAAGGTAATGGGGGGAACGGGAGGCGTCTACTGCGGCTGCTACAGCCATGGCAGAGGACGTGCCTGTCGCTGACGAGGACGAGGTGCATTATGGGAGTTGATCGGGGTCCGGGCTCGGCTCCTCCGACCGGCGCGGTGTCCACAGCTCCACTCCCTGGTGGCACACCACCACCCAAGCCTGCGGGTCCCTTGCCATCGGGGGGAAGCAAGGCAGCTGCCCTGCACCACCATCTCCCCCGCTGTCTTCTGGAGGTCCCCAAAGCCACTCTCACTGCATGAAAAGTCGGATTTTCTTCCCTGTAAACGACCGAAAATCTCCCTAATTTTCGGGAGTTAACGACAATTTACAGGCTGCGAACGCCGCGTTCGTCTGTGCCGAAAATTGTCGGAAACAAACCACAGCGAAGGCTCTAATTAGCATATGAATAGCGGCGAAACCCCGCCTGGCCAGAGATGGCTTGAATATCCTCACTCAGGATTGGATGAAACCACTAGTTTTAAACAAGTATAATCGCTCGTGATTGGTTGGCAGATCTGGTCATTATAAATGTAAAGCCAACCCACGTTGGTAGATCTGTCACTATTGGTCAACCTGATGAGTCATTATAAATGTAAACCCCACCCCCGTTGGCAGATGTGTTACTATTGGTCACACTGGGTCTTTTAAACAAGAATAATCACTAGTGATTGGTTAGCAGATCTATCACTATATATATATATATATACATATATATATATATATACACACACATATATATATACATATGTTTATATATATATATATATATGTATATTTATACATATATACACACATTTATTTTTATTTATTTATATATTTATAAATATAAATATGAATGAATTTATTGAGGAAAGGAAAAATTGCCAGGAGGAAGTATTCAAAGAAAGAGCTTTATTGACAACACAACACACAACTGTACAAATTTGCCCACACAACAAACAAATGAACCGGCGACATTCTGTCCGAATTTGGTCAATTTTACAGCCGCCTGCTGTGCGTGGCCCTGTACTTGGGAGTCTTCTCTAATCGCGACTGTAGAGTCGCACAGAGCTCGGTGAGCTCCTGGCTACGAGAGGATGGAGGTCGCACAATCCATCCAGACACCCCGCCAACGACGCCGTCCTCATCAGACATCATGTCTGTGGTGGCGCACTTCCAACGGTCCACCTCATCGCCAGCAAGCACACTCCGTCTCGCTTCCGGCAGCTGTAAAACAATCAATAAAGACAATCAGTACTGCGCGATGCACTGCACATGGACACAACACATCTATTAATGCACCTGAAAATAGGTTTAGGTAGGTTTGGTCACATTGACCAAAAACGGATCTAATAAATCTAATAAGTCTTACCCTCTTTCTCCTGGAACGACTCCGAGCTGACTTCTTCACAGCTTCCGCCGGCGATGCGAGATCAGGCTGTGTGTGTCTGAAGCTCCTGCGTACCGTTTCATAGTATGTCTTACAGGCAGCTGGAAAACAATTAAATGAGTGGTATGAACAGTGTTGGGGCTAGTTACTTTAAAAAGTAATATATTACAGATTACATATTACTCTCAAAAATAGTAATGCCTTACACTACTATATTACTCCCTGGAGAAAGTAACTAGTTATATTACTAGTTACTTTTTTAACTAGTATCCTGCCCCTATACAGGCAATCGAACCGGGCCGGAATGTCGGGACCCGTGCCCTCAGACCCGGGCGAAAAGTCCGTGCAGCTCAGTCCAGCTCCGGCCGCTCCAGGTCCGCGCAAAGACACAATTGACCTCCGCGAAGCCGGGCTTCGGCTCCGCCAAAGACCCGTAGACCCTCGGACGCGTTGCGGGGAATCCGGACGTTAAATAGACACAAGAACCCAGCCGAACTCGCGGCCCTGATGCCACCAGACCATGGTGAAAAGCCCTCGGACATCGGTCAAACAGCGGCCAGCCCAGCCCCACGCGAGTCCACACAGGCGGACTCTCGGTCGAACGCGAAACGCACACACGCGCAGCACGCAAACCAGCCGGGAAACAGACTGCTGAACACGGCCGAACTCGGCCCACTTGTGCCCACAAATGTAACGCAAGTAACGAGCCCGGAAAATTGTAATATTATTACTATTTTCAGTAGAGTAATGCCTTACACTACTAGTTACTTGAAAAAGTAATCTGATTACAGTAACGCGTTACACCCAACACTGGGTATGAATAAGAAAACTTAAGTCACAGTAAAATTAAAACAAGGAAGAAGAAAACAGTAAAAGTTACTTACACACAATGGCGTCACTATCAGCGTCATAGAAATCCGGACTTGCGGACAAAGCTCCGAGCAAGTAAGAGGTCACAGCTTCGTTATGAGGCGAGGTTCGTCTGTGAAAACAAAATGAACAGTTAAGATCGGTATCTACTGTTAACGCATTTCCTTATACAGCAGAATGAAAGCACATTCTTTAAATCGTACCCTTGCTCCGGTTCGTAGCGCCTACAATTCGTCTCCGAGTTGTGAAGACGGCGTACTGCTTCCTGTAAAAGACCAACAACATACACTTAACAAAGCAACTTAACGTTACACTGGTTCCTCTCTCTTGTTCTTTTACAAGGCTACTATGCTACTTTTAGCTTGGACTATTAGCTTTTAAGCTACTTTTAGCTTGGGCTTGCTTTGCTAATTTTAGCTTAGCTAGCAGTCACCGAACATATTCTTACCGCAATCATCCTGAGAGTCTCCAGCAGTCCTGGATATAAGAATTATAACATTTAAACCACATTTTCTTAAGTGAAGCCTCTCAGAGCAGCATCCCTCCTGCCGGTGAACGTGAACGTCTCCTCCTCATAGTTCCCCCCACTGAATGAGGCGCCCGGTGTCTGCATCCGCCCCTTTAACGGACAACGGTGCACGGCATTATTAATCACCGTTAGTAAATATATAACCACGGTTTAACATAAGCACTATATTATTAGTTAACGTCGGTAAAAACGGCACATTTTCCGCTTCGCTTGCGCTCGCTAACCCCTAAATGGTAAATTACCGTCAGTAGGCTAGCCGGCTGGAAGGACCTTCGATTCGTAACGTTAACGTACAATGCCAACAACAATAAAGTAACGTTCATTATCAATATGATTTAAAAGTCAGCTGGAAACGTAAAAGTCATGTTACAGTATACTTACATGTGTACGCGGTTTGTGTCGGGCTCCTCGCCAGAATCACCGCAGTCGTCCGCCATTATCCAAAACTTGTGAAGTCAGACGAGCCGCAATGCATTTTGGGAAGTTGAGTAGATTTAGCAAGGTCCGCTGTACTCAGAAATTCTTGCCAATGCAGTATACATCCGGGCATTTCTCGCGTGCACAAATTCACATACTATTGTATGTGAACGCACTACGTACTCAAATTTACGTCACAATTAAGTACGAGTAGGACGTTAGTATGGCATTTCGAACACAGCCGAGATCTATGATCTATGAACCCATCCTTGACCCTCTAGCAGAACTACGACCAGCCATTATAAAGCAGTTTATAGTTGTTAATGTTGTGTCAAAAGGTACTGCATTTAAACATGTTACTGCGCAAGTTTCCTGGCTTCATCCCCATCCGGACAGACATTTTTATGGAAAGCCAATAGAAGTTTGGAGCTTGCAGGGAACAGACACGTCATACCCAGCATCATTTCTGCCTGTTGAGCGCATTGCTGGGAGATGTGTGGTTAACACATCCACTGTGCATTTAAGCAAGACCAAAGAAAGGGTCACTGTAGTCATGCCACTATGCACAGTGGTTGAGCTCTAGGAGACTGTGATGTTGTTTGCATGAATGTACATTTTACCTTTGTGGCAAAGCCTGATTAAAAGTAATTGTTGAAGCAAATTGTTTTGTGTATCTTTGAATGAAGATGAAATGAAGTTATATCTTTGAATGAAGATGAAATGAAGTTAACACCTTTCAGAAAAATGTCACCTGGGGTAAAACTCCCCCTGCTACCCTGATTTGCATTTGTATAGCTCACAGCATTTTCATTTACATGTTAAAGCTTCCCCTAGGATTACGGGGAGGGGGGTCATGGGAGGACAACTGCCAAGCAAGGCCCACGTCAATTCCCGGCAATTTACGTCAGTTTTCGGTGTTTCCTGCAAATTGCCGTTTGCAGTCGTAAACCTGAACTTCCACGTCAATTTACAGGGCCGCTAACTGACGAAAATCCCACTTTTCATGCAGTGTCTGCTGGTGCCTGTGTTGTTCCCCCGCTGACAGACACCACAGCCTTCCCTCCACTCACGGCTAGCTGCCCTCCAGCAAGTGGGTGTCCAACTCTGGGCTGTCCGCCTCCCCTGTCCTGCTCCTCATCCCAGCGCAGGCGGCTCGTCAAGGACGCGGTGCGCTGGCACTCATCCAGTTCCCGTTCTCCCCACCAGGCAAGGGATCACACCCGGGGTCCTGGTGTGGGTGGCGGGGTGGCTGAGCTGGCTTGCCCCCCTGAAGACCGAGCAGTCGCTCCCACAACCCTGGTCATCGGGGACTCGATTGTGAGGCACGTCCGCATGAGGGGGGCGTTCACCATGGCGTTTCCCGGAGCCACCGTTGCGGACATAACCGGGAAAATACCTGACATCCTGAGCGCACATCCGCAGGCAAGAAGGATTATCATCCACACAGGTGCAAATGACATCGCCAGGCAACAGTCCGAACTTTTAAAACAAGATTTTATCCATCTTTTTAACTCCGTCTCACAGTCCCAGGTGACTGTTTTTATCTCCGGCCCGACCCCCACCTGTGGCAGAGCAGCTTCAGCAGGCTGCTCAGCCTCAACACCTGGCTCTCCTCAGCCTGCAGCTCACATCAGGTAGGCTTCGTCAACAACTTTGACGTGTTCTGGGCGAGCTGACACCTTTTTGGGTCGGACGGGCTCCACCTGAACAGAGCAGGTGCCCGCATGCTAGCTGCCAACCTGGCATACGGGGTTCAGCATGCCAATCACCCTAAACCCGCACCAGCTGCTCTGTCCGCCACCAATTGATGTCCCCCAGGTCCATGCTCCTATGCATTCAGTTCCACCTCTGACCACTATACATACAACACCGGACTTGGACCTCATATTCACACCAACACTTCACCCATTCCCGTAATCATTACACACCACCACCACATCAGACACTACCACACCCACTCTGTGAACTTTCATAATCTAAGACCACTCACAGAACAATCCACCACTCCAGTCAACAAACCACCTGTCACCATAAACTTGGCACTTTTTAATGTTCAGAAAATAAAATCCCTTATAGACTGTCTTCTTTTAACTGAGACGTGGCTTGGCACTGATGCACCTGCTGTTCTCACCGAGGCTTCCCCACCAAATTTTAATTTTTTATTTTCTACTAGAGAGGGTAGAAGAGGAGGAGGGACGGCATCAATTATAGACAACTCATTGACCTCAAATGGAGTGTTTTTTAACAATTACTCATCATTTGAGCACCATGCCTTTACTTTTAGCAGTCCTCCAATTCTTTGCCTTACTGTATACAGACCACCCCATCACTCTAGCTCTTTTATCAGTGAATTTTCTGAACTTTTATCAATTATCCACACCTCTTTTAGCAGGATTTTAATAACTGGTGATTTTAATCTACACGTTGACGATATCTCGGATCCGATATCCAGAGAGTTTTTAAATCTTTTAAGTTGTCTTGATTTTAAGCAGCACATCGCTCAGCCAACTCACAACAGAGGACACACCCTGGACCTGGTCATAACCCATGGCCTGTCCATCGGTGTGTCCTCTGTTGTCGACCTGGTTGTGTCTGACCACTACTGTGTATTTTTTAACATCACCAGTTTTAACCAAGAGAAGGCCCCGGTGAGAACAGTGAGGAGGCGCTACCTTACTTCTGAAGTGGCTGCAAATTTTATGGAGATCTTACAGAGCACTCCTGTTGAAATTTTACCTGCACCTTGTGATTTTATCGTTGATAATTTTAACAGCAGACTGAAGTCAACTTTGGACTCAGTAGCTCCACTTTTAACTAAAACAATAAAAAGAAAACCTATACCCATGTGGAGAAAAAACATTGAAATCAATGAACTGAAAAGAAAATGCAGGAGTGCCGAGAGAAGATGGAGGAAAAGTAAACTGACAATTGATTACGAGATTTTACGTCAACTCAAAACCTACAATAATACAGTCAAAAAGGCAAGAATTTCCCATTTCTCATAACTCTTCACCATCAATAAAAACAACCCCCGGTTTCTCTTCTCCACTTTTGATATTTTAACAGGCACTAATTCTAATAAAGTTTTGAAGACACCAACAGATGATCTTTGTGAGAACTTTGCAGACCACTTCAGAACCAAAATCAAGGACATCAGATCCTGCATTTTATCCCATCAAGTTTTATCTGTTAACACTGAACTGTTGTCCTTGCCTGAGGTAACACTGGAGAGTTTTGCCCTGGTTGATGCAAGGACACTTGGTCGAGTTTTCTCCCAAGTAAACTTAACAACCTGCCTTTTAGATCCCATTCCCACATGACTTTTAAAATCGTTTAATGGATTCTTCGAGGAACAGTTTTTAAACATCATGAATTGCTCTCTTCAGACGGGCGTCTTTCCCACCGCCTTCAAAACGGCAGTGGTGAAGCCCCTTCTGAAGAAGAGCAATTTAGATCCAAGTGTTTTTAATAACTACCGACCTGTATCCAACTTACCATTTGTAAGTAAAATTTTAGAAAAACTGGTTTTTAACCAAGTTAACGACTTTTTAAACAGAATTAACATTTTAGAGAAGCATCAGTCTGGTTTTAGGAAAAACCACAGAACCGAGTCAGCACTTTTAAAGATTTTAAACGACATCAGGTGGAATTTTGATAATAAAAAGCTCACATTGTTGGTTCTACTGGATCTAAGCGCAGCTTTTGATACAGTAGACCATGTCTCCTGATGACACAGGGCCAATTGCCGCCCTTTTTAACTGTATTATAGACATTAAGTCATGGATGGCAGAGAACTTCCTACAGCTCAACCAGGACAAGACTGAGGTTTTAGTTCTAGGTCTTATGGATTTACCCGGAGGAAGTGGCGTGTTCAGTAAGTAGTCAACAATTTTCTTGAAATATCGTTTAATAGTATGACAGTTTTATGCGTCATATGTTTTAAAACTGTCTGCTTGTTGAAGGATGCTAGCCAAACGTTAGCATTAGTGTCGGAAAAAAGTGCCCAAGTTACCAGTTAAAGCTGGGGTATGTAATGTTGGAAAGCTAGCAAGAGAGCTAGCAAGATTTGAAAATAGCACCTCCCCCCCCCCCCTTCAGTGAGTCCGTCCAGGCTGATTCTTCCGGCATCAGCGAGACGTGAAGGCTGTGCACTCGTGCTTAGGCGGGGAGGGCGGGTGCAGAACTAGACATGAAGGCATCTGATTGTTTTTTTACTCCGCGCCCTTCGGTGCAAGGGGCGCAGATTGGTTTTCTCAGTCCCACGGCGGCCACAGAGCTCTGTTTAATTCCGTTCCTTTTCCTGATGACATAATGTACTGATCCCTCTGAAATTAGATGGGCCATTTCACCCAGTATAACAAAAAGTGCTTCTGAACAGGATTACATACCCCATCTTTAATAGGTTGGTTTCACATGACGTCACAGTGCTGCATCGCGAACGCGCTAAATCCAGATGGAGGGCAGGAAGTGAAGTCTGCCCATAGAACTGCCGTGTGAAAAAGTCAAGATGCCCATGTTTTGTGTAGTTTACGGCTGCTTCAATCGTTCTACCCGTGAAAATGAAACGTTTTTTTAGAGTACCAAAGGTTGTCGTCCATAAAGGTGAGAATTGTAAAAAGCTCACAGAATAACGCCATAAAAAGTGGATTTTAAACCTACGTCTGCAGGTCTGAGAGTCACTTTGCCATCAATCGGGAACGCTCGCTGGAGAAACAAAATAATCACTAGCATTCTAGTGCTCAGTCTAGCGGCAATAGCAGCAGCAGCTGAGAAGTTCAGAGACAAGACAAGCAGAGACAAGTTTTCGTGATAACTTGTTCTAGGAATAAAAGTCAGACAATGCCGAGACAATCTAAAAAGATGGAACCTCTCCAAAAGGCGATGGCTGAAATCAAACAACTCAAGGAGGAGAATGTGAAGAAAGACGAGCTGATAAAGGAGCTGGAAAAACAGAGTGGAGGAGCTGGACCAACAGGGAAAACTGAATGAAGTGATTGTGACTGGCCTCAAAATCAAGCCTCCAACCTATGCAAGGGCGGCTGCGGCTGCAGCCACGGAGTCTACTGAATCTGAGATTAAATCTGTGGAGACGCAGGTGTGAGTTCCTGACTGGCAAGGGCATCGCGGTGAATTTCAACAACGTTGAAGTATGTCACCTCTTACTCCGAAGGAAAGAGTCTGCAACTCGAGCTGTTGTGCTGAAATTCACCAACAGAAAAAACAAGATTGCACTGCTGAAGCAGGGCAGGAAGCTCAAAGGCTCGGACGTCTACATCAACGAGGAACCTCACCAAAAAGAACGCAGACATCGCCAGAAAAGCTCGCCAACTGAAGAAGGATGGCAAGATACAACACACCTGTCCGGCAAACTGCAGAATCTACATCAAAACAAATGGAGCATTAGCAGAAGAAGTCAAAATAATCCAGATCAGGAGTAAGGATGAGTTGAGCTGTGTGAAAAAGTCAAGATGCCCATGTTTTGTGTAGTTTACGGCTGCTCCAATCCAGTGAAAAGGAAACGTTTTTTTAGAGTACCAAAGGTTGTCGTCCATAAAGGTGAGAATTGTAAAGAGCTCACAGAATAACGCCGTAAAAAGTGGATTTTAAACCTACGTCTGCGGGTCTGAAAGTCGCTTTGCCATCAATCGGGAACGCTTGCGTTCTCCGCTGCTGGGGCAGTTGCAGGCACCAGTTGCCTTCGTCCCCCTAAGTTCAGACTTCGGGATGCCTGGTGCGGTGCGTGGGCCCGTCTCGGGCTTGCCTGCCTCTCCGTACGCCGCGTTCCCCCCTCCTTCCCTCCTTCCCTGATTCTCGGGCCGGCGATGGGCGCCCGTCGGCCCGCATGAGCTGGTGGACTACCCGTCTCCGTGCTGACCGCGTTACGCAAGTCTGACGGTGCCGTTCTAGCGGGGGAAACGAGGGCAGCGTTGACGGTCGGGGTTCGGCGGGTCGCGTCAGCGGACCCTCCTCCTCCGCCTCGGGGTACCCGATGTCGGGGTACCCGATGCCTCAGTCCGTGAGCCTCCTCCGGGAGCCATGTCCCTCGCTCCAGAAAACTCACTCATCTTCATTTAATGTGGCTGTTGAAGTTCATGTCTGAGTCCATGACTACACCTAAGTTTCTGGCTTTGTTTGTGGTTTTTAGCATTACCACTTGAAGCTGGGTGCTAACTTTTGACCGTTCTTCCTTGGCTCCAAAAACAATGATTTCAGTTTTGTCTTTGTTTAATTTGAGAAAATTCTGCTCCATCCAATTATTGATTTGCTCAATGCATCTAATCAGTACTGGAATTGGACTATAGTCCCCTGGTGATATTGTTATGTAAACTTCTGTATCGTCTGCGTAGTTATGGTAACATATTTTGTTGTTTTTCATGATCTGAGCCAGTGGAAGCATGTAGATATTGAACATAAGAGGGCCCAGAATGGAGCCTTGGGGAACTCCACATGTAATTTTTTCCCGCTCAGATGTGTAATTATTTATAGACACAAAGTAGTCTCTGTCCTTCAAGTAGGATTCAAACCATTTTAATACTGTTCCAGAGAGTCCCACACATTTTTCCAGACGGTCTAGGAGTATGTTGTGATCGACTGTGTCGAATGCAGCACTGGGATCAAGTAATAACAAGACTGAAATTCTACCATTGTCCGTGTTTAAGTGGATGTCATTGAAGACCTTAACAAGAGCTGTCTCGGTGCTGTGGTGTGGTCTAAATCCTGACTGGAAGACATCAAAGCAGTTGGTCATTACCATGAAGTCGTTCAGCTGCTTAAAAACTGCTTTTCAATGATTTTACTCAAAAATGGGAGGTTTGATATTGGTCTATAATTGTTAATTAGTGAAGTGTCTAAATTGTTCTTTTTTAAGAGAGGCTTGATAACAGCAGTTTTCAAGGCGTGTGGAAGACACCTAACGGAAGAGACGTGTTTACAATCTGTAAAAGATCTGGGGTCATACAGTTTGATTGAATTTTTGAAAAGGCCTGTTGGCAGAATATCAAGGCAGCCGGAGGAGGATTTCAGATGTTGTATGATGTCCTCCAAGGTTTTATGGTTAATCACATGAAATTGTGCCATGGTTTCTGAATTGACCTTGAGTGGAAACATGGACAACACATGTCCTGCACCTGATGTGGAGGCACTGACTGCTTGCCTAACTTTCTGGATTTTTTCTGTGAAGAAGGAGGCAAAGTCATTGCAGGCCCTGGTGGAAAGCAGTTCAGGGGCTACTGACACAGGAGGGTTTGTTAGCCTGTCGACAGTAGCAAACAAGGTCCGTGCGTTATTGTTGTTTTTGGCAATGATGTCCGAGAAGAAGGATTGTCTTGCTTTTCTCAGTTCCAGGTTATAGATTCTAAGTCTTTCTTTATAGATCATAGTGAACCTGGAGATTTGTTTCACGCCACCTACGTTCAGCTTTCTGTTCTTACCAACGTGGCATTTCTCCATGGAGACCTTTTTTTGCCAGGGACCAGTTTCAGCTTAGTGGGCGCAATGGCATCAATAATATTTGTGATTTTCACATTGAAATTGTCAACAAGCTCATTTACTGAGACCCAATGGAGGGAGGGTGTGGAGGAGAACACCTGGATAAATGTTTCACAGGTGTTTTCTGTGATATACCGTTTTTTGATTACTTTTCTTTGAACATTTGTCTGCACAGCGATAGCACTCTCAAAGAAAACACAGGAATGATCAGAAAGAGCAACGTCAGTCACAACAACCTTAGAAATGCTAACACCCTTGGACATGATCAAGTCCAGGGTCTGACCTTTGTTATGAGTGGGCTCTGTCACATGCTGAATCAGTCCATAGTTATCAATGACACAACACAGTTCTTTAGTCCCCCTATCATGGAGTTTGTCCACATGAATGTTAAAATCACCAACAATAGATTATAGACAGTAGTTCAGAAAAATCATCAAAAAAGGTTACACAGTATTTAGGTGGCCTGTAGACATTTAGGAACATAACTCGGCATGAAGAATTCAACTGAAGAGCCACGTATTCAAAGGATGCAAAGTTTCCATAAGATATCTGCTTGCATTGGAGGGAATCGTTAAACAAAACGGCCACTCCCCCTCCTTTCTTATGCACTCTAGCTTCACTCATAAAACTGAAGTTGGGAGGAGCTGATTCAATAAGAACAGCAGCACTGTTATTTTGATCTAACCAGGTTTCAGTTAAGAACAAACAATCAAGACTGTGCTTGGTGATAAAATCATTGATTAAAAATGTTTTAGCTAGCTTTAGTGTACTAAAATCATTATCCACCCAATTTTTTGGGACTGGCTGTGGTTGATGAGGAATGGATGCTAGATTTGATAAATTTGCAGAATAGGTTGGGTGCTTCTTGCTTAGCCTTTTTCGATTTCTTATCAAGACTGGAACTGAGGAAGCTACCAGCGTATAGGGCCCTGACTTATCCTGGAAAAAGTCATGAGTGTGATCCGTCCTGTAGCCTGAGCCCAGCACATATCAGTTAGAGCTTGCTGTATTTTGCACACAAGTAACTGAACATGCTGAACTGTTATCAGGCTGTGGAGACAGAAGATAATTCTGCCTTCCTTGTAGAGGTGGGGGTGGTGCAGGTCGTGCCTTCTGTGATTTTGCCAGAACTGGATGAGGACTTAGAGCCAGTGGTGGAAGAGGAGTTGGGAGAGGATGCAGAGGGACAGAACCTGGGAGTAGGGCGGGGTGTGAATCTGGTCCCAGAAGTGACCAGCTCTTTCATTTGGTCAGTGAACTCCATGAGAGGGGAGGAGGGGAAAAGGTGGCTGTAGAGAAGGGTGACATGGATGGGGTTTGGGGAGGGGAGGAAGGTGGATTTGTTGGTGAGGTGGGAGGTGGGGACACTTCCTCTGGGCACTGATGACTGACATGGTCAAAGCTCTCTTCAGGCAGGGGCCGAACAGGCTCTCTTTCAGTGCTTGTGTCATGTTTTGTTTTGGCATCTTCCTGTCTCGTGTCCTTGGCAGAGGGAACACATGGGTGACACAGGAGATAAAAAAGGTTGGAGATGAAAAGTTTTATTCCAAGCCTATTTAGGCACAGTCCATCTGCTTTAAAAAGATGTCGGCGATCCCAGAAAAAGTTGAAATTGTCCATAAAATGAACCGAACGGACGGCACATGCAGTTGAAAGAGAATTTCTCGACTCCTTTTCCGACCGGTGGCAGAGGCCCACTGATGGACACTTCCATATTCAGACAGCTGACTGTGTTTAGCAGATCAGTAAAGTCTTGCTTTAGACTGCTGTTTCACAATATCATTTGACCCTATGTGCAACATGATGTTTTTCACCGTTGGGTGCTCAGTCACAATATCCATGATTTTTTCTCTCATGTCAGATACCATGTCCTTGGGGAAGCATAAAACGTTGGTGTTTTTACTGCAAAAGCGTCTCACATCTTTAACAGCAGAGTCACCCACAATCAGAGTCTCAGGCCCAGTCGTTAGCTTTCCCTGTAGCCTTTTACTCACTAAGTTTCTTTCAGCTGGTTCAGCTCTTACCCCATTTTGAGTCGATGAAAAAGTATCCAAGTTGTTGGACGGGGCTCCAGGATCCTGCAGCAGGGGAGCAAATCTGTTCTCCAGTTGCACACATGGTTGTTTAGGAAGTTTGTTGTTATTCCTCCCTTTAGCAGCTGTCCAGGCCCCTGTCCTGCTAAGAGCAGGGGTTGAGGAGGATATTCGCATCACAAATATCACTGCACTGGGCTCTGCCTGTTAATCGCCCTTGCATTTCTCTGGGAGGAGAGTTACTTAGTTAGTTCCAGAGATAACTTGTAGATTTATTACCTTGCACACGGCCCTCCTGTTTCTCTGTAGTGCTAACTAGCAGTGTGTTAGCATTATCTTGTCCACTGGTTTGGATCCATGGTAAAGTAGTGTCGTTCCTATATTGTCCATTTACTTCCACATTCACTTCTCACCTGTGCATTTTAGTTTCCAGTACTGCAATCTTCTGTAGAAGTTTGTGGTAGTCGTCTGCAGAGAAGGGAGGCATCTTGCTACTAAGGCTACGTTCACACCGCAGTTACAAGTGACCTGAATCTGATTTTTTCGCTCATATGTGACCCATATCTGATTTGCTTTTGACAATGTGAACAGCACAAGTCGCATTGAATCTGACATTTTCTAATCAGATTCAGGCCACATTTAAATGTGGTACTGAATCGGATACGTATCGGATTTTTTTGAATGCGACCGCAGTCTGAACAGCCAGGTCGCATTTAATGCGACTTTGACGTCATTCTGACCCGCGCTGCACTGTTTTGTAAATGAATGACAAATAAAGTTGATTGAAAAGCGGGCGGGAGCTTTCTCCTCTTCCTCCTTCGTGCAATCACCCGCTCACAAATTTGCCGGCTGCCGCCACACTGTTTTTAGCATGAAGCCATACAGTCCCACGTTACCGGTTGCCGTTGCCATGTTCGCTTCCGTAAACACCGCTGTGGCGTGATGTCATCAATGATCAACTGCGCATGCGGGTCACTTCAGGAGCGTGAGCTGTTCACACAGCAATCCGTAGACAGGCCGCATTTAAAGAGGTAATGTGAACAGCCAAACAAAAAATCGGATTTGAGCCATAAATCGGAATTGTGCATTAAGACTTGCGGTGTGAACGTAGCCTAATTAGCTTCAGCTCCGTGTCACGTCTCCCCACGTCTCAGTGCAGGCTTGTGCTATCGGTAGGCCAGGCTTGCGCAGTACTAAGAAGGTCGTAAAAATTTTACATTTTGGCAATAGCCTGCTATATAACAAGAATGTATAGTTCCAGTGATGTAGGTGTCCGGGAGCCGCTGCTCGTAATTTATCACAAAGGAAAAGCAAAAATATCTTCAGAAAAACGCAAGCAGAGTTGAGAGCAAAGAGGAAAAGCTTCTGCACTGTAAGAAAGCCGGAACAACACTATTGTTCCTGTTTCTGCACAATTATTGTGCCGACGACATTAATTATGTAGTATCCACTGTTTGACCGTTAGATGGCAATGTTGTTTCACAGATACCAGAAGCTAAGCATATCTTAAATTTGCCCAGATTATATAGCCTGTTATTTATGTTACTGAGTATGGAAATGCACCATAGTTTAGGAATTAATATGTCTATGAATTTATGAGACACTAAATTATATTTGTATTTCTTTATTAATGCTTTGCTGTAATTGGAATTCTTTTGTTGTAGATACCAGTACCTTCATGGCGATTTCCTTTGTTATTTCAGACTGTTGGCAATACACAATATCACAATACAGAAGTGAATCTACTTCATCTCGATATATTGTATCCTGACTGATACACCTGTTGGGGATGTAGCAGGAGCAGATTTGGTTATGTTGGGACCTAACCGTTAGGACTACACAATGCGGCCTACAACGCCTACACAATGCGGCCAGACAATGGGACAAGGGAGATAAAAAACTACAAACCACCATTTTAGTGTCACCTCCACCTGGTCGCGAGATCTGACGTCACAACTGGTGCCCCATTGGCTGGCAACTGCATGGGACTCCAGGGGGTCCCCCGGACCAGCCGTGAGCTATAAATCCCGCGGCCACCAGAAAAACTTTCTCTCTCCAAAGTAACTTGCGTTACGCCAGGAGGTGAAGATTACGTCTGCAGTGTTTTCCTTTGTCCTAGGCCGCAGTCTTTCCCCCAAACTCGCTGGACGAGCAACAGACTGTTTTACCCCTCTTTTTCTCTACTCGTTTTATTTTTCTTTTGTTTATCATTTTGGATCCCGAGGAGACCACCGCGACAGCGCGACTCTCCCGTTCCTCGTGGTAAGAAGAAAAACTTTCTTCGTCCCAGCTGCCAGCAGAACGGATAACTCGACCCGTCTTTGTCTGAAATCAGCTGACTAAATCGCCGAGCCCCGCGAGTGTTCATCAGTTCCCTGCAGAAGGAAGAATTACTAACGGATTTGTTGTGGAAAAAATAGTAAGCTTGAATATTGAGCTTGAATATGGATATTAAGCTCAAACATACGAGGAGAGTTTATAAGTTGTATCAAAAACAGCGCTTTATTAGCACAAGTATCAAGAAAGCATATTCCGGCAGTTAAACGTGCACGGACCTAATAGTCAACTCAACAAAGGGTTGAGTTCACTCAAAAAGGCGCTTACAAAGAGTGCGCAGTTCAATATATCCAAAACTCCACATGAGTCTGATTGGCTCAATCAATCGAAGCAGGCGGAGCGTAATTTTAGCATGGCGCGGCCTGGTT
The DNA here is from genome assembly GCF_963514095.1 of Eutrigla gurnardus. Lineage (NCBI taxonomy): Eukaryota > Metazoa > Chordata > Actinopteri > Perciformes > Triglidae > Eutrigla > Eutrigla gurnardus. The sequence continues at coordinate 1,241,419 of NC_139918.1, forward strand.
GGAGCACTGGGTATTTCCACCCACACTGGCTCATACGATTCATCCTTCCAGGCGTTGTCATCTATGTGTGTGTGTGCATGTTGTCGAGGTGCATCTCTCCCGGTGCTATCTCTGCTAGGCACTGTATCAGTTTGCTGGCCGCTAGCCCCCACCCTTGCTCTCCCTTGCTGATGTTGGTATGTGCGTGGGCGCGTGTGTGTATGTGTGAGATTCGGACGCCATCTCTCTTGTGTGTACTGTCTCCTACATTGTAGCATGCAGGTGCCGTGCCCTGACGCAGTTTCTAACCCTTACAGTAATTTTCCACTTATCTGAACATCCGAGTCTATGTGTAGTAATTTAAAGCTGCGTGATTAGCTTATGTATTTACATTTTTCTCCACACACAGTATATAGAAAAAGTAGGCTAATAGGTTATTACATTTTTCTTCCACAAATCCCCCTTTTCACACCTACTAGGTGTGAACATTTTTTTTTTTAAAGATACTCTTCTTCATCCTCGTCTTTCATGTCCAGGCTCCCATCCCCAAGTTCCTCATTAACTAATAACGGCAGCATATACTTTGGTGGGTCTTGTTCTTTAGTCAGGGCAGTTTGCACTAATTTGGTGACCATGGTTCTCAGACATGGAATGCAGCAGCATCCACAGGTGACTAGTATGGCCAGGAAGATGGCTACTGAGGCTGCTAAAGATATTATTACCGCTTTCCATTTTCCAAACACATCTTCCATCCATTTGGTAAACGGGTCGTCAACCCCTGATGCATCGTGCATTTCTTTGGAGAGTGCTTTTAAGTTTTCTAATGCTCGAGTGACCGACCCGTCTGGGGCCGTGTTGTTAGGGATTACGGTACAGCAGAGTTTTCCAAACATAGCGCAGACACCCCCTCTTTCAGCTAAAAGCATATCTAGCGCCATTCTATTTTGCATAGTGATGATCGATGTGGGTGCGAGTTGCTCCGCTAGCCCTTCTACTGCATCCCTAGTCTGACCATGGCGCAGGTGCCTGTGGTGGTGCTGGCCTCTACTCGAGTATAGAGACGCAACCCTCCACAATAGTAAAACAGTCCTGCTCGGGCCCATGGTCCTATCACATCCCCAGATGTCGTCCTATTACACCAGTCTGGGGGTATTTTTCCCACATTGACTTTTGGGTTGCTGCTGGCGAAATTGAAACACTGATACCTGGGATCTTTTCCTTTTATGGCAGTAAAATAGCCGTATTATCTATGGGTGGGAAGACTGATGCCAAGAGTTGACATCCCGGAGGTGTGGCTTCTCTAGTCAAGCTCATTATGCATTCGTACCCTATTTTATCGTGATCTGGATATAAGGGGGCCGGTTCGGTGAACATGGCAGGACGCGCAACCGTGCATGCTACACATCCCGTCATGCTCTGACTCTTAGCATTATCCGTAATCCACTTTAACCAAATGTTATTTTCCCCGAAGCCTGTAGCCATTTACAACGTCTAAAGGAGTTAATGCTGTGTAATCCTGGGTCATCACTGTCGGATTGGTAGTGGGTGGCTTTAGGACAGTGGAATTAGCTGTGGTCGTATTCGTCGCACTACTCTTGGGTGGGTATATGTTTACTTGTATTCCTACTACCGGGTCTTTTCCTTTGACGTCTACTCCTAATACGAACCAGATGCAATTTTTTCCCGTGGAACTCGCCTTAATGTTATTGATAGAGAGGGTGAGCAGATTGTTAGTTGGACTGAAATCTCTTTGAAACGAAATATGGTCCCAAAACGCGCTGTGTTTGTGTCGGGTAAACTTGGACCAGGTCCCAGTGAACTTTGTTACCTTAGGCCAATCGGGACAAAATGGCTGCGAGTCCACCGAGACCCCAAACCCATACTGGTAAGGTTTCCCAGTGGCCTCGCAGCTCCTCACTATTTCTGCGGTATGACACAGATAGACATCGTAGCCCCGCCAACTCGCTTTGGATTTTCCGCAGTTTATCACGGAGCATAAGTCAAATGTGAACATCGTGGTTTCCCCGGCGGTGTAATTTAAGACCATTTTGGCACCGCACGCAACTTTGGGGATCTGGAAAGTTTTCGCCTGTTCTCTTTTGGGGCGGGTCAGATAACTACCTGTGGAGTTGCCTTGTTTTGGTTCTAGGTATATCAATCCTTGCCCAAATATTAGTATAATTACTACTGCAGCTATTGCGGTCAGCAAGCACAACAGTCCCTTCTCTCCTCCAGGGACCTGTTCACTAAATCCCCATCTCCTCCTTTCCTCCGGTGCAACAGACGGATCTCCAAAGAGTCTCCTAAAACCCTTAGGAGGCGTCATTTTGGGCCAAATCTGTTCTCACTTCCTGGAGTGAGCGAGTAGGTGGTGATGCTGGGGCACAATGTGTCAGGTGGTGCCAGGGCGCTCCTGCTTTTCCTCTGACCTGGACCGAGTGTGAAGTAACCTCCTTCACTTCGTACGGACCAGTCCACCTGGGCTCTGTCCACTTTCTTTTGTGAACCTTGACCCTGACCCAGTCTCCTACTTTGACTATCGTCCCCTGCTCTTCGGGATCCTTCTCCTGTGCCTTCTGCACCTGTGTCGAGAGGGCTGAAACAAGAGATATTAGTTCTCTCATGTAGTCGGATTTCTCTATCTGACACACATCTAAAGGAGGTATATGTCCTCCATCACGTGGCGGGCCAGGCATTGGCCTCCCCGTCAACAACTCGTGCGGCGACAGGTGTGTGCCACTCCCCCGTGAAGCTCTCATGGCCATAAGTGCCAAGGGGAGGGCCTCCAACCATGTCATCTTACTGCCCGCACATACCTTGGCTATCTTAGCCTTCAACGTTTGATTCGCGCGTTCCACCAGTCCCTGGGACTGTGGATGGTAGACCGAACCAAAACTGTGTGCAATCCCCAGGAATGCCTCCACCTCACTCAACATCTGATTATTGAAGTGTGTCCCGTTGTCTGATCTGATACGTTTCGGTACCCCGTATCTAGGTATTAGCTCTGTCTGTAACCACTTTATCACTGTCTTTCCATCTTCTCTCTTTGTGGGTATTGCTTCTACCCATCTTGAAAATCTGTCTACCATTACCAACATGTATCTCTTTCCCTGTACTATATTCTCCTGCTCCATATCTGTATAGTCTATGCTAATGTCCTGAAAAGGTGCAAGAGGTACGGGGTAGGATCCCATGGGCGTCTTGAATGGTTTTCTTGGGTTGTGGTTTCCACAGACGACGCATTCTTCGCAGTATAGTTTTACCATGCTGTCTAGGTGTGGATGCCACCAGAGTGCTGAAATGTTCAAGAGTGTTTGTCTTTGTCCTTCATGGGTTGGTCCATGGGCTTCTTTTAGTAGGGTCGCTACTAGTTTTGCTGGTGCCACTATCCTTCCATCATGTGATCTCCAGAGACCTTCTTTCTTTGTGGCCCCCTTTTGTGTCCATGTCGACCATTCGTATGGGCCTGCTTGTTCTTGTATCTTCTTTAGGTCTTCTTCGGTGAGCTTAGGTTGGGGGGGCGTCAACCTCAGTATCATTTGCTTTGGCTGATATCCTCCTGCCTTTTTGGCCGCCTGATCTGCAGCTTCGTTTCCTTGACTGATCCTGGTGCCTGCTTTCTCATGTCCTTTGCACTTCATTATGGATACTCCTCTTGGTAGGGTGATTGCTTCCACCAGCTCTTGTATTTCTTTTTGATGTTTGATTGGGGCGTTGCTGGATGTTACGAATCCTCTTCGCTGCCACATGGGCGCATCTACTTGTGCCGCTCCATGTGCGTAAGCAGAATCTGTAAAGATGTTCACCGTCTTTCCTTTGGCCAGTTTCAGGGCTTCGGTGAGCGCCTTGACTTCTGCCATTTGCGCTGAAGCGGGTTGTGGTATTACTTCTGCTTTGAGCGTCTCATGTCTTCCATCGGGGTGTTGCTGAACCACTGCATATGATGCCCGGTTCAGTCCGTTTTCTCCTCGATAACAGCATCCGTCCGTGTAGAGCCAGAGTTCTGCTCTGGGATCTATGTCATTTTTCAGGTCTTGTCTGAGCTTGCTTTCCTTGACTGCAAGTTCTTCACATGAATGTGGGGTTCCTTTCCCAAAGTTTCCAGCCATGTTCCTTTCGGCTGCCACAAAAGTTATATGCGGCTTGGTGCATTCTCTTTGAATCTTGGTTTTTCTGGCCATGCTGAAAGTAAACTCCTTACTTGCCAAAAACGCTGCAACTCCATGTTCAGTGTGGACCTGTAATGGGTGACACATCACTACATGTGCTGTTTTTTTGAGAGCTTTTGCTACCGCTGCAACATATCTGGCGCACGTTGACTGTCCGGTTTCCACTGCGTCGAGTTTTGAAGAGTGGTATATCAACACATTCCTCTCTCCCCCTTTTTTCTGATACAAAACAGCATTTAAAAATGCATTTTGTTCAGAAACATCCAAATGGAACACTTGTGTGTAGTCCGGTGAGGTGAGCGCAGCAGCTTGGGAGAGAACTTGTTTCATGTCAGTGAATGCTTGTTCGGCTTCAGTAGTCCAGGGTAATCGTTCTGTGAGGTTTCGAGCCCCGACCTCATTGATCATTGTCCGCAATGGCTGTGTGCGATTGGAGTAGTCGGGTATGTGCGATCGACTGTACCCTGTTAGTCCTAGGAAGGACAGTATGTCAGCCACCGTGGTGGGCTTTGGGTAATGTAAAATCGATTCCCTGTGAGCCGTGGATACTCCTAGTCCGGACGCTGAGATTTGTCGGCCCAGAAACAGGACTTCTTCTCTGCATAGTTGCACTTTCTCCTTCTTGACTTTGTAGCCCTTTTTATACAGGACTGAGAACAGTAGGGCGGTGGCTTCTAGGCAAAGGATAGAGGTTTCTGCCGCCAATAGCAGATCGTCTACATATTGGATGAGCACCACTCCGGCTGGCCATTTCAGCTCCAGTAGGTGTGCTTTCAGCACCTGATTGAAGAGACCGGGCGAGTCTCTGAACCCTTGAGGCAGGCGGTTGTAGGTGTACTGTTTGCCACCAAATGTGAAAGCAAACATAGCTTGCGACGTCTGTGCCAGTGGAACGCTAAAGAAGGCGTTCGCCAAATCTATGACAGTGAAGTATCGAAACGCTGGGCTGAGACCTGTGAGTGCTACGTGCGGGTCCGGTACTGGGTGAACATCTGGAGTTGTTGCATCATTTATGGGGCGGAAGTCTTGCACCATTCTCCAGCCCTTTCCCCCAGCTTTCTGTACTGGCAATATGGGAGTGTTCCATGGGGAGCGACACTCGTATATGACCCCAGCGTCAAGGAGACCCTGAATAGTAGGGGCGATGCCTGTCATTTGATCTTGGGTTAGAGGATACTGTCGTCGATAAATAGGAGGGGCATCTGGGTCTTTTAGGGTGACAATCACTGGTGGTGTTTCCAGGGCTCCTACGTCATGGGGAGTTGAAGTCCAAAATCGTGAGTCTACCGTATTCAAAACCGCTGCAGCTCCTGGGTGGTCCGTACATGGGAGTCCATGTTGTCTTGGCAGTGGCAGGTGTTCTGGGAGGGAGACATCCGTAGTATGGGGGCCCGTGAAGCACCACATATCTTCTTCTTTGGCCTTTAGCAGATCAGGTTGTGCTGTTTGTTCCCATGTGAGGGTGGTTGCTCTTCTGACCATGGGTCCCAGACTCCGCGCTTCCTGCCCGAATCCTACGGCCAGGGTTACATGTGGAGCAGCTGAGGGGCTCAGGCGGTACCAAGGCAGTAACCACGAATCCAGAAGTACCCTGGCCGCGACTCCCTCTTTCCTGCAGTAGATATGGCTGCATACAATGGGAGGGTGTAGATGACCCATGTTTTCGTCCCAGTCATCAGTGTAGGGGCTATCCGGGTCTGACTCCACGTTCATGGTGCAATGTACGTGATCCAGCGGCATTTTGTATGGGTGGAGGGCGAATATGCGTGACTTTAAAAGGTTGAATTGATACTGTATCTGTGGGGTCCTTGGGCCATTTTCCAGGAGGCGTAGCCAAAATACCTCTTGGTCCGCCATGAGGGGTTCTTTTACTTCAGGTGCAAGCATCATGAGCCTCACTGGGTTTTCGGGTGTCGATGGTGGCGGGCTGGTTGTTACATGTACTCCGTCATTGTTCATGTAAATTGTTAGTCTCATTTTGCACATTAGGTCTCTTCCCAAAAGATTTACCGGGCATTGTGGTGCCAACAAGAAGGAATGTGAGAGTTGGTGTCCCTGGTATTCCACCGGGAGCGGTTCCGAAAAGTACTGTACTTGTGGTAAACCCGTCACGCCCACCACCGATTGGGTTATATTCGAAGATTGTTGCGGTGTTGTTAGACAAGAATAGGTGGCTCCTGAATCCGCCAGCATGGTGTGTAGCCGCCCATTAATATTGAGTGTTAGGAGAGGCTCTGTGGTTAGTCCGAAGTGCACCGCTTCTTGTCTTGGTGGAGGGGCGTGTCAGTAAGAGCCTTGACACTGGGTCCCTGGTCCCTGGTACCAGTCCCCAGTATATGCCTGATGCTGGGGCGGCTCAGGCCCCGGTGTCGGTGGGACGGGTTGTGGCCCGTACTGTGGTGGTCCCCCTCTTCCTCTTCCCCTGTAGGGACCCGGTCCTCCTCTTCCTTGTGGTGGCCCTGCGTAGTTTCCTGTCTGTTGAGCTCCTGCTCGGCAGTCTCTCGCATAATGACCAGGTCTGCCACAGTTGTAGCAATAGAAGGCGGGCCCTTGTTGGGCGCGACCCCTTCCCCCTCTGAATCCTCCTCCTCTTTGATAGCCTTGCTGCTGCACCTGAGGGGGCCATGGTTGTTGTGGTTGTTGGTACAACTGGGTGGCTGGTGCCTCCGGTGTGGGAGGCGTCACAGCCGGCATTTGTTTCGTCTTTTTTGCCTTTTCCTTTTCTTCCAATTCTGCCAGTTGTTTCTTCAGTATCTTCTTTTTTAGTCCTTTTATCTCATCTTTCTGTCCTTGTTCTCCTTTCTGGTGTCTTATCAGGTAATGTCGTATCTGTGAACACCACATGGGGCCGTCCATTTCTCCCAAACCCACCACATTTTCCAGGTGTTTTCTTGCCTCTTCTGGCAAACCTTTGGTCACTGTTGCTCTCCACAGAGAGAGTGTGGTCTCAGTGTTGTCGTGTGGTTCTCCGAAAGCTTTTTGCCATTCTTTCTTTGCTCGTGACATATAACTGTCCGGGGATTCACCTTCTTGATGTTTCAGCGTGTCCACCACTGATCGGTCCACTGGGGTTGGGTAATGCTGTCTCAGTACTGTCCAGAAGTTGTTGGCAAATGCCCCAAACGGAACTGTTGATGGAGCCGTGTCCAGTTGCCCACATTGTCCCAATATGGCACTTGCTGTGGTTGTGTCCGTGGCTCTTCCCAGAATCGCCCTCATGTCTCCCAGTGCCATGACGTTCCCAGCGGTCTGTGTCAGGAACGCCTCCATCCACGGTGTGGACCCTGAATGGAGGTTGGGCAGCCTGGAGTTCAGCGTGTCCAGGTCTCCGAACGTGAATGGTATGTATTGGACGTGTCCCCCTCCTCCTGGCACCGGTCTCAAAGGGAAGGCCGCTCCCAGGCTCTCTCCTAACGGCCTCATTAGGGGCTCTTGTGGGTTGTAACATCTGCTCTTCTTGATACTGGCAGGTTGTGGAGCCATCACCGCTCCTGACCTTAGCCGCATTCCTGCTGGGGAGGGTGCCTTCTCGGGGGGATGTGGAATCCTTGTGGTTTCCCCATAAAACCTGCCCTTCATTTGCAGGTGTGTCTTTTCTGCTGGTAGGTGCAGTCCATCCCTCATATTTGCAATAATTTCATCTATCCGCTCATCCTCCGTTCGCCTTCTGGTGGGGCTTGGGCTCCTTGGCGGGGTTCTTGGATTTGGAGCGGCCATGTCACTTAGATCGATCAGTTGAAATATCTCTGCCCCTCCTGTCGGGAGGCCAAAGTGGTCTGTGTTGTCTCTCATGAAGTCCTGATCGTATCCACATGTCATTGATTTAGGATTGTATCCTCCAGCCGCTCCCTGTTCCTCTTCCTCCTCTCGGCCTCCGGTACTGCAGGCAGGAGGCGCTACTCCGGTTGGCCTCTCCTTCCTTGGGTCGGTATGGTTTCTGCCACTAGGTGGCATCAAAGGATTGTTTGCGAGGGATCCCTCTGTTTCACTTTTTGGGTAGGTTGTTTCCGACCTGCTTTGACGTCTTGGTCCTCCAGGGGGCTCCAGCGCCTGTAGTCGCTGTTGCAGTCTTTCTATTTCTCTCTTCATTTCCTCTCTGTCTTTATCTTGTACGTGGACCTCCACGCCGGCCAAGGTTAGTACTGGCGCTTGCATTGCTGTGCCTGTTGTCTGTGCAGGCATAAATGGGTTGTTGTGTGTGTAGGAAGGGGGGGCTGTTGGGGGAGGTGTCGTTTCTGGAGGCCCAGTTGTTGACTTTTCTGATAAGACTGGATATAGGCCTCTCACTCCCTGCGCTTCTCCCACATCCTGTGTCTCTTCATGTTTGTCTCCCCTCTCCATTTTCCTCTGCTGGAACAGGTCTTTTAGCATTAGGTTTGCCACTCTTGTCTCTTCTTCTTGTTCTTCGAACGCCTTTTTGTGTGGTCTGAAAAATGATTGCTTGTCTTTTTCAGTCTCCATGTTCTGTCGGGCTCTCTGTAATCTTCGTTTGACATCATTCACCATCATTTTCATGGCTTCTCTTGATGGCTGCCCGTCCTTGGTGATCCATCCCTTGATCTCCCACCTTTTCGCTACTGTCTTAACTATCTTCCCATCTCCCTTTTTACTTCTATCCTCAGTCCTAACTCTAGCCTTCAAGGTCTCCACAAAGTCTTCCATTCCCCTCTCGTTCAGTCCCTCAATATAATCAAAAGAATTGCTCCTGACGTTACCCACATCAACCCCAATCCCACTAGGTTTATATACCAAACTCGCCTTAATAAGCTTTTCTAATTCTAGTATCTGTCTGCTCACTTCCGTTATCATTGGTGTGTGTGTTCCTGCAGTTGCTGCTGAGTGAAGAGAGTCACCTCCTGGAGCGTGCAACAGGGTGTCGGCTACTTCTTCTTCTATGTCTATATCAAAAGACTCCATGCCATGTTTAAATTTTACGTATTACAACCACTGCCTACGCTTCTCTGCTGGACAGCGAGGTCCCAGAGGAATTGTATCTGTTCCAAATTACTATACGCTTTCCTGTATTACAACCACTGCCTACGCTTCTCTATTGGACAGCGCGGTCCCGGAGGAATTGTATCTGTTCCAAATTACATAAATGTCCTGTATCACAACCACTGCCTACGCTTCTCTACTGGACAGCGCGGTCCCGGGGGAATTGTGTCGATTTCCAAATTACATAGTACTAGTTATGCAGTCTGTTGGTTAACCCAAAACACGCTATGATCGTTAATAGAGTGACTTAATTATGTGCAAGAATTCTCATGTTTCACGGAGTGTGGTGTGTCCGCTACTTCACGATACTACACACATAAGAGCCCTTCTATTCGTCCTTCATCTCGTGTTTTCTGTTAGGTTCAGTCACACATGTGTACACACTATGGCAGAGTTATTTTATCACTTTTGCAGAATATGCTTTCCTTTTACTCTTCTAACATTTTATCCTTTAGTTAAATTTTGTCTAAAGTATTCATACTCACACTCGGTAATTGTTGATCACTTAATTTATATGTTCAATATACAGAATTCAATTAAATAGGTTTCTGCTTACCTATTCGGTTGAGCGCTCAGTGACCAACGTTCCCGAGAATGGATGAATCCTTCTGGCCTCCACTTTCTTTCAGGAGACCCCCTCTCCTTCTGCAAGACAGGAGGTAGTCGTTAAAATTCTTTCCTCCTCAAGCTTTTCTCGTAACCATCCTCTGCTACCAGATTTGTTGTGGAAAAAATAGTAAGCTTGAATATTGAGCTTGAATATGGATATTAAGCTCAAACATACGAGGAGAGTTTATAAGTTGTATCAAAAACAGCGCTTTATTAGCACAAGTATCAAGAAAGCATATTCCGGCAGTTAAACGTGCACGGACCTAATAGTCAACTCAACATAGGGTTGAGTTCACTCAAAAAGGCGCTTACAAAGAGTGCGCAGTTCAATATATCCAAAACTCCACATGAGTCTGATTGGCTCAATCAATCGAAGCAGGCGGAGCGTAATTTTAGCATGGCGCGGCCTGGTTGGAGCACTGGGTATTTCCACCCACACTGGCTCATACGATTCGTCCTTCCAGGCGTTGTCATCTATGTGTGTGTGTGCATGTTGTCGAGGTGCATCTCTCCCGGTGCTATCTCTGCTAGGCACTGTATCAGTTTGCTGGCCGCTAGCCCCCACCCTTGCTCTCCCTTGCTGATGTTGGTATGTGCGTGGGCGCGTGTGTGTATGTGTGAGATTCGGACGCCATCTCTCTTGTGTGTACTGTCTCCTACATTGTAGCATGCAGGTGCCGTGCCCTGACGCAGTTTCTAACCCTTACAGTAATTTTCCACTTATCTGAACATCCGAGTCTATGTGTAGTAATTTAAAGCTGCGTGATTAGCTTATGTATTTACATTTTTCTCCACACACAGTATATAGAAAAAGTAGGCTAATAGGTTATTACATTTTTCTTCCACAGTTTTCTTCAACCAATTGGATCCGGCGCTGAACGAGCACCCACGAGAACTACCCTCCGTTGCCGGCGTCAAGGAACGCCATCCCCGCACGGGACGAAACCCTCACATCGACGCATCTCACATCGACAAAAGTAAGAGGCTATTTGTCTGGGCAGAAGCAGAGATTCGATAGTGTAGGACATGCTTGTAATTCTTGTGAATGTGTTTTAAGTTCTGATCGCGGACCGCCGAGTCCGTTTGTTCATGTGCTGCTGTATGTGAATGCTGATCGTGTACCCAAGCAGCTGGGTTGATTTCTGTAACAGTGTTTTCGACTAACCTCCGCCATATTCGTGAGCTCAGAAAGCCTCTACTATCAGTTAAAAGAACGGTCTCGCGGAATAAACGCCAGTTCATTCACGCGAGCCCGTGTGATAGCGGCACGGCTTCTGGGCCTCAGAATATCGCTCGCGCATTCTCTCTCTCTTTGTTTGTGTCCCGCTAACACACATACACGCCGCACACACGTGTCCTAAGCCAGCTGTTCCCGGCGGACGCTAGGGACATAGCTACATCTGGTGGCTACATACGGCTATCTCTCTCTCTCTCTCTCGCTACTCCATCGGACGCCAGTGGCTCCGACCCTGAACGCTGCGAGGAATAGTTCCATCTGGTGGCCGCCCATAGCCATCTCTCCCTCTCTCTCTCTCTCTCTCTCTCTCGACACGCACGCACACACACGCACACGCACATGCACACGCACGCACACACATACGCACACACACACTCCACGTGTGTCTCTCCCTTTGTTTAAGCTTAGCTTTGTGTGTTAGGTAGTTAGGTAATAAGGCTTTGTTAATTGCAGTGTTATTGATTGTGATCATTATTACTGATTTTAATAAATCTTATTATGTTATAACTAGCGGTCTCTTGTGCTTGTTGTGTATGTGTCACTGGATAACAGCAGGTTGTGAAGGCTAGTGCTTGAATTTCACGCCCTTCTTAATTGTTAGATTGTTTTTATGCTTCCATGCCAATGATCACGATGATTGGCATGTGAGTATAAAACCTTTATATTGAGACTGAATACAGTTTTAGGTTATCTTTTCCCTGATCCCAGGGTGGTGCCCCGTTTATTCATGATTATATCATGATAATATATTAAATATAATTATTAATACCGATAATCATATTGATATTGATAGTTAACTGTTGATAACCAAATCTGCTCCTGCTACAACCCCAACAGTTATCAACAGCTTATTATTAATGTCGATATGATTATCGATATTAATAATTATATTTAATATATTATTATGATATAATCATGAATAAATGGGGCACCACCCTGGGATCAGGGAAAAGATAACCCTCAAACTATATTCAGTCTCAATATAAAGGTTTTATACTCACATGCCAATCATCGTGATCATTGGCATAGAAGTATAAAAACAATCGAACAATTAAAAAGGCGTGAAATTCGAGCACTAGCCTTCACAACCTGCTGTTATCCAGTGACATATACACAACAAGCACAAGAGACCGCTAGTTATAATATAAGATTTAATAATGATCACAATCAATAACACTGCAATAACAAAGCCTTATTACCTAACTACCTAAATACACAAAGTTAAGCTAAACAAAGGAAGAGACACACGTGGAGTGCGTGCGTGTGTGTGCGTGTGTGTGTTATAGAGAGAGAGAGAGAGAGAGAGAGAGATAGATATGGCCGGGCGCGACCACCAGATGGAGCTATTCCTCACAGCGTTCTGGGGCGGAGCCAATGACGTCAGATGGAGTAGCGAGAGAGAGGGAGAGAGCGAGGGAGAGATGGCCGGGTGCAGCCACCAGATGGAGCTATTTCCTCAGTGTCCGGAGACGGAAAAAGCTGGCGGAGGATACATGTGGGGGGGTCGTATGTGTGCATGTGTGTGTTAGCGGGACACAAACAAAGAGAGGGGGAGAATGCGCGGGCAATATTCGAAGGCTCAGGAGGCGTGTTACTATCACACGGGAGCTCGTGAATGAACTGCCGTTCGTTCAGCGGGACCCCGGTCTTTTTACTGATAGTAGACGCTTACTGAGCTCGCGAATATGGCTGAGGTTAGTCAAAACACCTATACAGAAATCAACCCAGCGGCGTGGGTACACAATCAGCCTTCGAATACAACAATACAGAAAGCTACGGACTCGGCGATCCGTGATCAAAACTTAAAACACGTTAACAAGAATTACAAGCAGGTCCTACACTATCGAATCTCTGCTTCTGCCCAGACAAATAGCCTCTTACTTCGTGTCAATGTGAGGTTTCCGTCCCGTGCGGTGATGGCGTTTGACGCCGGCGACGGACGGTGGTTCGCGAGCCCTCGTTCGGGGACGGAGGGTGCGACGAGCCGGCTGAATCCAAGCAAGTTTGGGGCGTAAAGACTGCGGCCTAGGACAAAGAAAAATGCTGCAGACGTAACGTTCACCTCCTGTTGTAACGTGTGTCACGGTGGAGAGAGGAAGTTCTTAAGGCGGCGCCGGGTTAAATACCTCACGGCTGCTCCCGGGGACCCCCTGGGGTACCTTTGGTTGTCAGCCAATAGGGCACCAGTTGTGTGACGTTGCACTTCGCACCTCGGTGAGAAGTGGAACTAAAATGGCGGTTGTAGTTTTTAATCCCCTTTGTCCCTTTGTTCTGACCGCATGTGAAGGCTTTTGTAGGCCGCATTGTGTAGTCCTAATGGTGAGGTCCCAACACACCATTCTGTATACTGTCCCTAAAGAGCTAGTACAACTGTATAATCTCAAAAATGCACTCTCAAATAAATAAATACCTGAGACTGTGTAATGCTGAACAAACAACATTTTATTAACATAAATTATTATGTGAATCGTATGTCCCCTTTCTTCTTATTCTTGGGTGGCATAGCTGATCTACAAAGTACAAAAAGGGGCAAACATGTACATGCTGAAGTGCAAAGGGAATGTTAAAATGTTTTACTCTGGCCTTTTATGGGGTATGTATTGGCAGACAGCCCCGGTAACTTACCGTTATCGTCGACACCCGCTCGTTTGTCTGCCAGCCTCTGCTAATCTGCGTGATTTGACACTCTCGCGTCCCGTGCATGTAGCGTGCATAGGTAGCGTGTCACATAACCCTTCCCCCTCCCCCTCGTTTTTTCAGCCAATCAAATGACGGCGTGTCTTGTACTGTTGTCCTGGCCATGGTGCTGGCCGTCGGAACGCAAAAATGAGTTCGCTGAAATATTGGTGGGGCCAATTTTTCATCTTAAAATATTGATTGGGACTAGTCCCATGTGTCCCCCCCCAAACCCTCACAGTTGTTGAAGGCTCAGCTTGTTGTCATGTCATCATAAAACGTCAGTTCAATTCTGTTCCTTTAGCGAGATTCCGTGATAGAGACACGGACGGCGAGGTTCCGGTTCCGTGACATATATATAGATATATTTGGTGTTGAAAATGAACTTAATATTGCTTCAAATGTTGCGTTTCCAAGTCAGAAAGCACGTCCATCGAGTGAGAGCTGTACTTGTCACTAAAAGGGGAATTCCGTGTGTAGACCACGGGAGGTCAGTGCCATTGATTTGCGTTGGCGTGATTTGCGTGGTCATTTCACGGAATTTCGGGTGTTTCCGTTATATTGTCATGTATTTTGAGTTAAGGGTCCGTGGCCATTTCACGGAGGGGCCGTGGCCAGTTCACGGATGTCTGTGAGACCAGGTTGTATTTTTCACTTTCACATTTCCCCTAAGCATCTTCCTTACTATTCAATAAATCCAGAAGAGAATTGTTAGACTGCAAAGTCCCACATGGACTGGAAGCATCAATTGACGTGAGTCAGTTGATGCTTGCAAGGCATGAAATGCTGACACTACAGTATTTTAGGGGATACAGTCACTGTATAAACAGGTAGTTCTCATATTCCTCTGGAAATTCAGAAATGATCAAGGTCTAGCATATTTAATTATCTAGCACATTTTCTGCAATTTAAGATTATTTTTTCTGGGCCATATTAAATTGAATTTGATTATGATGATCTGATGATCTCACAGTGGTTGAAAATCACTGTTAAGTGAAGGGTGAAGGGGGGGGGGGGGGGTGCTGTACAGTGTCCCCCACATTTAAAGTGAAAAGGGTTAATTCCACATTCCTCTCATTTTAAGCTTGTCCTGATTTATTTCAAAACATGATAAAGTCAACATTTCACAGCTACATTCAGGATGGATTAGGATTGCTGGATTGGCATAGCACAGCTCAGGAAATACGCTTGACTATGAGTAGACAGTGCAGGTAAAACGAGAGGTACTGGCTTTTCAGAGTGTGTCCTCATTATTATTTCTTATTTTCTGTGTTTCTATGGCATTTTCACCTGGTCTGTTAGTTTCCAAAGTGGCAGGTGGAGGGTTTTAATAAGAATAGAATGTTTGCAGTTTTTCAGGCATAGAAGATGCTTAACATTTCGCATATGTAAATGTGTTACTCAGCTACCAACTTTAAATGCATCTAATGTAGTATGATTTAACTAGAACTGAAGTCAAAGCTATCTCACTTTTTTTTTTATTTCTTTGCAGTATGAAATGCCACCAAGAATCAGTCCTCTTAAAGATGCCTGTCACCATGTCAGTTCCAAGACTGACAAAATATCAAAACTGGAGGTGAAGTTCATCAATGCAGTAAAAGGTAAACTTACGTCATATATGGTATCTATCGATGGATGGATTGTGACCCATAGTTTTTTTGTAGCATTATACTGTATTTAAGAAACGGGATTATAATTGCAAAACTTCTTATGAAGCCATGTGTTATTGTCACTCTGTGTCTGTTGTGACAGGCTGACAATTGTATGTTTTAATTTCCCTGTTTTAATTAAAGATGTCTATATTTTTTCTTGCAGGGCGTGGGGTGTTTTCCCTAGGTTAATTCTGCAAAGGAGATTTTGTAGTGGAATACAGAGGAGATTTGATAAGTGATGATGAAGCCCAAAGGAGAAGAAGAGTTTATCACATGTTCTGGATTTTTGTTTGCCTTCAAGTGGAGAGGCAAAACATGGTGGTAAGATGTTCTGTTGTAGTTTCTTGTATTTTGGGTTCTGTCTTGGTTCTGGTATTGTGTTTTATTAAGTGTTTTATTTTGTAGGTTCTCATGTTTTGCTTTACACTTCCCATTGTTGGGACCTAACCGTTAGGGATACACAATGTGGCCTACAAAAGCCTACACATGCGGTCCGGACAAAGGGACAAAGGAGATAAAAAAACTACAACCACCATTTTAGGGTCCCCTAAAATCGCAGCGTCACACAACTGGTGCCCTATTGGCTGACAATCTTCAGGCAACCCCAGGGGGTCCCCTGGAGCGGCCTAAGCTATATAATCCGGCGCCACCTGAGGAACGCCCTCTCTCCACCGTGACCCAGGTTACAACAGGAGGTGAACATCACGTCTGCAGCGTTTTCCTTTGTCGTAGGCCGCAGTCTTTCCCCCAAACTCGCTGGATGAGCAACAGACTGTTTTACCCCTCTTTTTCTCTACTCGTTTTATTTTTCTTAAAATAAATTTCGACTCTCCTGTTCCCGCGGAAGGAAGAACACACTTTCTTCGTCCCAGCTGCCAGCAGAACGGATAACTCGACCTGTCTTTGTCTGGAATCAGCTGACTAAATCGCCGAGCCCCGCGATTGTTCATCGTTGCCTGCAGAAGGAAGAATTACTAATGGTTTTCTTCAACCAATTGGATCCGGCGCTGAACGAGCGCCCACGAACTGCCGTCCGTTGCCGGCGTCAAGGAACGCCATCGCCGCACGGGACGGAACCCTCACATCGACGCATCTCACATCGACAAAAGTAAGAGGCTATTTGTCTGGGCAGAAGCAGAGATTCGATAGTGTAGGACATGCTTGTAATTCTTGTCAATGTGTTTTAAGTTCTGATCGCGGACCGCCGAGTCCGTTTGTTCATGTGCTGTTGTATTTGAATGCTGATCGTGTACCCACGCCGCTGGGTTGATTTCTGTAACGGTGTTTTCTGACTAACCTCAACCATATTGGCGAGCTCAGAAAGCCTCTACTATCAGTTAAAAGACCGGTCTCGCTGAATAAACGCCAGTTCATTCACGCGCGCCCGTGTGATAGCGGCACACCTTCTGAGCCTCAGAATATCGCTCGCGCGTTCTCTCTCTCTTTGTTTGTGTCCCGCTAACACACATACACACATATACGCCTCACACACGTGTCCTACGCCAGCTGTTCCCGGCGGACGCTTAGGACATAGCTACATCTGGTGGCTACATCCGGCCATCTCTCTCGCTCTCTCTCTCTCTCCCCCTCTCGCTACTCCATCTGACGTCAGTGGCTCCGCCCCTGAACGCTGTGAGGAATAGCTCCATCTGGTGGTCGCGCCCGGCCATAGCTCTCTCTCTCCCTCTCTCGCTACCCCATGGGACGTCAGTGGCTCCGCCCCTGAA
This sequence comes from Eutrigla gurnardus, assembly GCF_963514095.1. Classification (NCBI taxonomy): domain Eukaryota; kingdom Metazoa; phylum Chordata; class Actinopteri; order Perciformes; family Triglidae; genus Eutrigla; species Eutrigla gurnardus. The sequence goes on from NC_139918.1 coordinate 1,258,463, forward strand.
CACTGTGAGGAATAGCTCCATCTGGTGGCCGCACATAATCATCTCTCCCTCTCTCTCTCTCTCTCTCTCACTCTCTCTCTCTCTCTCTCGAGTGTGTCTCTCCTTCTGTTTAGCTTAGTTTTGTGTGTTAGGTAGTTAGGTAATAAGGCTTTGTTAATTGCAGTGTTATTGATTGTGATCATTATTACTGATTTTAATAAATCTTATTATATTATAACTAGCGGTCTCTTGTGCTTGTTGTGTATATGTCACTGGATAACAGCAGGTTGTGAAGGCTAGTGCTTGAATTTCACGCCTTTTTAATTGTTAGATTGTTTTTATGCTTCCATGCCAATGATCACGATGATTGGCATGTGAGTATAAAACCTTTATATTGAGACTGAATACAGTTTTAGGTTATCTTTTACCTGATCCCAGGGTGGTGCCCCGTTTATTCATGATTATATCATGATAATATATTAAATATAATTATTAATATCGATAATCATATTGACATTAATAATTAACTGTTGATAACCAAATCTGCTCCTGCTACTACCCCAACACCACGTTTTTCTTCTCTCTCTTGTCTTGTCATTGTCCTCATGAGTTTCACCTGTCCATATTATGTCTCCTGCTTTCCTGTGTTCCTCCTTGAGTCTGCTTTTCCCTCCACACCTGCCTTGTGTTAGGGTTGTTAGCACTGTCCTGTTCTTTGTGTCTTTCTTAGCTTAAGTCCTGTTTTCAATTCACTCTTTGTGGAATCTATTGTGACATTAACTTATAGGGCCCTAGTTTCGTAGACCAGGCGCAGTCAGCGTGCAGCGCACCTGCGCCACGCCGACAAGGTGTGTCCGCCTGAACTTTGCAAGTTTCGTGCACCGCGCAGGCTAGTGCAGGCACACCTCCCGTCACTCCCACCCGCGCAAGTGGGAAAGAGGGAGGAGAAGAAGGCGTGAGTGGGAGACGAGGAGGAGACGAGGCGTGGACTGGGATTAATACAGCCGATTCAGATCTTCACCAATCAAATGAGCTCCTCTCCTCACCTTTAATGCGTTAGGGGAGGTTCAGTGCAAGATCCGTCACTTGACAACCCGATGACAGAAGCAGCGCCGCCGCTCCCACCATAGTCATAATAACAATGCCGATATTATATCACTATAGAAATTGTAGGCACATTTTAGGCATGTCTATCACAAAACAGGGTCAGGGTGCACAGCAGTAGACATAATAGCAAGCCGGCCAGGCCATTCATCATCATCATCATCATCACCATCTGCGCTCCACAGCTGCACCGGATTCCCCGTCCAACACCAGAACGGCGGGTCACCGGGACCTCACATGCTGCTCAGACCAGCTGCAGCCCCAACTCCGGTTCCAGCTTGCGGCAAAGTTGCGCGTCTCCACGGACACAACAGCTGCCGAGCCGCGAGACCTCAGACCAGGCACGAGCTGGTGTAATTTTTTTTTTTTTTACATTTTTTTAGACACATTTTATTAGCAGTGGATAGATATGAAAAACAGGAGAGAGAGAGGGAGATGTTTTGGTCCGAGAGGCTGAGTTTCCGTTACGCGTGCCATCCGCCTTTGATCTGACGTCAGATGTGACGGGACAATCTATATAGATATAAATTCACGTGTTGATTCAATTAGTTGCATTAAATAGTGTTTATTGTGATTATTTATTGCATTTAAATGTGCCTGGAACTGTGGAAACCTGCCTGTGAGATCTCGGTGACGTGTGCGCACTACGCGCCGGTCAGCCAAACTGCCACTCCGCCAGCTGTAATTCGCCTTGCACAAATAGTAGAACAGGTTGGAGCTGGCGGGCTTTCAGCGCAGTCTCGGCGAGGCTTTTTGCCACGAAACTTCCGCTACGGCAAGCTGAATCTGTGACGCCTCCCCCTGCTGCCCCGCCACACCCATCTTGGCGCAGGCGATCCACCAAACTGCCAAACTGACCGTGCGCAAGGCTGCGTGGGTTGAAACTTGCATTACGCCGGCTCCGCCACCCTGCACCGCCCTGCGCTGCGCCACGAAACTAGGGCCCTATAACTCATGTAAGTTTACTTTCCCCTGGACGAGAGACACTGTTCTCCTGTCTCCTCTATGACAACACCAGCTTCAGCCTCACACCCTTCAGCACTGTGAGGACCAGCTCACATCCACCAAGACATGCAGCCACAAGACAGACGCTGCAGCAGCATCTTAACTCTGTCAACTGTCAGCGGACCATCACTGCAAGAGACACCTTCTACTTCCTGCCAATCCCAGTCATTCTTTAAAGCAGAGGATGAGATAATACCTGCCCGTCTTTGCCTCACCATCACTCTGGCTCTGAGATACTGGATCATCAACCAGGACATCATGCTGCCACAGACCAGATGCTGCAGCAGCATCAACAGTGGACCGTCACTGCTGGACCACAGACCTGTGTTCCACCTGCCAGTGCTGAGGTTTCTTCAGTTAATAAGGTATTGTTTTATAATTGTATGTCTGATATTTTCTTTCAATTGTGTTCATTCATGTATTTACTTTGTATTAATGCAACAGTTTAGATAACATTGTTGAGTATAACGTTGTCATTCTCATTCCTCCTCTGTGATCCCTCCACTTCACAGTTAGAGTGGAGACACTCAGGACTGCACAGAGAGCTCAACATGTGAAAGAAGCTGAACATCATGAAGCCTTCATAAACCTCTCTGAGTGAAATGGCAGCAGTGTTCAAGGTATTTCATTAATGTCTGTTTTGTAAGTTCTGAACATTTTTTGTTTCACCGTCTTCAGTTTATGACAATAACTTAATGTTTTCTGTTATCAGGACCAGTGCTATCCTCCTATCTCCACATCACCACATGTGCATCCATTGCTGTGTACATTTCAGTTCAATAGAGCCTAACTACTGTTGACGTGTTACACACACACACACACACACACACACACACACACACACACACACAGTAATAAAAAGCATTGAGCCAATTGTTGCTATGTCGAGGAGATCAGAGGTTGCTGGAGCAGTATGTTGTTTCAGCACCATGGATAACGCCGCTATCCAGGCTGCTCCAATGACAGGAAGATTCTCACTGAATCACTTTGATCTCACCGCTGGGGCATAGCAACGACTGTTTGAATGTTTTTTTATTGGAAGTTAGTGGAAAACTCTGACTGTGATTTGCAAACAAGTATAAACACTGTGTGTGTGTGTGTGTGTGTGTTCGTGTAACAAAGGCTTCAGTAGCGCGAAGACTCAATTAATTTATCCAGAAGACGAAAGACTTTGAAGAAGACCGAAATAGGAAGAAGGTAGGTGTTGAAGTTAAATATAAGTAATTTCAATTGATAAAGCGTAGGCTATGTTGCCTAGAGCTTTAAAAAAGAAAAGACAAAAAAAATGGTCTACATTTGTTTTAAACATTTTATTGGCTATATCAAACTTAGCTAACTGTTACAGTGAGAGAAAGATGGCCTTTTTTTGGCAGGGAGGGCATAAGGGTTAAATACATAGCCTATTTATTAGCTTAATACATATGTTACAGAAAAAGAACATGTCTAACAGCAGGTTTATATAATGTTGCCTTCGCTTATTTTGTCATTTCAGATGGCACTGAGAAATCTAATAATGACGAGGCCCGAGAGCCCCTTTTTCAGACCGCCACCATTGCATGTGTGTGTGGTGGCAACGGCTGTCCAGCCAAAAACAACATGCTGGAAGTTCACCGAAGGAGGTGCCACCAAAGGCAACACTAAAAATAACATTGTCGCAGTCTTTTGCGATGGTGACACCTTGGCCAAGGTAACGATTTATGAAGAGGTTTCTTCCAAATGCAAAGAAGGGAGCAGCTACGTTCTAAAGGGGCACACGCTAAGGGGACAGTCCCCTCCGTATTACATAAATATAACAAGGGACACAGTTTTTTTTAGAAGTGCTCCAGTGCGCATTACAGACCAGCTGCGGGAGGAGGCAGGTGCCCTCCTCTGCCCAAAATCTACACTGACCTCCCTCAGCAGCGGCATTGGCAGCGGGAGGCCTGATGACGGTGGAGGCGGAGGTTGTGGAAGTGAGAAGCCTAGATATAATATGATATATTAAATTAATATATAATATTTGTTTATTTTAAGCCTTGTGCATACCTTTAAAAAGTCAAAAAGAACTGTCGTAAAAAATATTATTATAATTTAACACTTTCACTGAGTTAAATCTTTTAACCAACTTTAGTCCTGATCATACCACATATTCACTCATTTTCCAAATGATGATTATTTGTTTATATAATGTCATTATTATTATTAAAAACAAAACAAAAATGTATTTATAATGCAAAATGCTAGTTTCTTTTTTCCATGTTTTCCGGCCTGGACTGTGTCAATGATTGGCAACATAAATGTTTTTTATGCATTTTTATTTTTGTGTAGAGTCATATACAAATGAAAAAACAACTGCCAATTGTAACTTTAGAGGACACAAATGTCACCTGCCTAAAACTGCTATAAAAGTTCCATTTTTGGCTACACATTTTATTGTAAACTTATTATAGGAGCTGAGGTTCAATTAACAAAATTAATTTAAAAAAATCACACCCTTACACAAAATGTATGCCATGTATTTCACAAACAAAATGATTGAAACATTTAAGTAAAAAGCCAAAAATATCCTCATGGATGCACAAGGATTAAATAAATCTATTTGCTACTAAAGGATATAAAGTTTAACAGTTCTCCAGTTTTGCAATAAAATATAAAAATTAACTTAACAATCAAACTTGTTGTTCAGTTATCCACAGTGCAAAAGGTGCAGATGGGCAGGGGTGCTGTCCCTCTACTGAAGGTGACACTGCAGCAGGTAGAGTATTCATAGGTCAATTTATTTAAGTCAAGTTGTTGCTGTAAATTGGGGGTTATTTATTTATTTTAGTAGGTATTATGGTGTCAATAGCCTACATTACAATATTATATGATCTTATCTTCTACAGGATCAAACTCGGATGCCTCTATGCATTTGGAGGGAGGCAGCCATCCTGGAAAAGCCTTTGCAGCTGGGGACCCATGTCAAAGTGACACACTGCAATTTCAAGTCATCAGACTACGGTCCCCAGCTGCATAGCACGAATTACACACAGATAGAGGTAGGAAAATGTGTTGTCACTGCTTCTGTTTGTTTTTAACCATTTTGGAACACATATCATCAAAAGGTCATAGTATAGTATGTCATAAAGGATCATACAAAATAATTATATAGTATGTCATAAAAATGTTAAAAAAAAAGTTAAGTAAAATATGAAATAAAAAAGTCGCAGTATTGTAGGCTATGTCCTTAGAAATGTCATAAAAAGTCATAATATAAGAATGTAATAAAAAGTCATAGTATAGCTTGTCACTGAAAAAAATGAAAGCCATTGTTTAGTATGTCATAAAAAAAATATAGCATATCATAAAAATGTAAATTAAATAAAGTCAAAATAAGTAATTAAAAATCATAATAATGTCATAGTATAATGTCATTAAAATGTCATACAATAATTATAGCAATGTTATAAAGAATATAGTTTATTCAGGGTATCCGCGGTGCCTTAAAAAGTATTAAAAAAGTATTATCATGACTTTACTAAGTCTTAAATTTTGAAGGTATTTTTTCTGAATTCGCTGTCCAAGAGTTTGAATCCTAAAAACATTGTGAACGTGTAAAAGTGTATTCGTTTCCTTAAAAAACAAAGATGAACCTGTACATAAAAAACTACGCTATTGTGGGTGCGTTCGTAAACCGTCTCTGAGAGCGCCAGAGTGCACTCGGAAATTCAAAAAGTACGGTCTGGCACTCCCAGTGCCTATTATGAACGCACCTATGTCACATGATGCTCTCAGCGCGAAAAAACAGAAGAGAAGGCTGTGAACGGTCATGGGGAAGTGCGAGTTTGCGGAGTCCTGGCTTGACATGCCGGACTTTAAAGAATGGCTGCAGCCAGTGGAGGGGAATACCAAGGAGGCATATTGTACACTGTGCAAGAAGAGGATTAACATCGTGTCTATGGGAATTAAGGCATTAAGGTCCCACATGTGTTGTGCTAGCCACAAAGCCGCTGCTAGCCGCCGAGAGCGGCAGCTCTCCATTGCTGCTTTCTGTGCACTACCACAACCTAGTGCCGTCACACTACCACCGGCAGCCGCACCTGAACCTAACTTTATGGCTATGACCTCGGCTCACTCTGCCTCCGCATTTTCTGCCGACATCAGGGTGGCGCTGGGCGGCACGGCAACGCTGCGTGCAGAGCTGTTGTGGTGTCTCCACACAGCGGAGAAACACCACTCGCTGAACAGTAACGAAAACTTGGCTGACGTTTTCAGGGCCATGTTTCCCGATTCAGACAAAGCCAAGACTTTTGCTTGTGGTAAGGACAAATCTGGTTACATTATACGATTTGGCTTAGCACCATACTTCAAGCAGGAGCTCATCAACACAATCAACAAGGCTGGGCAGTTCGTCTTAATGTTTGATGAGTCGCTCAACAAATCTACAAAAAAGAAACAACTTGACGTCCACATCCGATTCTGGGAAGATGACCGTGTCCAATCTAGGTAACCCCTGTTTAATACTATACTATATAATCTATACACTATATATTTTTTTCAACCTGCACGCACCTGTGTGTGTGCGTGTGAGTGACACATTAATAAATATCTCTGTCTGTCCGTCTGGCTAGGTACCTTGGTTCCCAATTCTTAGGACAGGGAACGGCTGACGACCTGCTACATCACATTAAAGTAAGATAATTTACTAGCATTTCATTTTAAATTTTTGATACTTATGGACAATCGTGTGGCTAAAGTGTAGATTAAGAGACGTCTGTCGCAAGTGACTCAAAACAGGTTGAGGGATTGGTTGTCTGTAAGGATAAACTTGTATAAATGTGACACAGTGGTGTGAGGTTACTGTTATGTGGATCTGAGATTTGTGTGTGTTTGTGTGCATGCTTGCGCGCACACATGCATGTGTGGTTGCTGTGGGTCCTTTGATTAGCAAATTGTCTTCAGTATTCTTGGGGAGTGAGGTTGGCTGACCAGGCTAGCTGTTCAGTTTAGCTTAAATGGCTTGGAAGTAATTGGAGTACATTACCTAGATGTACAGTGAATAACATGCATATATGTTTGTTAGTACCACTTGTTTGTTTCATTTATAAAAACATATAAGATTACTGGTATGCTGATATTATAATTTTTGCTTCAGGAATTTGGACACCAAAACATTGTATTTCTTATAACCATTTTACATATAATAATTAGTGAAAATTGGGCTATAGTTAATATCTTACTGAATGCCAGTGTATTTCAAAAATAAACATTCAAGGAATATTGCCAATATACTTGTTGTTGTGTTTATTCCGAGGAATGTGTTGCAAAACTGAATATGAAGCAGCTTCTCTCTATCAGTATGGACGGCCCAAATGTCAATTTGAAGTTTGCAGACCTCCTCCAGACGGAGCATGCTGAACTGTATCATGCTCATCTGGTCAATGTTGGAAGCTGTGGGCTTCACACGCTCCACAACGCAATGAAGGCAGGTTTTACCATGTGGCAAATGGACAAGCTCCTTCCAGCACTCCATTACCTCTTCCACAATGTTCCAGCCAGGAGGGAAGATTTTACTGCCTTGACTGGGTCCACCTCCTTTCCACTACCATTCTGTGGCCACAGGTGGGTTGAGAATTGTTTGCTATACATATTGCGACAGGATTTGGCCCGAAATTTTTGTGTTTTTATGTGGCAACAATAAAGTGAAATGACAGTTAAAATTGGAGTGACCTGACATTGTCCATTTTTGCATAGGTGGATTGAAAATGTCCCCGTGGCAGAGAGGGCAGTTCAAGTGTGGCCAATGGTCAGGTTGTATGTGGGTGCTGTCAGGCAGAAGAAGCTCCCAAACCCCAGTACTGCCTCTTATGATACAGTTGAGGCAGCACAAGCAGATCCTCTAATGATTGCCAAGCTCCAGTTCTTCCTGGCGATATCCAGGACATTTAGCCACTTTCTGACCAACTATCAAACCAATGAGCCAATTCTGCCCTTCTTTGCCAACGATTTGAGTGAGCTGCTGAAGGTAATCTCAAGTCACTTGAGATTAGAAAGAATTAGTAAAAAGAATTATCTGTTTAAAGTCCCAGTCGGCAACATTTTTTTGATCATATTCACCGAAGCCGACACTATGCTCCGATAGAACAACATAAATCATCTGGTTTTAGAAAAAAAGCGTGCCTCTATGTGCACCTAGAGCCTGTTGTTTGTTTTGCAAAATATCAACAAAGCCCAGGAAAAGAAGGAAAAAAGAAAGATAGCGACGGTGCCCGTGATAAAACCAGAGTTAACATTGCACCCGCGTTTCAAAGGGTGGTGTGATCTAAGGGGTTTCAAAGAGCACGAAGTCGAGGGGAAGGAGCTCGGTGGTCGTGAGGGAGGAGCGTGAGAGTTGTAAACATTCAAAATCTGACAGAGTGCCCTCGATCCGCCGGACTTGCCGACTGGGACTTTAATGGTAGGATAGTAGGATGGTTCCATCACTGATTACTTGTTATATCCTTTTAAGAGTCTCCTGTGGCGGTTTGTAAAGGGAGAGCTCCTGCAAGACACCACTCCGCTGAAGCTTACTAAAATTGACGTTGCTGATGAGGTGAATAGGGTATCCTACAAGAATGTTGACGTAGGACTGGGTGCTGAATCTGCCATCAAGGTAATTTTGTTATTGTCTATTTTCTTTTCAGGGATGTATGTATGGATTTTTGCTTTCTGTACACCAATACAACTAGTACAATTTTTACATTTTATTCTGCTATTTGTATTATTAATAATAATAATATTTGCCGAGTCGGAGAAACTTTTTTTAGACTATTAAGCTTACCTTCTTCATCATTTACATTCTATGTTTAAAGTCTATGTTATATTTGTCATGCACTTCAGAGCAAGCCAGGAAGCAGGGTAGGTGAGCTTTCAGTTCTCACCTTCAGGAAAGAGTGCATGCAGGGCCTGATTAAAATCGTTCAGAAAGTGCAGGAGAAAAGCCCCCTGAAAATTCCAGTGGTCAGGGCCATTGGATGTCTGGACCCCAGGAGCATGCACAGAGATGCAGAGGGGTGCCTCACAAAGATGAAGACTGTAGTACGAACAATGCTGCAGGACAAGCAGTTGGCAGGAGGCGTCTCTGCTGGTAGGAAAAACATAGGGAGAGTAAAAGTTGAGACGTTATCACAAAATTTAAATATCAAAGGGCAGTGCCAGATGCAATGTATGTAAGACCTAACCTCCTGCCTACACAGGGGAGAGATTTCAGGATAATCTAAACTTTTTTCAAATGCATCCATATGAAATAAACACAGAAGATATCTACAATACATTGTTTACATTTTGTATGTGTACAGACGCTGTGCTGTGTATTTGTCCAATTAAAGATGAATAAAAGGACTGACTGAATTAAATGTATTTATTATTCTATTAGTAACTTTTTTTTTTTTTAATTTCTATTATTCCAGGTGATGTAATCATACAACAGTTCCAGAGCTTTCTCTCACTTGAGGCAAGAGACGAGGGATTCCTCTCCTTTCAGCCACTGAAGGAGTGACTTGATGTCTTTCTGCATTCAGCCCTCAGCAAGTCTTACCCACAGCTATCCAAGTTTTCTCAGAGCCTTCTACTTCTGTCCCATGGACAAGCAACGGTGGAAAGAGGGTTCTCCATCAATAAGGAGGTTGAAACGTGCAACATCCTTGAAGCATCGATGGAAGCTTTGAGGTTGATATGTGACAAGATTAGTGTCTGTGGGGGTCTTTTGAAGGTACCTCTCACAAAGGACCTCATGGCTTCAGTGGCCTCTGCAAGGTCAAGGTACAGGATTTACCTGGAAGATGAACAGAAGAAGAAACAGAGGGCCACACAGGACCTCAAAAGAAAAGCAGTGCAAGAGGAGATAGAAGACCTGAAAAAGAAAAGAGTGGTTCTGACAGAGGTGTGCAGCTCCCTCCAAACAGATGCTGATGAGTTAGCAGAGCAGGCAGAGGGGAAATCTGGGACATTAATGGCGCAACTGATAACAAAGTCCAACACCCTGAGAAGAAGACGTAAAGAAAAACAGAACGAACTGGTCCAACATGAGAAGCTGCTGGAAACAAAATCAAATGAGCTGAGGCACATGTCATGACTGTCCTGATTGTTGTTTTTTGAGAGTGGAGCAATGTTTTTTTTTTTTTTTTTAAATAAACTTTGCCCTTGAGTCCCAGCCTATTTTGAATTCTGTTGTACCATAGTGGTCTGTAGTCTTTATCACAAACTAAAACTGTTAAAAAAAAGTTAAAAGTGTCACTGATTTAAATGTTGCATATTGAAGTGGCGGTGAGGTATTCAAAAATATTGGGATGGTCTTGAAAAAGTCTTAAAAAGGTATTGAAATTAGCTTCAGGATTCCTGTATATACCCTGTTATTACAGTATGTCATAAAAGAAGCATAAAAAAGGGTAACATAGTTTGTCATTAAAATATCATAATAAAAAATAATATAGTATGTAAAAAAAATATGATAAAAGTCATTGTATAGTATGTCAAAAAATCCCCCAAAAGTAATAGAATAGTATATCATGCAAATGTAATAAAAAGTCATAGAAGAGTGTATCATAAAAATGTAATAAACAGTTATATTATAGTGTTTTATTAAAAATGTCATAAAAAGTCAGTTTAGTATGTCATATAAGAAAGGTCATAGTACAATTATTAAACATCTAATTTAAAAATCTAAATATAGTATGTCATAAAAAGCCATAGCTAGTAACTGAAAAAAGTCACAGCATGTCATTAAAATCATAAAAAAGGTCATAGTGTAATGTCATTAAAAATATAATAAAGGGGGCGCTAGAGAGCCCGAACAAGATGGCAGCATAGCGTGACAGCTCCCTGCAACTTCGCACAGAAAACTGCCCCGAACCTCTGTAAACCTGGTCAACTACATGAAACAAAGGATGTCTCAACCCCAAGCAGCAAAGGAGTGCGTAATCTTCTCGAACGCTCGCCAAACAAACACACGAAGCAGCACGAAGACGGCGACTCCGATTCCAACTCCGGTCAAGAATGTTGTAGCTAGCAACACTGCTAATGTAGCCAGCAACATGGCTAATGTCGCCGACGTGCTATGTGAGCTCAGATCACTCCTCTCCGAGTTCAGTTCGAAGCTGGACGGAATTAACAACCAACTGGGGGAGCTGAAGCATTCTATGTCAGTGATGGAGAATAATTTAGGTGACATTAAACGAGATGTAACAGCTAATGAACAACGAATCGAGGAGGCCGAAGTCCGCATAGCCGCTACAGAGGACGCACTGGACAAGACCGAGACGGCTCTGGCTAAAGCAACAAAGCGGCTCACATACCTGGAAGAAAAGACCGAGGACTTGGAAAACCGCGGGAGGAGGAAGAATATCCGGCTGTTTGGTCTTAAGGAGGGAGCTGAAGGTACGCGTCCTCTTTTGGACTTTATAAATGATATGCTACCCCAGTGGCTCGACACTGAAACCGACAGAGCATTTACGCTGGAAAGAGCCCACCGTACCCTGGCTCCAGCAGTTCCCAACCAGAACCGAGCTGTCCTCCTTCGCTTTCTCAACTACCAAGATAAGGAACACGTCCTACGCGCCACAAGACAGCGGGACATCACACACGACGGATCCAAACTCGCATTCGTCCAGGATTTTTCAGCGGAGACGATCAGACGAAGACGGGAGTTCAACGCTGTAAAAAAACTGTTTGTTGACATGGGGACCTTCCGAGGATTTCACCTCCAACCGTGCAGGCTGAGAGTGCTACACAACGGGAGGATCCAGATGTTTTCCTCCCCTCAAGAGGCTGAGGAATTCTACCGCAAAATCTCCGCCAAATAGCCTATACATGACCAGGTTTGAATCGCTTCCTATACATATATAGGGGTGAGTGCAGTGACTTTTGTGCAGAGAAATAGGCTCAGCACCGGGCTCGGCGGTGGTCACTTAAACCAATTTGCTCTACAACAGTGGGAAATATGAACAATTAACAGCAGGGACATACAGGTTATAACAAACAGAAATTTTACAAATTTTTCATTTTATTTTATATGATTTATTTACTCTTCCGCGAACACTTGCAGTCTATGTATATGATTGTCACTTTATTTTGGATGTGAAAAAAAAAAAAAAAAAAAGCATGAGAGGAACGGCATTAACATGGGAGCAGCATGTGTATAGGCTTCGATTTGAAGCACACACTGCCTTTTTTTCATAATATGTGTATAAAAACCATGCTATATTTATTATTTACTTAAATATTTTTTATTTCATTTTTACCTGCATATTTGCTGTGAATTAAGTACCACCCAAGAAAGCTAAGCCTAAACTCTTTTCTGGCCTGCTCTCCTGAACAGAGATGCACTTTTTCTAAACAAGATGTGCGTTGTTGACGGATAATTGTTACTTGCCGGTCAACTTGACGGTGTTACCTGTTCCAGTGGGGTTGCCTTGTCGTTTGGGGACTAGGCTGGGGTTTTGGGGAGGTGGGGAGGGGGTAGGTAGAGGGGGCCCCTCATGCTCTACCTATGTTACATTCTCTTCCACTAGTTTGTTAGTTTTATATTGTTCTTCCCTTTACTTTTACTGTACCATGGTCACACAAAACCAATATAACATGCAAAACCCGGTATGTCTAGTACACTTAATGTAATAACTTTCAATGTCAGAGGCCTTGGCCACCCAATTAAGCGGAAGAGAGTTCTTACATTCTTAAAAAAGGAAAAAGTAGACATAGCTTTCCTTCAGGAAACTCATCTGTCCAATGAGGAGCATAAAAAACTCAAGAGAGACTGGGTCGGGCAGGTTTATTTTTCTAGCTTTACCAGCAATAAAAGGGGAACAGCAGTACTCATTCATAAAAAAAATACCTTTCATATTCAAGGAACAATATAGTGACAATGAGGGCAGACACATACTAATTCGGGGGATGCTATATGGACAAGAACTAACATTGCTGAATGTATATGCACCAAATGAGGACAACCCCAAATTCATGATGGATATGATCACCTTATTTAATCAATATAATACAGACTTAGGAATAGTTGCCGGAGATTTCAATTGTTGTATGGACAGTAACTTAGACAAATCCTCAACCATACTGTCTAATCCCAATGCTTCTAAAACTCTGAGGTTAGCCTCGGTTGATGTAGGCCTGGTCGATATCTGGAGAGAACTTAATCCTACAATAAAAGACTATACTTTCTACTCGGCTAGACACAAATCATACTCTCGAATAGATTTATTTTTTTTTACCTCAGGATCATCTCTCATCTGTAGTTTCATGTGATATAGGCCCCATTCTTATATCGGATCACTCACCAGTTTATCTGCGGTTATCCCTTCCCCAGCAGACATATCAAGCTAAACAATGGAGGTTCAATGCCTCACTCCTTACAGATTTTGAAGCTTGTAATAATATTAGAAAATGGCTAGAACAGTACAGACAGGATAATGCATCCTCCCCAGTTACCCCGGCAGTGATGTGGGATGCAGCTAAAGCAGTAATTAGGGGCCAGCTGATCTCTTACACATCTGCAAAGAAAAAATCTATCATTAAACAAACAGAACAACTTAAGAAAGAGTTAATACATTTGGAACAATGCCATAAACAATCTCCTACAGAGGAAAACTTGAAAAAACTAAATGCAGTCAGAACTAGTCTCAATCTCATTCAAACAGAGCATATCAAAAAACTTCTGTTCTTTACTAGACAGCAATATCATGAATATGGTAATAAGCCAAGTAGACTTCTAGCCTATCAACTCAAAAAAGAACGTACAGAAAATACAATAAAGTGTACACGCAATGCAGCAGGCCAGTTGAAATATGATACACAATCAATTAAGTCCTCATTTCTTGATTTTTATACACAGCTCTATGCGTCAGAAAATCCCTCCGAAACGGATATTAAGAGATTTTTGGAAAGAGTATCCCTACCCTCTATTTCAGAGGACGAAAAGGAACAATTGAGTGCTCCGTTCACCCCAGAAGAGGTGCTACAAGCAATTAAGTCTATGCCCTCTGGAAAAACCCCAGGTTTAGATGGGTATTCTATAGAATTCTATAAGGCTTTTTGGCCACAAATCCAGCCACTTTTTATGCCCATGGTAACAGATTTTTTTGAAAATGGCGTTCTTCCTGACACTATGAAGACAGCAATAATATCATTAATACATAAGAAGGACAAAGATGCTGCTGAATGCGCATCATTTCGCCCAATTTCATTACTTTCAGTTGACTTTAAGATATTGTCAAAATTAATTGCACACAGACTAGAAGACTTGTTGCCCCAGATTATTAACTCCGACCAGTCCGGCTTTGTGAAAGCACGCTATGCATCTGACAATATCCGGAGGCTATTAAACATAATTGACCACTCGACCCTACACAATACAACAGCCCTACTACTTTCGCTTGACGCAGAAAAAGCGTTTGATAGGGTCGAGTGGTCATATTTGTTTGCTGTTCTGGAGAAATTTAACCTTGGTTAAAAATGTATTGGGTGGGTTAGAACTATGTATAGCGATCCGCAAGCCCAAATATGTATAAACGGTACCCTTACTGAAAAATGTAATCTGTTTAGAGGATGTCGCCAGGGATGCCCTTTATCTCCATTTCTATTTAATTTGGCAATTGAACCACTAGCGGAAGCTATACGGGCTGATGAAGAAATTGCTGGTATCAATATTGGGAAAACAAAGAACAAAATTTCACTATATGCTGATGATATAATTCTTTACTTAACCAGTCCAGAACAATCAATCCCAGCGGTCCTAGACCTTATTACTGAATTTGGAACAATATCAGGCTATAAAGTCAATTTGACAAAATCCAATGCTTTATTAATTAATTCATCAGTTTCCAACAGACTCAAGGCCATCTCACCGTTCACCTGGGCTCAGAACAGTTTTAAATATCTTGGGGTGAATGTGGCTTCAAAACTTAAAAATCTTTACCTCATAAATTATGTTCCATTGCTTAAAAAGGTTAAGGAAGAATTAGAACATTGGAAAATGCTCCCTATCTCATTTCTCGGACGAATCAATGTAATTAAAATGAATGTCCTGCCCCGCTTTAGTTATTTATTTCAGTCACTGCCCTGTTACTTGGATAAAACATTCTTTAAATCTATAAACAAAATTTTGACCTCTTTTATCTGGAAAAATTCCTTGCCAAGAATAGCTTTTAAAACTTTAACAAAGTCCAGAGAGAAAGGGGGACTGGTATTACCAGACTTGCAGATGTACTATTGGGCCGCCCAGACAAAGGGCTTGATTAGCTGGGTGCAAAGACGTAACAATGCACACTGGATAGACATAGAAGAAGAACTCTGTACTCCCATTTCTACAACCTTGCTACCATTCATTAACAATATAAATGCACTACACCAAATAACAAAAACATATGTAGTTTACAACACTCTTCGGGCTTGGCAAGATGTATATACGTTTTGTGGGAATTTTGGCAAAATCTCCAGGCTCTCTCCCTTATCCTTAAACCCAGATCTGCCACCATCAATTGGTAGCTCCTTGTTTGCAAAGTGGAGAGACAATGGTATACATCAATTCCAACATTTGTTTGCTGAGGACACACTCAAGTCCTTTATAGACTTAATGTCAGAATACGAAATCCCGAAACAGGACTTTATAAATACTTACAAATTCGCCATCTAATAAACACTCTAAAAAAGGAAAAACGCCTGTAAATGGTAAATGGCCTCATTTATATAGCGCTTTTCTCCAAAGCGCTTTACAGGAATGACTGTCACTCACCCATTCACTCACACATTCACACACTGACGGCGGAGTCAACCACGCAGGGCGACAGCCAGCTCGTCAGGAGCAATTGGGGTGAGGTGTCTTGCTCAGGGACACCAGGCACTCAGCTAGGAGGAGCCGAGGATCGAACCAGCAATCTTGCGGTTGCCAGCCGAACGCTCTACCTCCTGAGCTAAACCCCCCCTGTCTTTGGAGCTGACAAATCTTGAGGAGATTTTGGTGAAATCCACATCATTAAAAGGAAAAATCTCTGTAATTTATAGTACTTTGTTGAACCATTACAGCTCTTCCTTGACCCCACTTAGGAATATATGGCAGAAGGATATGGGATGTGCATTTGATGAAGATCAATGGGATACCATATGTCAAAATGTTTTCTCCTCACTGTCGTGTAATAAAATAATCGAACAAAATTATAAATTCATACACAGGATGTACCTTACTCCACTCCGCTTAAGTAAAATGTTTCCCAACTCATCCCCTAGATGTCATCGATGTAAAACATGTATAGGTTCAATTATGCATGTCTTTTGGGAATGCAAGGAATTAAAACATTTCTGGAAAGCGGTACATGATCTAACTGTTAAGGTTGTGGAAACCCAGCTGGACCTTACACCAACTTGGTACCTCTTTGGTACGGAATTGGACAAGACACTGGACATCACACGCAGGAAGAGGATTATCATAATGTCCTATATAGCAAAGAAGTGCATTTTGCTCAACTGGAATCAACAAAGACCCCCATCATTTAATCTGTTTAAACAAATCTTAAATGAAACTTTAAGACTGGAACAACGCACATACACTCAGGGGGAATAAGGGGGATGCCTTCCTGAGGATATGGGAACCGTTTATGGACCTCTGACACTATCATACCATAATAGGGTTTGACATGCCTACATAACATCCATAAGGATGAACTGTGAACTGTGACCATGGACTGATCTGATTTGATTTGCTGTATTTTGTTGTTATTGTTTATTTTGGCCGTTTGTTTTTCTTCCCTTATTTCTTTGTTTGATTGTCTGTTATGTCACTTAAATGTAAAAAATAAATAAAAAGATAACTGAAAAAAAATATATATATAATAAAGAAATAATAGCAATGTCATAAAAGAGTCATAGTATAGTATGTCATAAAGACATTAAAATGTCATAAAAAGTAATATAGTATGTACAAAATGTAATAAAAGTATATTGTATATTATGTCTAAACTTCCTCAACAAGTTATGTAATAGTATATTTTAAAAATATAGTAAACGTAATTGTATATCCTAAAAATGTAATAAAAAGTGTGTTTGCTTTCTCATCTGTGTGTGACCAGGTAGTGGGGGCCATGGGGATCACGGAAGTCGAGGGAGAAGACGGCACCCTCAACCTCCTTTTGAAGGATGAGCGCGTCCTCCAAATTTCAGAGGCTCTCTGGTCACCAATTGAGGCACAGATGGTGATGCCGCCTTTGAATGTTCAGATCACAGTCACCGGTGCAAAAGTGACAAATATTGTTAAAATTGTATAGATTACTTTTGTTTTTCAGTTTTGCTTATTGTTCACTAAGTTCTTAATACATCTTGTTGTTTGTTACTGTATATTGTTTCTCCCTGTTAAGTCATATTTCAATTCACTGTTTTTTCTGTTTGATTTAGTTAAATTGTCAAATAAAATGTCCTAACTTGTTGACGTTGTGTCATTTACACCATATTTGAGATGTTAAAAGCTATTTGAATATCAATTTTGACTTAGCCTATTATCTTATTAGCAGACATCTCCAATCCTGCTCCTGGAGGGCCGCTGTCCTGCATATTTTAGGTTTCTCCCTGTGCCAACACACCTGAGTCTAATGATGTGCTTGTTATCAAGCACCTGAAGCTTGTCACAGGTTTGATAATCATTAGACTCAGATGTGTTTCAGCAGGGAGAAAACTAAAACATGCAGGGCAGCGGCCCCCCAGGAGCAGTATTGGAGTGAACACATTTTTGCATTACCTCAAATAAATTCATACACATAATCAATATCACACAAGAGAGTGAGTGATGTAGTGATTATCATCTAACTTGTACAGCAATCAAGTGCAGCCCACACTTAACCCCCCCTTTTACTGCTGCAGTTACAATTGTTGAGTGGCAGGAAGTGGGTCAGACTAAATCAGGGAGATCTGTATAATATGTACATTTATCATTTATTGTGCAACCAGTGAAACAAGATTATATTGTTGATAAGAAAAAAAAAGTAAAAGTGATGCCAAGGAGTCCTAAAGGTGATGTTACCATGTGAATAGATAAGATAAGACAAACCTTTTTTGATCCCCAGATGAGAAATGTGTTTGTTACAGCAGCACAAAGAAAGCAACAGTACACATAAATGAATAAATAATTAAATTAAATAGAGAAAGAAGAATACATAATAACAGGTATGTCAAAAAGTAAACTAAACTAATAATATAACTAATAATATAATAAAAAATATGTGTTAACGTTACCTAACTTAAGTAAGCTAGGCTAATTACAGTTTTTCTCCATTGGTTTGGCTCATTTCTTGAAACAGAAATTACATTCTCAAAACTCTAAGATCATTTGGCAAAACAGTCTTACAGTTCAGCACAACACCATAGTTCTCTTGCAAAAGCTCATATCTCTCCCAAAACTGTTCACTCATGCTTCTAAACTAAATTCCTTTCCCATATAAATAGTCAGTGCCCCCAAAAGACAAAAGATCCTTCTCAATTGCTTTGGCTCATTTCTCGAAACAGACCGGACGTTACACAAAGTAACTTCCATACATCCGAGTTAAAGTAAAAGAAAATGTATACAGCTACAGCACAATATACTGTAATATAAACACATAAACAAAAAACAAGGAAAATTATATGTAGCCTACAGTGCTGTAAATAAAGCGAAGAGATTCAAAACCAACATTTCTTTACTGGTCGCTGTCCTCACCCTCCCTCTCCTGGCCACCATCCTCGCCCTCCTGGCCGTCCTCTTCACGCTCCTGGCCATCCACACGGTGCTGTCTGTTTGGCCACAGATTCTCGTCCACATCACAGCGTATAATCTCCCTTGCGATGCAACGATGGAAGAAAAACGGCGTGCATGTCCCAACTATCCCCTGCACTGATCTCCTGTAATGTCTTCACACGCAGCGTCCATTGCATGGAGCAGGGACCTCTGATTTTGAGCGTGATGCTCATACACTCTCCACCTCCAAGTGGAGAAAAATTCCTCAATAGGATTGAGGAAAGGAGAGTACGGTGGTAGGAACACCATGACCATCCTTGGATGAGTAGTGAACCAGGCCCTGATGAGTGGGCCACTGAGGAAATTCACATTGTCCCACACAATTACATAGTTTGGTAGGTGAGGCCCTACGAGACCTCTCTCATTTTCAGGGATCAAATCAGAATGAAGGCGGTCCAAGAAGATGAGGAGCTTCTATTGTATGGGCCCAGACTGGGGATGTGAGTGGCCACTCCATTCTCAGAAATGGCAGCACACATAGTTATACGCTGGCCTGGGACATCCACCGTGGCCCGGTGGCCAATAATATTACGGCCACGTCTTCGGCCCTTGCCCAGGTTGAAGCCAGCTTCATCCACAAACACGAGGATGTGAGGGGTCTCGTTTCCCTCCAATGCCATTATTCTCTACAATAGAGTAAAAAAAAAAAAATTCATCAAATCAGTCATACAGAAGAGTCATACACTTGAGTAACAGAAAATTACATAGGAATGTTCTATGTTCTCCTCCACAAGTTAAATATACTACTGGCCACTACTCCAGTGGTTCCAAACCTGGGGTACATGTACCCCTAGGGATAGGCCTACGCAGAGGTACTACAGAGGGTATTTGAGAGAAAGGGGAGGGGGAAATCATCAATGACTAGACATACTGAAATGTTACAGTAATACCCACAGTATTAGATAGATCTGCTTGGGAGGCACTAGTTGCAGCTCCTTGACCCCTTTTCTTACCGTATGTTATATTCCTCAAAATAAGGATTATAATGATAAGCTGCAGTTTTCTGTTGCAGTTTTTAGGCAAAATGTTGAAGTCAGATAAAGCAAATACTTGGATTCAGACACCAGGTAAAGGGGGTACTGAAGCCAAAAAAGTTTGGGAACCACTGCTTAATTGTAAAAAGGTTATAATGATAGACAACCAGGGACTGACTTACATGTACATACTGGTACCGCAGCTCTTTCACTCTATCAGAGCTCCTCTCAAATGGTACCCTGTAAAGTTGCTTCATGGTCATCTGATGCCTCTTCAATATCCGGTCTATTGTGGAGATGCTTATAGAGTTGACATTTTGGAATATGGCATTGTCTTCTATGATAGCAGTGCGGATCTGTCTCAGTGTGATGGCATTATTTGCCCTCACCATGTTACAGATATCTTGTTCTTGTCGGTCATTGAGAAGTTTTCTTCTGCCACCCGTGCGAGGTTGTCGTCCAATCCTAGACATACAATTCAAAGGACAACACTGCATTACCATTCATAATGTATGCCTTATTTATTACTTACAGAATGAGTTACCAATGTAATTGCATTGTTGTTTTAATTACAGTAACTTTACCATAATTCTAATGCATCACTGCACAGTGATCATGTATCATCAATAATTCGATATAATATTCGATCCAATATTTTTCTTGTCATTTTTAGTGTCATAACATCCCATTGAGGTAAGATATTACTGTAGGACACACACACACACACACACACACACACACACACACACACACACACACACACTCTAAAGGAATAGGTAAATGAGTAAATAAATCCATCTCTTGCTTTATGCACAGTGTCCTGTCTTATTCAACATATAATTTTCCATCATTGACTGAGTACATACCTGTTTTCCCTGCGAAAGGTTTGGAGGATGGAGGAGACTGTAGAGCGGGGCACATTAGGCTGCACTTGGCGACCTGCCTCTGCCATTGTGAGGCGATGGTTGATTACATGGTCTATAAGTTTGGCCCGAATTTCATCCGGGACAGCATGGTGTCTTCGTGCTCCTCGGCCTTTTCCCCCTATTCTACCACCACGCACCCTTACTCCTCCTCCTCTTCTTCTTCTTCTTCCTCGAGCAGGCAGTTGCCATTGTTCATTTACTTGGTCAGGTGCCTCCATGTTCAGAAATTGTACTAGTCCTGGTCAAGCTCTATATATAAATGTTTGGCAGCATTCACAATCATGGACAGCACCTCAGGTAACCAAACATGTTGTTTGATTGGTCATCTGAGATGAGTGAAACTCCTCCCTCATTAGTCAAGTTCTATTTTCACCTGACTGTCAATTAATCAATTTATCAAATGTTCCAAGAGATTCATATATGGTATTCATGGTATTATATTCTTGACTAATTTGACAATTGATCAGACTATTGTGCAAGTGATGACTTACACAATGAAATGATGCTGACATGTTTTGCAGAGAACAACCATTAGACTGAGAATCGACAATCAGTTTAGATCAACAAGATGAATTAACTTGGAAATTGTGCTAAATGTAGGCTACCTGTACTTAATCATTGGCAAAGATGTAATGAGATATTGAGACATGTACTAAGACAATTGCAATTTGATGAAATTAATGAGAAATGCAATTCTGTTGTGGACAATTGCCAAGTGGTTTGGAGATTTGTCCATGTTGGTTTGAGAATGTAATTTCTGTTTCAAGAAAAGAGCCAAACCAATGGAGAAAAACTGTAATATAATTACGATAAAGGTGCTTAGCCTATAATTTTTAATAGTTGCTTATTTAGTAACCAGGGAGCGAAGTTACCCATTCATAGTACTAACAACACATGTTACAAGTTGACTCCGAAATTAACGTTACGGTGTACCAACGGTTATTTACATCGGATATCAGCATTAACCAGAACCAACACTGGAGTTCATCCATTTCTGGATAAATTGGTAAAAATATATTAAAAGTGATTTGGCTTAATCGTTATAGTTGCTGTCTTTGAGTTTAACGTGCGTTTGTGACTGTTGGCTAAATGACAATGTTGCGAAGCTAATGCCGGTCAACGGCTTTTTTTTTTTTTTTTATCGTTGCGCTGCTTGTCTTCAATACGGTAATACAGTAACATTAACTTGGCGAAACTGACGTTGTCTTACTTAAAATAAGGATTTTTTTTCGGTATTATATTTATAGAATACTTTGCCGGTGTTTATATGTCCAGTTATGAATATACATCATGTTAAAAAGTCAGTGTAGTGTGGTGACCTACCTTGTCAGTTCCTTGGAATGTTGTAGAATAACGGCTGGGCTGTCAATCAATTTATAGAGTATCATAACGGCTCTGTCTCGCGCACCTAGAATGCCTCGCACAGCTGTAACATCCTGAGGCAGACAGGGACATCATATGGAATGCATTGACACAAAGGACACACTCGTGGACATGCAGCGTAACATTTGTGTGTGTGTGTAGTGTGAGAGTTGGAGCATTTTAAATCAGACTATCAGCCTATCAGTTAATACAGAAGGCAATGGTCACAGTTTTTTGCCCTAATTACTCCAAGACTTTTCTCATTCATTGGTTGTGCATTCTTTGTGAAGAAGTGTACACATCAGTGAAAAGTTTAACCTTCATCAACTCGAATATCCAGTGGCAAATAGCTGAGAGCTCTCCCCTCCTCTCTCCTTTGACCACTTCTTATAAATCTGTTGACATACCCGTTATGTGACTTGTGTTTTATCTCTCCTTTAAACATCCCAGAACCAGGCTGACAGAGGAACAGGAAAGGAAGCATCAGAGGCAGTGCAGCAATCAGCATTCAAGTGACTCGGTGTACAGCTCATGGAGCCTGCTAACAACAGCGATTAATTAGTGTAGAGTTATGATTAGCATAATGCTTAAGTCTCTCCTGCTTCCTAGTGTTGCGCAGCCAGGTTTTCAACCTGCGCAAGGCTGAGAAAGAGCACTCGGATGCCGCAGGGAGGCTGACGGGGGGCGGATGGGAGGGGGTGCGGCCGCACCCCCTCCCTGCACCCCTAGTTCCAACGTCTATGGTTATGCATGTACCTATTTTTAATTTGTTTGGAAGTGCTATGCTAGGCAGTGGTAAGCTAGTGTTACAGTTTTTCTCTATTGGTTTGGCTCAATTCTTGAAACAGAAATTACATTCTCAAAATAACATGGACAAATCTCCAAACCACCTTGCAAATGTTCACAACAGAATGGCATTTCTCATTGATTTCATCAAATTGCAAATGTCTTAGTACATGTCTCAAGTGTCTTAGTGCATCTTTGCAAATGGTTATGTACAAGTACCCTAGAGTTAGCACAATGAGCATACATTTAGCACATTTTCCAAATGAATAGATCTTGCTGATCTAAGCTGATTAGTTGATTCTCAGTCTAATGGTTGCTCTCTCCAAAACATGTCAGCATGATTTCACTGTGTAAATCATCATATGCACAATAGTCTGTTCAACTGTCAAAATTAGTCAACATACTGTAGGCTAATACCATGAAAACCATATGAATTTCTTGCAGCATTTCATAAATTCATGACAGTAATTGACAGTCAGGTGAAATTAGAACTTGACTAACGAAGGAGGAGTTCCTACATCTCAGATGACCAATCAATCAGCTATTTAGCCACCTGACTGGTGCTGTCTATGATTGTGAATGCTGCCAAACGCGTATATATAGAGCTTGGCTAGGGCCTGTACCTTTTGCAGTATAAACATGGAGGTACCTGGCCAAGAAAATGATCATGAGCAACTCCCTGCTCAAGGAAGAGGAAGAGGAGGAAGAGGAAGAGGAGGAGGAGGAGTGCGGATGCGTGGTGGAATAGGCGGAAGAGGCCGAGGAGCAAGAAGACACAGAGTTGTGCCTGATGAAATTCGGGCCACAATTGTAGACCACGTCATCAATCATGGCCTCACAATGGCAGAGGCAGGTCGCAGAGTGCAGCCAAATGTGCCCCGCTCTACAGTCTCTTCCATTGTCCAAACATTTCGCAGGGAAAACAGGTATGTACTCCGTCAATGATGGAATTACTGTATAGGAGACATTACAGTAGCCTATATATAGTACTGTCCATACTGTAAAGCAAGACATGTATAAACTATTCACTCTGTGTGTGTGTGTGTTGTCGGGAGGCCTGCAGTACTGTACTGTAATACTGTAGCTTACAGTATCTCAATGTGATGTTATGTATGACACTTTAAAAATGACAAGAAAATACTGTAAATTGAAGGAAGGAAATTGGATATATTGATACAGTTTAGAGTAGAATTCCATTCACTGTGCAGTGTTGCATTACAGTTGTAAGTAAAACTTCAATGCATTTGTAAGTCATTCTGTAACAAATACATGACATATACATTGGAAGTTGTAATGCAGTGTTGTTCTTTTACTTCTATGTCTAGAATTGGGCGACAACCTCGCATGGGTGGCAGAGGAAAACTTCTCAATGAGCGCCAAGAACAAGAGATCTGTAACATAGTGATTGCAAATAATGCAATCACATTGCGACAGATCCGTGACACAATCCTTCTGGACAACGCTATATTCCAAAACATCTACTCTATCAGCATCTCTACAATAGACCGTGTATTGAAGAAACATCAGGTGACCATGAAACAAATCTACAGGGTACCATTTGAGAGGAACTCTGACAGGGTAAAAGAGCTGCGGTACCAGTATGTACATGTAAGTCAGTCATTGGTTGTTTATCATCGTAACCTTACAGTACTGTAATTACAGTAAGCAGTGGTTTCTATTTTTTGTTTTTGTTTTCAGTGTTCTCTTACTACTACAGCATCCAGCTTTACTGTATCTGACTGCAACATTTTGCCTATTCTGCAACAGAAAACTGTCTTCAGTATTTCTCTCTCCTCTTTGTGTCAAATACTCCTGCAGTACCTCCTATATCCCAAGTTTGGATCCACTGGAGTAGTGGCCAGTAGTAGGCTATATTGAACTTGTGGAGGAGAACATAGAATAGCCCAATGTAATTTTCTATTACTGTTCTGTATGACTTTATACTGTATGACTGATTTGATTTTTTTTACTCTATTGTAGAGAATAATGGCATTAGAGGGGAATGAAAGACCACACATCCTTGTGTTCGTCGATGAGGCTGGTTTCAACCTAACCAAGGGCCGCAGACGTGGACGCAACTTCATTGGCCACCGGGCCACGGTGGATGTCCCAGGCCAGCGAGGGGGCAACATAACAATGTGTGCTGCCATTTCAGAGAATGGTGTGGCCACACACATCCCCAGTTTAGGCCCGTACAATACCCAAAAGCTTCTCATTTTCTTGGAGCACCTATACACTGATCTGGTCCCAGAAAATGAGAGAGGACTGGAAGGGCCTCACCTCCCACACTATGTGATAGTGTGGGACAATGTCAATTTCCACCGAGGCCTGCTCATCAGGGCCTGGTTCACCAGGCATCCAAGGATGCTCATGCAGCTCCTACCGCCATACTCTCCCTTCCTGAATCAGATTGAGGATTTTTTTTCGCATGGAGGTGGAGAGTGTATGAGCATCGTGCTCAAGACCAGAGGTCCCTGCTCCATGCCATGGATGCTGCGTGTGATGACATTACAGGGGATCAGTGTAGGGGATGGTTGCGTCATTCACGCCGCTTTTTCCCTCGCTGCATTGCAAGGGAAAATATCCGCTGTGATGTTGATGAAAATATGTGGCCAATCAGAGCGCAGCGTATGGATGGTCAGGAGGATGAAGATGGTGGCCAGGAGACAGAGGGTGATGACAGTGATGACCAGTGAAAATGTCTCTTGTGAAACTTTGTTTACTGCACTATAGGCTTGGTATATTTTTTCTGGGGTTTTTTGTGTTCATATTTCATACATGTACAGAGAACTGTAGGCCTATACATTTTGTTTTTACAGTACATAATCTTGAGTTACTTTATGTAGGCTATATGTGAATAAAAATGGTTACAATTTCCTTGGCAATATGAGTGCAGTGTGTGTGATGTCAAACTTTGGAGGCTGCTCTTACTGTAAAGTCCTTTTCTTAGGTTTTATACGTCTCTGCCATAGTGACAAAACATCTAAGCATTTTGACTTGCAGTGCTCACAGAATGCCACAGGGATGATGCATTTTGGGGGCACTGACTACTTACATGAGAAAGAAGTTTGGTTTTGACACATAAGTAAACTGTTTTGGGAGAGATATGAGGTTCTGCAGCTCATCCATGGTGTTATGCTGAACCATCCAGTTTATTTTTGGTAAAAGCACTAAGTGAATGCAAATGAGCCAAAAGCAATTGAGAAAGATCTTTGCCATTTTGATGGTACTGACACTTTACATGGTAAAGGAATCTAGTTTTGAAGCATGTGTGAACAGTTTTGGGAGAGATATGCGCTTTTGCTAGTGAGCTGTAATGTTGTGCAGAACTGTAAGACTGTTTGGCCAAATGGTCTTATAGTTTTAAGAATGTAATTTCTGTTTCAAGAAATGAGCCAAACCAACAGAGAAAAACTGTAATATCTCACCGGTGGGACTAGGTTTAATGAAGGTGGATAATAAGTCTATATGCTAAACCTGAGTACTCAACTGTAATAGTGTTACTGTTAACATTTTCTATGACATTCTGCAATTGAATTATATTGTTGGTATAAATTGTAATTAAATTGTTACCAGTCTGTTTTACAATTGACAGGTGGGTTAGTTTATGAACACTCTCCAGAGTAGGGGCAGCTTCTCCTTAATACTGCTGTGAAATAGGTATAAGGAAATAGCCTGGTGTAAGCATAGGCAACGCACTAGACCACCCCCTTCAGGTGAACCGTGACAATTACAACCCTGGAGCCCTCACTGCCTCTCTCACCGTATAGTTTAAGGCCAAGTTGAATTGTGCAGTGGGGTCAGGACGTGACCCTGTATACCCTGCCGTCTGGAGATAATAGCTTTTAATAGCATTCCCCTACCATATGGTTGCTATGCACCCATTACATAAGCTAGCTCAGTATTGTCGTTTTAAAATTGCACATCGAAACTAAGCTGTAATGGGAGGTTTTTGGCTTGTAATGTGGGCATCTGATTTAACAGTAAGGTGCCAAGGGGCCTGTTGGCATTGCTTGAATTGACTGTGATGCTAATAGTTAAGCTACTAGCCTACCTGAGGACAATAGGCTAGTTGCTAAATCATTAGCATCACAAACTTGGATACATTGATAGAGAGTCAGGTGACGGCGCCTGTTATGATGACACATGATGTGAAACTTCTTTGTTTTCCTTTTCAGAATTGGCAAAGACACCCTGACTGATATCATCAAACACATTGAGGAGAATGGGGCAAGACCACTGTTAAGGAAGAAGCACG
This sequence comes from Eutrigla gurnardus, assembly GCF_963514095.1. NCBI lineage: Eukaryota > Metazoa > Chordata > Actinopteri > Perciformes > Triglidae > Eutrigla > Eutrigla gurnardus. Next base: position 1,285,613 of record NC_139918.1, read on the forward strand.
CACAGCCACGGCCAGCCAGATTCATCAGCCGTGAACATATTAACAGAGTTTTGAAATTTATAAAAAAAACTATGAAGAAGACAATGCCATGATGCTGCTTGGCCGGCATCCTGGGCATAAGGATTGGCATGTGAAGTTGCTGCCAACCCATGTGTCCAAGGCCTCAGTTTGGCGTCTCTACATGAAGTCTGCTAAGGAGCTTGGTATGTGTAAAAATTGATTTCGAATTGAGTGCTTGTAATGCAAAGCTATTTTTTGCAATTAAAGTATAATTAACCGTAAGTAAAGTCTGTTTTTCAGGTGAGCGTGCAGTTTGTAAATCAAGCTTCAAAGCACTGTGGAACCAGCTTCTCCCACACATCAGAAGCTACAGGCCATGTAGGGGAGACCGGGGATGGTTGTAACACTTTTTGTCTTAGCTCCTATAACTTAAAGAGGAGTGTTCATGGTAGGGCTCTCAAATTTAGACACAAAGTGCCCTCATTTGTCTACTACAAATAGAAATGCCTCCAACTCCTCCAACTATATCATATAATAAAATATTAAATCTCAAATGCAAGGAGTGCTATTGTTACAACCTACCCCACTACCGGGGTAGGTTGTAACACAACCCATGAATTGTAACAATAACGTTAAAGAATTAAAAACTGAGACCAAACCACAAAATATGCATTCATATAAATGTATTGTGCATGCAACACTAAAACAGCTCCCAGTGGTTTACTAAGTGAATGGGTAAATGAAAAAACATTCTCAGTGGCAACAAAGAACATAAATAAAACATGCTACTCATGAGAAAAGAAAACTACAGTGGGGGGTCAGAACAGTTGGCTGTGCACTTCGCATGGACAAGTTAGGATGCCTTTTCATAAAGCCTGAGAAACAGTCAGGACCTGCCATGCTGTTTTTATCCCATGACTGGGGATGTTTGATTTTGTACTCCACTGCAAGTTGGTATGCAAACTTCCTGACCTAAAAAAAAAAGTAATTACATAGTAATAGTAAGTTAGTTTGTTAGTTAGATGTACCTCATGCACCTATACAGAATTGATGCATACAGTACAAATTCATATTTAGAAAACACTAATCTGCACTTGTCAAATGCTTAGTAGGCCTTCCTCATGTGGAGCTAATTCATAGAACAAGTCCGCCGCCTCAGTCAAATATTCAGTCAACATCTCCTCTTGCTGTTCATCAAAGACTTTTTGACTGCTGTGATAGCCAACACTGGGCCGCTTTCTTGACCCTTGTTCTCTGAGGTCTTGCAATTTCTAGCAGTATCTGCTCACTGTCACATGGCAGATGGAGTAGTCTTTAGCAACTGACCGCACTGTCTTTCCCTGCCTCACTTCATCTGATGCAGCTTTAAGTACATGTGCAGACACACCTCTTTCCGTTTTCCGCACCCAGCGTCTTGGCATACTGAAAAGAGGGAGTAGGATAGAGAAAATATATAAGATGTCCTTACGGGGATGATTGTAACATTTTTTTAGAAGGTGTTACAACCCTCCCCACCCCTATCATCCATTGTTTAGCTAGTTGTACTAGCATGATAGCTTAAAATTAGTAGTTACACATGGAATTGATCACATAACTCTAATGACATCCCTTATTGGTGAAAGTGGTGTTGTTACAACCATCCCCTTGTTACAACCATCCCAGGTCTCCCCTACAGATCTCTGCTGGCAGTGCCAAAACAATAACGAGCAGCTGGTACGAAGTGCAAACCTCCCAGATGATAGAAAATCTGAAGTGGTCATGAAGCAAAAACGATCATCTTGCCCTTGTACAAAAAGAGAGGGCTGTGTACAATGGGATGACTGCTGCCTGCAGAAAGACATGTGCTGACTCCAAGTCCAAGTCTTTTGGACCCTCCCCATCAGCAAGCAAGAAGATCAGGATGCCTTACAGTTTTGATTTCACACAGCAGGTAATAAAATGCGTCTATGCCTGAAAAAATCTTTTAAAAAAATACAGCAGCTTGTGCCTGGTCTCGCACGGCAGCCTGTTGTCCGTGGAGAGACGCGCAACTTTGCCGCGAGCTGGAACCTGAGTTGGGGCTGCAGCTGGTCTGAGCGGCACGCAAGGTCCTGTTGTCCCACCGTTCTGGTGTTGGACGGGGAATCCGGTGCAGCTGTGGAGCGCAGATGATGAAGACGGTGATGATGATGATGATGAATGGCCCGGCCGGCTCGTCTATTATGTCTACTGCTGTGCGCCCTGACCCTGTTTTGTGATAGACATGCCTAAAATGTGCCAACAATTTCTATAGTGATATATCGGCATTATAATTATTATGACTATATGCACGCACAGCGCATGATGAGCGTGGTGGGAGCGGCGGCGCTGCTTCTGTCATTGGGTTGTCAAGTGACGAAACTTGCACTGAACCTCGCCTGGCGCATTAAAGGGGAGGAGAGGAGCTCATTTGATTGATGAAGATCTGAATCGGCTGTATTAATCCCAGTCCACGCCTCGTCTCCTCCTCGTCTCCCACTCACGCCTTCTTCTCCTCCCTCTTTCCCACTTGCGCGGGTGGGAGTGACGGGAGGATGCCTGCGCTAGCCTGCGTGGTGCACGAAATTTGCACACCCCGTCGGCGTGTCGCAGGTGTGCTGCGTGCTGACTGCACCTGGTCTACGAAACTAGGGCCCAAGATCTTTTTTCCTTCTTACGTTTTTTTTTTTTAATTGCGGTCCTTGCTGGCATCAGGTTGTGGAAAACAGCTCTCCTGAGAGTCATCTCAATATCCCACAGCTTGTTGGAATGGCATATGGCGTTAGTCAAGACCTTCGACTGGCAGAAGCATCTGAGCCCCTATTTCCAAAGGCTCCCACAGATCAAGAGTTATCAGCACTTCAGGTATTTATATTGAAACTTTAACATTGTGTACATCTCAAAAATAATTTCATGGACATGATGGTGTTTTATGAGAAAATAGTTTTTAAAATGTCCTGTTATGTGCTTACTCTGTCACAGCTTTGATGCCAAGAGCCCATGTGTAGTGCTTGCAAGAAGTCACTGTGATGCAGAACCTGTAGAATTTCAACTACTGCGCAATTCAGTGGTTCTGCCCCCTGTTGACAGTCTTCCTGTCCTGGCCCCACCTGGACTGAACTTTGACAGGCAGACTTATCTCTATTTAAAAATCAGGCCTTTCTGACGAGGCAAAAAGACCCAGCACCACGGGTCACGGCACAGAAGAGTGCACAGAAGAATGAGAAGAAGAGGATGCGGATGTCAACAAATAATTGGACTCTCCTTCACAGCCTATTGCTTGCTATGTTAGCACTTATGCACAGCCTCTCCCTCCCTCCAACCAGAGCCGGAACCTTAACATACACTCAACAAAAATATAAACGCAACACTTTTGTTTTTGCTCCCATTTTTCATGAGATGGACTTCAAGATCTAAAATTCATTCCAGATACACAATATTACCATTTCTCTCAAACATTGTTCACAAATCTGTCTAAATGTGTGATAGTGAGCACTTCTGCTTTGCTGAGATAATCCATCCCACCTCACAGGTGTGCCACATCAAGATGCTGATCTGACATCATGATTAGTGCACAGGTGTGCCTTAGACTGTCCACAATAAAAGGCCACCCTGAAATGTGAATTTTTTTGCTTTATTGGGGGTCTGGGGACTCAGAACTCAGAACCAGTCAGTATCTGGTGTGACCACCATTTGCCTCATGCAGTGCAACACATCTTCTTCGCATAGAGTTTATCAGATTGTCAATTGTGGCCTGTGGAATGTTGGTCCACTCCTCTTCAATGGCTGTGCGAAGTTGCTGGATATTAGTGGGAACTGGTACACGCTGTCGTATTCGCCGGTCAAGCACATCCCAAACATGCTCAATGGGTGACATGTCCGGTGAGTATGCTGGCCATGCAAGAACTGGGACATTTTCAGCTTCCAAGAATTGTGTACAGATCCTTGCAACATGGGGCCATGCATTATCTTGCTGAAACATGAGGTGATGTTCATGGATGTATGGCACAACAATGGGCCTCAGGATCTCATCACGGTATCTCTGTGCATTCAAAATGCCATCAATAAAATGCACCTGTGTTCTTCGTCCATAACAGATGCCTGCCCATACCATAACCCCACCACCACCATGGGCCACTCGATCCACAACATTGACATCAGCAAAGCGCTCACCCACACGACGCCACACACGCTGTCTGCCATCTGCCCTGAACAATGTAAACCGAGATTCATCCGTGAAGAGAACACCTCTCCAACGTGCCAGACGCCATCGAATGTGAGCATTTGCCCACTCAAGTCTGTTACGGCGACGAGCTGGAGTCAGGTCAAGACCCCGATGAGGACGACGAGCATGCAGTTGAGCTTCCCTGAGACGGTTTCTGACAGTTTGTGCAGAAATTGTTTGGTTATGCAAACCAATTGTTTCAGCAGCTGTCTGAGTGGCTGGTCTCAGACGTTCTTGGAGGTGAACCTGCTGGATGTGGAGGTCCTGGGCTGGTGTGGTTACACGTGGTCTGCGGTTGTGAGGCCGGTTGGATGTACTGCCATATTCTCTGAAACGCCTTTGGAGACGGCTTATGGTGGAGAAATGAACATTCAATGCACAAGCAACAGATCTGGTTGACATTCCTGCCGTCAGCATGCCAATTGCACGCTCCCTCAATGCTTGTGGCATCTGTGGCATTTTGCTGTGAGACAAAACTGCACATTTCAGAGTGGCCTTTTATTGTGGGCAGTATAAGGTACACCTGTGCACTAATCATGATGTCAGATCAGCATCTTGATGTGGCACACCTGTGAGGTGGGATGGATTATCTCAGCAAAGCAGAAGTGCTCACTATCACACATTTAGACAGATTTGTGAACAATGTTTGAGAGAAATGGTAATATTGTGTATCTGGAATTAATTTTAGATCTTTAAGTCCATCTCATGAAAAATGGGAGCAAAAACAAAAGTGTTGCGTTTATATTTTTGTTGAGTGTAGGACACAGAAGACTGAAGACACACAGAAGGCAGCAGTCTGGATGATTTTAAAGTCATTGATGTTCGCCTCACCTTTTCAGGAGAGCCAGCATTCCCCAGGGGGCAGGCAGCGATGAAATGGCAGTATAAACATCGTCCCCCCACCATCCGGCGATGCCGCTCAGCAGGAGTCAGCTGGGTGCAGCTGCATGGGCTCCTCATGAACAGAAGGGGGAGCCGGTGGCGGACCCTCAGGAGAAAGAGCACGCCAAGGGGCCGAGGACGACGAGGGACGGCTGGAACGCCAGTGAAGCAGAGGCGAACTGCGGGCACAATAGTAGTCTCTCTGTCTCTCACACAGTCTTTTGTCGATCTTTACTGCCAGGGCAATGAGAGAATCCAAATTAGCGGGTAAATCCACAGGCACCAGGTAATCCTTTAATGGGTCTGAAAGACTGTCCAAAAAACGTGTCATACAATGTGGCCTCATTCCAGTCACTCTCTGCCGCGAGAATGCGAAACTCGATGGCGTAGTCTGACACATGCCTTTTGCCTTGCCGGAGACGCACCAAAGCTCGAGCAGCCTCCTGCCCAGGAACAATGTTCTGGAAAATCTGGGTCAGGGAAGTGGTAAAGGCGGACAAGGAACTACACACCGGAGATCCTCTGCTCCATTCTGCAGTGGCCCAGGTCTCCGCTCTCCCCGTAAGATGGGAGATAATATGCTAGTATGCTATCTTGGAGCGGTCTGTAGGAAACGCTGCAGCCTGCAGTTCAGCTTTACAGTCACCTGAATCCCTGGAGAAGCGTTCAGGCAGAGGTGAAGAGGCAAGGAGCGGGAGTGGACAACACAACCGGGGCAGCAGGATCAGCGGCAGCCCCCGAAGAAGAAGCGGCCTCCGTGGAGGGAGCCACAGGACTGTGCAGCCCCCTCATCTGATCCATAAGGCTGTTGAGCTGGTTACCAAAACCGACCAAGAGAAACTCCTGGTGGCTCGTCATCTCCTTCAGTTCATGCTGAAGGGTAGACATTTGCTGGTCCTGGTCTTGGATCTTGCTCGCCTGGGCTTGCAAAACCTTGACAAGGGTCCCCGAGCCCGCTGGGTCCATTCTTGGCCAGTTCGTACTGTAACGAACACAGGTAGGACCCAAGAATGCAGGCTCGTCTCGAGATGGAATCAGAAAAAATTATTTTAATACGGCAGAGGTCGGTACGGCAGTGTTCAGTCCACTAAGGCAAAGGTAAAAAATCCGAAAGGCTAAGGCAAAGTCATAAAAGGAAAAAAACTGGTCACACTGGGAAGGCTCACGGGAAAAAAACACTACTGGAATCGCTGGAACGCTGACACGAGGGACAAGACGAACTGGCAACAGGAGGAAAAGCACACACAGACTAAATACTCTGGGGGGAAGGGAGATAACGAGACCCAGGTGCAGCACATTAGAGCAGGACAGGCAATCACACAGGAGGGCAGGAAGTTAAGGGACCTGAAACGAGACAACAAATGAGTAACCAAAATAAAACAGGATGTACGAGACTATAAAAACTGGGGGGACAGACAAACCACTATATACCACGACGGGGCGTGACAGGTTCTCCCGTCCATGTCACAGGCTGTAGCAGATTGGGGCAGACTGGATTTGTCTGACGTAGACTGCATCGTTGTCGATTGAAATCCTACAGTAGTAAATCGTCCTGTATGAAACCGTATCTGTCGTAGATTGTATCTGTAATAGATCGTATCTCTAGATCTGACTCTCCTGCAACACCACGACGAATGATGTGCTCGCCTGCTATTTATTATCTCTGTAGAATCTTGGATCAAAGCCACTGCCTTTGATCCCGTGATGTCACTCTGTGATGTCATCAGAATGGACTACGAAGGAAAACATTTAAATAATGCACATCACACCGTAGCACTGTCCCCTCACAGCGAGAGGGTCCGGGTTCGATTCCCGGGTCGGCCCCGGGTTCCTTCTGTGTGGAGTTTGCATGTTCTCCCCGTGTAAGCGTGGGTTCTCTAGGGGTTCTCCGGCTTCCTCCCACAGTCCAAAGACTGAGCACTGGCACCCTGAATCACCGTGTTCACAACCTTAATCAACTCCAGCAGGAGGTCAGCAGGGATTTTGGATTCTAAGTCGCAAATCAGACCCTCCAAATTCACCAGCAGAAGGGCCTTGGTGTTCGCCAGCCTAAAGGCCATGGCTGTAGACTGATAAGCCTTGACCACAAGACCATCAGTGGTGCGACACCTTTTCGGTCCATGTCGGTCAAGGGCAGAGGAATGCCAGCAGCCACTGCTGCCCGTGAGACCAGGGCTCCAAGAGAAAGATCTGACTCGGGACCCTCGTTCCTGATCTGGTAGGCAGCGCCAGCTTCACTGTCTTCTTCAGCAATGCCATACACATTGACCTGCCCACAGGAGCCGCAACCGGAGCTGTAGGTCTCAACTAAATTATCTGAGGCAGCAAGGGACACAGAATCGGAGAACAGATGGAGGCGCCTGGCGTGGTTCATCCAAAAGGTGCTGTTGGTTTGCAGCCATGTTTTCAATGGTCTTACGCATATCCTCCAATTGCCTCTGCATGAGATCCACCCTCAGATCACAGGTCTGTTCCTGTTCGGTCTACTTCCTCTTCTTACTGGCCTTCTTCCGACCAGCTGGGGGGTGTGAACCAGGAGGAGGCGGGGCCTGGCCCAGTGGCACAGCCTCCTCTGAGCTGCCATCTATCACGACACTTGCGTGGGATGACATGGCAGAGAGTACTAAATAAATAAATAAATAAACAAACAAATCACACAATTTTACCAGATGACAAAAATAGGCATCTTTATGAAAGATCATGAAAGAACAGCCTCATGAAGAGCGGAGATCTTCGTTTTTTTTTGTTTTTTTTATGCTTTTGCAATAAAAATCACAAAAGAAAGCCAACCTCAGTAATCCTGGATTATAATACCACTCCAAAGGGATAGGTGGCGATAGAGTGTCAACAACTGGCACTCGCCTCCTCGATATCTACCGCCAAAGAAGAGCAACATAAAGTTAACAAAAAACATCAGTTATTGCAACCAGCACAGCTTACCATGTAGTGTTAACCATGCCATCAGGAAAACACACTTGGTGACACAACAATTCCTTACCAATTCTCCAATCAACCTTTACCAACTAATGTCAATGATCTCTTCTTCTAAACCTTCAACCTGTCTTCTAGACCCGATACCAACCAGGCTACTGAAAGAAGTCTTACCCTTAGTTAGCACGTCGCTACTAGATATGATCAATGTGTCTATATTAACAGGCTATGTGCCACAGTCATTTAAAGTAGCTGTAATTAAACCTCTTCTTAAGAAGCCTACTCTAGATCCAGAGGTTTTAGAAAACTACAGACCAATATCAAATCTTCCTTTTCTCTCTAAGATCCTTGAGAAAGTAGTCGCCAATCAGCTGTGTGACTTTCTAAATAACAACAGTCTACTTGAGGACTTCCAGTCAGGATTCAGACTACATCATAGTACAGAGACAGCTCTGCTGAAAATTACAAATGACCTTCTTATTGCTTCTGACAAAGGACTGGTTTCTGTACTTGTTCTGCTAGATCTTAGTGCTGCGTTCGACACCATTAACCATGAGATTCTAATATGTAGACTGGAAAAATTAATTGGCATCAAAGGAACCGCATTAAGCTGGTTTAAGTCCTATTTATCCAATCGATCTCAGTTTGTGCATGTCAATGAAAAATCCTCCAGGCACACTGAAGTTAAATATGGTGTTCCTCAAGGTTCTGTGCTCGGACCAATTCTTTTCAACTTATATATGCTTGCTTTAGGCAACATTATTAGAGGAAACTCTATAAACTTCCATTATTATGCTGATGATACTGAAATATATCTATCGATCAAGCCTGAAGAAACCAATCAACCCTTACCGCCAGTATTTTTAATTAAAGTAATTGACTAAAATCGGCATCTCTACTGTCACTAACTTGACTATGCTTTCTGGTCCAGCAGAGTCCACTGAGGTCCTGACTGATGCAGACTGCTAACTGGCCTGACGCTGGAAACACCACATTGTATCTCCACCTGCCCGCTGTGTGACTGCTCAACTACTCTTGCTTTCTGGTCTACGGCGACGTGGTTGGGATGGATCCATCTCGGCATGGCTGTGCCTGCTGCCATGGACTACTACTGTTGATACTATTGCTTCTGTTAATACCACCACTACTGTTAATGTTACTACTACTATACTACCAACACCAAATGCAGTTGGAACCCAAGGGCCTGGGCTGCACAAAATTTTTGCCTAAAAGCCTATTAAGGCAGTTTTTTCTCGCGATTGTCGCTGTAACGCTTGCCCCTGGGTGTTGTTGGGACTTTGAAATTGTGTTGACTCTTGAAATTTTGAGCGTATTCTAGTCCTGCTCAATGTGTTAAGTGTCCTGAGATGACTTCTGTTGTGATTTGACACTATAAATAAAATTGAATTGAATATATATATATACCCAAATACAAGTTCAAAATGTGAATGAATGACATCATTCCATTCCACCCCCACCTCTTTTATATAGTATACAGTGCTGAACACTAAGCAACCGTGCTGCTGAATGAGGGGGAGGGTGGAGCTGGAGTGGGTGGAAGGAGTGGTGAGGTAGATGGTGAACATGAAACATGATGATGTTTTATTATAAATATATAAGTAGTTAGATTAGCTCCATGCTGTCGTAGCATTCAATAATAATCATAATAATAATACATTTTATTTGTCATGCACTTCACTTATATTTCAGCAATCTGAAAGTGCTACAGAGTAAAATTGGAAAAAAATGTAAAATAAAGAAAAAGATAAAGTAGTTAAAAACAAAGGGAACCTAAATAAGGCGAGAATTAGAGAAAAGCTTTTTTAAAAAGATGTTTTAACGTTTTGTTTAAAAACATCTGTAGACTGTGGGGCCCTCAGATGGGGCGTTACACAGTGTCAGGGCTACAGAGCAAATAGCCAGGTGACCCACGCTGTGGAGTTTGGTTCTGGGGGTTTGGAGAGTGTGTGTTGTTGCAGAACGGAGGGTGCGTGAGGAGGTTTAGGGGGTGAGGAGTTCCTGTAGGTAAAGGGGGGAGTGACCATAGATGCACGGGTGAGTAGGGAGACCTTGTATTCAATTCTGAAAGGGACGGGGAGCCAGTGGAGGGATTTCAGGGTGGGGGTGATGTGATCATATCTGCGCACCCTCATCAGGATCCTGGCAGCGCTGTTCTGGATGTTTTGCAGTCTCTGAATGCTCTTGCCAGGGATCCCGATGAGGAGTGCATTGCAGTAGTCCAGCCTGGAGGAGTTAAAGGCATGGACGAACTTCTCTGCATCTGCCAGGGTGAGTGTTGGACGGAGTTTGGCAATGTTCTTGAGGTGGTAGAAAGATGTCTTACAGAGGTGATTGATGTTGGTATCAAATGAGAGGTGGGAATCCATTTTTACGCCTAGGTTGGTGGCAGATGTGGAGAGGGAGATGTTTTGACCAGAGAAGGTGATGCAGGTGATGGTGGAAGAGCCGAGCTGATGTGGTGTGCCAACCAGGATGGCTTCTGTTTTGGCACTGTTAAGTTGTAAGAAGTTTAGCTTCATCCACACCTCTATCTCCTCCAGGCAGGTGGTCAGTGTGTGTGTTGGCAGGGGAGCAGAAGACGTTGGGGTTGGTCTCAGATAAAGCTGTGTGTCATCAGCATAGCAGTGGAATGACAGACCGTGTTTACTGATGATTTTGCCAAGGGGGAGCATGAAGATGGAGAAGAGGGTTGGGCCCAGCACAGAGCCCTGAGGGACACCACAGGTGACTTTGTGGGTGTGAGACTGTGCTTTACCCAGGGCAACGTATTCTGTTCTGCTAGTCAGGTAAGAAATAAACCAGCTGTGAGTGTTTTCTGAAAGTCCAATGGTGTATTGTAGGCAGTGGAGGAGGATGTTGTGGTCAACTGTGGCGAAAGCAGCTGTTAGGTCCAGGAAGATGAGTAGGGATGGGGAGCCAGTATCTGCTGCCATCAGGATGTCGTTGGTGACCCTGACCAAGGCTGTTTCAGTGCTATGGCCAGGGCGGAAACCAGACTGAAATTTTTCAAATAGGTTGTTGTGATTGAGGTGATGATGGAGTTTTGCTGCAATTGTTTTTTCCAGAGCCTTTGAAAGGAATGGAAGATTTGAAATGGGCCTGTAGTTACTGTGAACTTCTGGATCCAGGGTGGGTTTTTTCAGTAAAGTTCTGATGACAGCAGTTTTTAGTGAAGATAATTTGAGGCCGGCCAGCAGGGAGTGGTTTATGATTTTGGTGATAAATGGAGAGACAGCCGAGATGTTGGCCTTTAGTAAAGCTGAAGGGAAAGGGTCAGGTGGATGGCTTCATTTTTTTTATGATGTCCTCTACTTCTTCCTGTGTGACAGCGGAGAAGGAGCAAAGGGGCTGGACAGCTTCAGATAATTTGTCGACCGCTTGGGTGGACAGGACAGCAGGAGTGGAGAGGTGTGTACGGATGTTTTCAACTTTTTGTTTGAAGAAGGTGATATGCATGTTGCATCTCTCCTCTGTGGACTCTGAGTGGGAGGGTGAGGGGGGTTTGAGAAGGTGATTTATAGTTGAAAATAGTTGTTTTGAGTTACCGGGGCTATTGTTGATTATGGTGGAATAAAATTTGGACCGTGCATCCTTCAGGGCTTCTGCATATGGCCTCCTGTGTTCCCTGTATGCCTGTTTGTGAACAGTCAATCCAGAGGCCTTGAGCCGCCGCTCGAGGACACGCCCAGCTGTCTTCATTTTTCGCAGCTCACTGGTGTACCAGGGTGCTGAGCGCGAGAATGAGATTGACCTAGATGTTAGGGGGGCGTGGAGGTCCAGGAGACTGCTCAGGGACTTGTAAAATTCAACAGATTCAGCGACAGAGAGAAAGTCAGTGGGGCCATGGGAGAGAAGTTCAAGGGCCAGGGCTTCAGGGTTGATTTTTTTTAGATTTCTAAAGTGGATCTGACGCTTCGGTTTGGTGTGGTGGGAGGGAAAAGGCAGCTCCATTGACACTACCTTGTGATCTGAAACACCAAGATCGTAGACCTGAAGGTTACTGATGGGGGCGGAGTTTGAGATAACCAGATCGAGTGTGTGTCCCCTGAAATGCGTGGGGACATCAACATGTTGTAGGTTGAGGGAGTCTAATAGCTGAAGGAAATCAGCAGCAAGATGGCATGAGGGGGTGTCTACATGAATATTTATATCTCCCAAGATTATGATATTGGCAATGGTAGTGCTGAGTGTTGTGAGGAGATCAGACATTTCCGGGATGAAAGCAGAGTTGGGTTTTGGAGGCCTGTAGATGAGGAGAACAGTCATGGGAAAGGGGGGCTTACATTTAAATGCAAGACACTCACAGGAGGATGTTGCAGGCAGCGAGATGAGGGACAACTCCAGGTCCTGTTGGTAAATGACAGCTAGGCCACCACCGCGGCCAGTGCTGCGAGCTGCCTCCACAGACTGATCTCATGAAGTGGTGTATGTATGACACGCCAACTCGTTTCCCATTATGGCGTGTTATCACTACGCACAATCGCCTTTTCGCGTGTTTATCAACGCCGAACCCTAACCCTAAAGGGCGTTTACATACACGCGGATGTGATGGTTCGTTTCGCTAGAGGGCGCTGACAAACGTGGATGTGATGGGTCGTTTCGCTCAGAACGTACACATACACGCGGATAGCTCGTATTGCGTACAGATAACACGCCACTTCCTGTGGCGTGTTTACAAAAAGTCATGATGCTACAGTTACACGTTGGCCTCCAAGTAACTGTAGCCGGGGGGACATGCCTCATTTAGTGCAGAGTAAACCTCTGGCTGGTGCCAGGTTTCTGTCAGACACATGAAATCAAGTTCTTTTTCCCTGATATGTTCTTCAGTCAGTGTAGATTTATGATTATTTATGGATTGAGTGTTGAAAAGTTCGAATTTGACCAATGACTGTGGGGTGAATCGCTGTATTGGTCGCAAAACATTAAAATCCACTCTACGCAGACTAGAATCCATTCCATGAAATCCATCTAGCTGGGGGTACGGCTGGGGGTACGGAGGGATGGGATGTTTGTAGCCGAGCAGCTTGTCTGGTTATGGAAGGAGAATTTTCAAACGGAGCCTCTATGAATGTAACGAGGTCAGCGAAGAACTCCAAGTTCTCTGATAATGGGGATGCTATGTCCAGGAGAGGTTGCAGGATTTAGTCGGCGGAGTTGCGTGCTAGTATAGCTGAACATCATACTGACCAAGGAGGGATGCTAGTCAGGCAGCACTGGAATGGTGCATTGGAACGGCGGCGAAAGGCAAAAAAGTCCTCCGTCAAGGCAACACGAGACCCATTTTTCAGGTAATACAACGGCTTGAAGTCGTCTGTAGCAGGTAGGTGCCTGGCTATCAGGCTACCCACCGGCGGAGATAAGGTGGGTGAGACTTAGGGTACGAGATCCAGAAAAAAGTGCCCAAGTTCGTAAAAAGTCGTAAAAGTCCAGAAAATCACAGGGAACTATAAAAGCAATCAGGCAAAAATAACAAAACAACAACAACAAAAAACAGTCAGGCTAGCTGACAGTGATTGGCAAATAAGCATAAACAGAGAGAGTGTGTGTGTGTGTGTATTTTACTGTCGCCGATAAAGGCTTCAGTGGCGGGAAGAATCAGAATTCTGATTGAAGACTCAAGTCATTTATCAGTAGGAGGAAAGAAGACGAAAAAGGAAGACGGTAGGTGTTTTTCTTCTTGTCAGTGTTTGCTAGTGTAATTATTGAAGTTAAATAGTCTATAGATAATTTATATTGATAAAGTGTAGGATATGTTGCCCAGAGCTTTAAAAAAGAAAAGACAAAAGAAAATTATCTACATTTGTTTAAACTATTTGTTGGCTATATCAAACTTTGCTAACTGTAACAGTGATATGAATGAATGTAAATAAATATATCGGAAAGACTTGCTATAACGTCATGAAGATAATAAGAAAAGTGTTGATGTAGGCTATTGGAGACAGTTGACAGACACCTGTCTCCAATAGCCTCTAAAAGCCTCTAAATGCCTGTGGTCCACGGGCATTTAGAGGCTGAGAAGGAAGCGACCTGTTGTCTATAATCATTGCTGCCATCTTAGATGACCGTGTGTGTTTGTGTGTGTGTGTGTGTGAGAGAGACAGAGAGAGATAAAAAGTCAGTATAATATGTTGTTAAAATGTCATAAAAAGTCACTATAATATGTAATTAAAAATATCATAAAAAGTAAGTATAATATGTAATTAAAATATCATAAAATGTCAGTATATTTGATTAAAATATCATAAAAAGTCAGTATAATATGTAATTAAAATGTCATAAAAAGTCAATGTATAATATGTAATTAAAATGTCATAAAAAGTCAATGTATAATATGTTATTCAAATGTCACAAACAGTCATAGTATAACATGTAATTAAAAATGTCATAATGTTGCCTGTGCTTATTTTGTCATTTCAGATGGCTTTGAAAGATCTCATAACATCCAGGCCCGACAGCCCCTTTTTTAGGCCGCCGCCCATCCACCTATGTGTAGTGGCAGTGTTAGAACAGCCAAATCAGTAAATTGGCATTTTTCCGAAGGTGGTGTCACAGCAGGCACCACCAAAAAAAATCAAGTGGCAGTTTTTCAGACGGCAAGACTGTTGAAAAAGCCACAATTTTTGAGGAGTTTGCCTCCAAAATTAAAGTGGGCAAAAGCCACATGGTCAAGGGCCTCAGGCTAAGGGGGGAGTCCCCTCCTTTTTATTTGAAAATCACAAAGGAGACCATTTTTTTTCAGAAGTGCTCCCCTGCACATCTCTGATGAACTGAGAGAAAAAGCAGGTGCCCTCCTCTGCCGCTTATCACCCCTGACCGCCCTCAGCAGCTGCAGAGAAAAGGCAGGGCTGATTACAGTGGAGGCGGCGGTGGTGGAAGTGAGTAAAGAAAACAAATTAAATTAAATTAATGAATATAATATTTGTTTAGTTTAAGCCTTGTATTCCTTAAACTGTCATAAAATAATATTATTATTATTTTGTACTTTAACTGAGTTAAATCACCAACTTAAGTCCTGTTCATAGCCTACCGAACATTCACTCATTTTCAAAATGATGATGATTTGTTGTTATTGTTGCTATTAAAAACAAAACTGTCAATGATTAGCAACAATATTGTTTTTTATGCACTTTTATTTTTGTGTAGTGTCAAATAAAAAAAAACAACTTCAATTTGTTACTTTAGAGGACACAAATGTCACCTTCCGAAAACTGCTATAAAAGTTCTATTTCTGGTCACACATTTAATTGTAAACGTATTATAGGAACTGAGGTTCAATCAAGAACATGAGTTAAAAAAACACACCCTTACCAAAATGTATGCCATGTATTTAAGGACCATAATGATCGAAACATTTCAGTTAAAAGCCAAGAAATGTCCCTACGGATGCACAAGGATTAAATACATGTATCGGCTACAAAAGGATATACAGTTTAACAGTTCTTGTATTATTGAGTATACAATATGAAATTAACATAACAATCTAACTTGTTTTTCAGTTATCTACCTTGCAAAAGGTGGAGATGGGGAAAGTAGCTGTCCCTCTCCTAAAAATGATTCTGCAGCAGGTAGGTTAATTTATTTAATTCAAGTTTTTTTCAGGATAAATTTGGATTTATTTATTTCTATAGCTGGGATCGGCTCCAGCCCCCCCGTGACCCTGAATACAGGATAAGCGGTAGACAATGGATGGATGGATGGATTTATTTCTATTACGGTTAATATTAAATAATTATTATGGTGTCAATAACCTACATTACAATATTATATTATATTATATTATCTTCTACAGGATAAAACCCGTGTCCAGCTTTGCCTGTGGAGGGAGGCAGCAATTTTAAAGAAACTATTGCAGCTGGGGACCATGGTCAAAGTGACACACCTGTAATCGAACACTCAGACTACGGCTCCCAGCTGCACAGCACACATTTTTCACAGCTACAAGTAGGCATATTTGTTGTCACTGTTTCTGTTTGTTCGTTTGTTTGTTTGTTTGTTTGTTTGTAACAATTTTGGAACACAGTGGATGTGATTGAGAATTATATCAGAAAAACACTTACATGTCACTGTCTAAGAATAGTCAGTATAATATGTAATAAACATGTCATAAAAAGTCAGTATAATGTGTTATTAAAAATGTCATAAAAAGTCAGTATATGTTATTAAAAAGTCATAGTATAATATGTAATTAAAATATAAAAAGTCAGCATAATGTCTAATTAAAAATGTCATAAAAAGTCAGTATAATATGTAATTAAAATATAAAAAGTCAGCATAATATGTAATTAAAATGTCATAAAAAATCATAGTATATGTAATTAAAATGTCATAAAAAGTCATAGTATATGTAATTAAAATGCCATAAAAAGTCAGTATATGTAATTAAAATGTCATAAAAAGTCATAGTATAATATGTAATTAAAATATAAAAAGTCAGCATAATGTGTAATTAAAAATGTCATAAAAAGTCAGTATAATATGTAATTAAAATATAAAAAGTCAGCATAATATGTAATTAAAATGTCATAAAAAATCATAGTATATGTAATTAAAATGTCATAAAAAGTCATAGTATATGTAATTAAAATGCCATAAAAAGTCAGTATATGTAATTAAAATGTCATAAAAAGTCATAGTATAATATGTAATTGAAATATCATAAAAAGTCAATCTATAATTTGAAATTAAAATGTCATAAAAAGTCATAGTATAATTTTTTATTATAATGTCATAAAAAGTCAGTATATGTTATTAAAAATATCATAAAAAGTCAATGTATAATTTGTAATTAAAAATGTCATAAAAAGTCAGTATAATATGTAATTAAAAATGTCATAATGAATCACAATGTTATTAAAAATGTCATAAAAAGTCATTGTATAATAATGAAATAAAAGGTAATTCTATCGTTCATAAAACAGTAAAAAAATATATTTTTATTTCATTTTGTTATTAAAAATTTTAAAAAGTGTATGAAAAGTTGATCTAATATGGTATCTGATGTTTCAATAGGAGGTCTCAACTGTGATTAAGGAGATCGTGGGGGCCACGGGGGTCATTGAAGCTGAGGGGGAGGCTGGAGCCCTCGACCTCCTTTTGGAGGACGCACGCGTCCTCAAAATAACAGAGGAACTGTGGGCTCCTATTGAGGCCGGGATGGTGGAGGTGCCTCTGATGGTTGAGGTCACTCTCTCAGGGAAAACAGTGACCGCAATCAATATTGTGTAGATAGGTTTTGTTTTCGTTGTTCAGTTCTTTATTCATCTTGTTGTTTTTTTATATTGTTCCTTTCGTTCAATTAACTGTTTAATTCACAACAAGCCCTCCAACTCATACGACCACAGTTGTCGTTGGTCCATGCACTCGAATACGACCTCTGGGAGCGTATTGCGGAGATTCTTCCGCAACGATAGTAGTGGTTAAGGTTAGGGTTAGGTCGACGTGTGGAGGCGGTCTCTGCCGATGATGCACGCGCGGGGGGGGGGTTAGGTTTAGGTCGACGTGTGGGGGGGGTCTCTGCCGATGATTGACGGGGGGCGCGCGGGGGGGGGGGGGTAGCGCGGGGGGCGCGCGGGGGCGCGCGGGGGGGGGGGGGTAGCGCGGGGGGCGCGGGGGGCGCGGGGGGGGTGCGGGTGGGGGGGGTTAGGGGGGGGGTGGGGAGGGTGTGGGGGGAAGATGTCGTGGAATCGGGGTAGGTTTAGGTCGACGTGTGGGGGGGGGCTAGAGGGCGCGCTATTTTGAAACGTAACATATGGTCGTAATTCGGTGCTTGACACACGACCTATGTGGTCGTTTTCTCGAGGAGGACAGTCTGTTAATTCAATGTGTTCAACTGTTCAATTTTGTTATTTTGTCATTAAATTAATCAAATGGCCTACCTTGTTGCCGTTTTGTCAATTACACCATATAAGAGATTTTAAAATCTATTTGAATATTAATTTTGACTTATCCTATTATTAGATTTATGTAGATGACAACATATTAGGCTTATTATATATTATAAATGAACACATTTTTACATTACTTCAAACACTTCATACACATAAGCAATATCACACAAGAGAGTGAGAGATGTAGTGATTATAATCTAGCGTGTACAAGTGCAGCCCACACTTAACCCCACCCTTTCACCGCTGCAGTTACTACTGTTGAGTGGGTCTGACTAACTCAGGTACATCTGTATAACATGTACATTTTATTTTGTTTTATTGTGATGTTACCATGTGAATAGATGATAAGATAAGACAAACCTTTTTTGATCCCCAGAGGAGAAATCTGTTTGTTACAGCAGCACAAAATGGCAACAGTACACATAAATGAATAAATAATTAAATAAAATAGAGAAAGAAGAATAGATAATATTAACAGGTATGTAAATAATAAAATACAAATATAAAGTATGACACTTTTTATTTATTGAAAAAGATTTTGCCAAATGCTCAGGGGCCTCATTTATAAAACTGTGCGTAGGATCCTTACTAAAAGTGTAAGTACGCCCAAAAGCCAAAGTTTGCGTGCGCCAAAAAATAATCTGATTTATAAAACTGTGCGCACGCAAGCTGTACGCAATGTTTCCTTTATAAATCACAGGATCACCTACAAGTGTGCGTACCTGAATCCCGCCCTGTACACGCCCACATTTTACTATATTAATGAGCCGGCATGCAATCGTTTCCGTGTGGTGAATCATGGCGACAGGCCAGGAAAAAAAGCGAAGAAACGGAGAAGAGACACTTGTTGGGGAGGTGGAGGCCCGGAAAATAATTAAATTTAGTGGCCACAGCAGCGGGATCACGAATAAAAAGATGCAGTGCGAGGGGCAACACATTGCTGCTGCTGTCCACGGCGTCAGTGGGACGGAGCGGACGGTGACCTGAAGGTAAATGACATCTTTCTGCTCCTAACATGTATTCAACGTATCGCTTGAGTATTTGAGGAAGTTTGACTTTGATGTGACTTTGACGGGGATTGTGTCCGAAAAGGAGGGACGCGACTGAGACTTTTATTGTATATAAAACAAAACGTTAAATCGTTTCTGTCCTTCCAGAGTCTGCACTGTGTGGCGTAGAGGAGGGTGACGGTGAGGAGGGTGGCGGTGACCCTCGTCACAGCGTCCGGGTCCGGCGCAAAGCAGCAGCGCACCCCGGGCGCATGGCACATCAAGCGGTCGGGTGCTCACTAATGCCGTCCTGCAACTTCAGCGAGACACAATCACCGCCATCAACAACGTTGCAGATGAGCTACAGCAAACGCGCACTGTGATAAATAAAATAATACGTTTACAATGAACATTGATTGTTGTCTTCCTTATATTACAAATGCATAACATCCTCACGGATTCTTGCGCCCCGTTGATACCCCTCCAGTCGGGCAGGGGGCCGAGGCTCATCATGCTGGGGACTCTACCACCTTTACCGGGCGGTAGAGTCTGCCTACTGAAGTTCGGTAAAGTTGTGCTCTCCACGCTCCACGACTGAGCGCGCACGAGCGTGCCACT
The DNA here is from genome assembly GCF_963514095.1 of Eutrigla gurnardus. NCBI lineage: Eukaryota > Metazoa > Chordata > Actinopteri > Perciformes > Triglidae > Eutrigla > Eutrigla gurnardus. Next base: position 1,305,163 of record NC_139918.1, read on the forward strand.
CATTATAGCGCATTTTCTTCTGCGCTCTGGTGGTTTAAAAACGAGGATAAAGTGTAACAATTATACGATGGCTTAATGGCTGTATGTATGTGCGTTGATGATATATGCACATAAATAAGGAGAATATTTAGTTATTCCCGCTGTGTTCTACAGTGATCTAATGGAAGGTATTTATTGTATCCTGTATTACATGCATTTGGGCCGTCTCCTCCTCCTCCTCCTGCGGTGACAGCGCTGATTCAATCTTTCAAAATTATTTTGATTTAAGATACAAGTCAGATTTTAAAAGAAGGTGTTAATATGAAAAACACATTGCTGGAGTTCATCATGATAACGCAGATCTAACGTATGATATGGAGTGTAATTAAATGTGTGAGAGTCATCAAAAATATATACTTCTCACGTTTACTGCTGATTCCCTTCCAGTCTCCAGAATGTGCGTACCGGTACGCATGCCTCAGAGTTTGCTTACGGGGACGCACACTTTCCCGTCAAGTTTGGTTTTTATAGATCACAACATTTGCGTAGAAAGTGGCGTACGCACGTTTCCAGCCCCGTTTTGTGCGTACGCAAGCTTTATAAATGAGGCCCCAGGAATGTAAAACCAGTGACATTCCTGCCATTAAGCTGTCTATCCAGTCCTGACAAAGTCTTCTGTCTTGAAATGACAGCTGCAGACAACTGTTGAATGGATGAGGGGAAATCTGTGTTATTGTCCATACCTTTATCTTTTGGGAACATACTCACAAAACTGGTCCATCTGGCCATCACATTGCAATTCAGCATGGTTTTGGAGGTACAATTGAGGCATAGGTTAAGTTAATTTCAGTTAAGTTAATGCTAGGCCTATGTAACTTTAGCCTCATGAAACAATAATAATCAAAGCTGCAAGCAGGGATGAACCGGCCCTCACGCCTGGTGCATATCGGGGAACCCGGCAATGGAACCATGGCAATGCAGTTCAATGAAGATGCACATTCATTGACATGAAGCATCATCAATGTCCTGTGGCTCTTCTGACCTGTGTTTGGTTAATGAAGCGTTATTTGTGATTTCTGTTGGTAGAAATCACTGGTTTAGGTCCAGTCTATTTGGGAGCAACATGTTGGCAGTAGAAAAATGGAACAGCGGGGGAGGAGACCAGGAAGCTTGATCAGAGCAGACTGAGGTTATTGAGAAGGGTTCTTTGTAGTTTTTTCATTTATTCAGTGGGAGTACACTGAGAGCAGTGTTCTGCTTTTTAGGAATGGCCTGATCACATTTGCACAGTTGTATATACACGTCTGGAAGCTGCCCAGTATAACCATAGTCTGATCTGATGGCCACTGAGCAGGTGTCTTGTTTTTGCTGATGGGCACCTCAGTGGTGGTAACAAGGAAGGGGCACTTCCCCACCCAGATTTAGTTATGCTGCTATAGGCCGAGTCTGTCAAGGGAGTTCCTGTGTTCCTGTGATACTTTGAGCTTCTCTCCTCTCTATCTGTATCAGCCCATTAATGCATGTTACTAACTTATTTTCTCCAGAGTTGTGTGCTTTCTTGACGCTTCCTGCTGCTATTATTACTGTTATTCATATATTTTATTATTAGTTCTATTAATTATTTAAAATCCATGAAAACACTACCAGTTGTATTTCTGATAGTATTGCAGCTATAATTGCTACTAATTATATCTTTTGATCATATTCACCACCATAATCATACTTTCAAGCATTTCCAACTATTGTTATCCTGTTCGGCCATTTTGTTTATTGGTGGAAATGCTTTAAAGCATTTCCAACTATTGTTATCCTAATCTTTATTGTGGAATTGCTTTCAAGCATTTAATTGGTGGAAATACTTTCAAGCATCTCCAACCTATGTTATCCTTTTCGGCCATTTTGTTTATTATTGGTGGAAATTCTTTCAAGCATTTCCAACCTATGTTATCCTGGTCGGCCATTTTGTTTATTATTTTTTTGGTAGAAATGCTTTCAAGCATTTCCAACCTATGTTATTCAAATCTTTATTATTTGTGGAAATGCTTTCAAGCAGTTTGATATCTTTTACAGTTTTCCTATAATCACAGTTTATGTTTTATGTTTTTTTCAGACCTGATCAGAGTTTATAATGAGTGTGTATTGCGAGGTAGAGTGGACGAAAAGGCTTTGATCTTGCCTCACTCTGGGTGACTGGTTCCAGACTTTTGACAAAACTTTCTGACTAAATCTCCTCTAGCTTCCACTACTTTCATTTCTCAGATATAATCTCAAAATGTAGACATTCTTGTCTTCTTTCAGAAAATGTGCTCATTGTAGCACTAGGCCTTATATATATTTTTTTTTAATTCTGATTCTCAAACCACCAAGAATTCCCTGCCTGCTCTCATTGACGCCAATGTTAATTATGTTCACCAAGTACGATCAGAGAGAGACATTTTGAGGATTTTAAAACTGATTTCTCAGTCATCTTTAACTTTTTCCACACAAAATCATGTATCCTTGTTGATCAAACCCTCATAACGCTCAAAAAGAAGAAATTTTAACAATACAACTCATAGTTTTTCCGTGAGAAGGAGTTGCTTCAAAGCATGTGTCTCTGCATTTCAGTGTGTGTTTGACCAACATATTGGAGTGCTGCATGTCGTTTCCAGGGTAACATTTCATCAGTGCAGCTGTGACAGCCCCCCCTCACTCTGACACCTCTCCATTAAGTCATGTATATAGGAGCTACTACTAGCCTACTACTGATACTACGTCCACCGTTTGTACTTGTACTACTACTACTACTACTACTACTACTACTAGCCTACTACTGATACTACTAATACTTCCATTACTAGCCTAGTACTAATACTACATCCACTACTTGTACTTGTACTAGTACTGCTACTACTACTTCTACGACTAGCCTACTACTGATACTACGTCCACCGTTTGTACTTGTACTACTAATACTAATACTACTACTAGCCTACTACTGATACTACTACTAATACTTCCATTACTAGCCTAGTACTAATACTACATCCACTACTTGTACCTGTACTAGTACTACTACTACTACTTCTACGACTAGCTTACTACTGATACTACGTCCACTAGTTGTACTTGTACTACTACTACTTCTACTAGCCTACTACTGATACTACTACTAATACTTCTACTACGAGCCTAGTACTAATACTACATCCACTACTTGTACTTGTACTAGTACTACTATTACTACTTCTACTACTAGCCTACTACTGATACTACGTCCACTACTTGTACTTGTACTAGTACTACTACTACTTCTACTACTAGCCTAATTCTTATACTACGTCCACTACTTGTACTAGTTCTACTACTACTTCTACTACTAGCCTAATTTTGATACTACGTCCACTACTTGTACTAGTTACACTACTTACTTCCGGCTTTCTTACAGTGCAGACGCTTTTCCTCTTTGCTCTCACCTCTGCTTGCGTTTTTCTGCTGATATTTTTGCTTTTCTTTTGTGATAAATTACGAGCAGCGGCTCCTGGACACCTACATCACTGGAACTATACATTCTTTTTATATAGCAGGCTATTGCCAAAATTTAACATTTTAACGACCTTCTTAGTACTGCGCAAGCCTGGCCTACCAATAGCACAAGCCTGCACTGAGACGTGGGGAAACGTGACACAGAGCTGAAGCTAATTAGTAGCAAGATGGCTCCCTTCTCTGCAGACGACTACCACAAACTTCTACAGAAGATTGCAGTACTGGACATTGTGGGAACGACACCACTCTGCCATGGGTCCAAAACAGTGGACAAGATAATGCTAACATGCTTCCTGTCTGTCAAAGAATTTACTTTAAAATACTACTGCTGGTTTACAAAGCACTGAATGGTTTCGGACCAAAATACATTTCTGATCTTCTGTTTAGCTATGAACCATCCAGACCTCTCAGATCGTCTGGAACAGGTCTGCTCTGTGTCCCCAGAGTCAGAACCAAACATGGAGAGGCAGCCTTCAGTTTTTTTGCACCACATATCTGGAACAAACTTCCAGAAAGCTGCAGGTCAGCTGCAAATCTCAGCTGTTTTAAATCAAGACTGAAGACTTATCTGTTTGCCACTGCCTTTCAGTAATCAATACTATCTGTGAACTTCTTGTGCTGCACTGTATTTTCTATTCCTTGATATTCTTGTTTTTAATTATTTATTTTTATTTTATTTTATTATTTTTCAATTTTAAACTTTATTTTATTATTGGCTGGTTTTCATGAGGGTTTTTCTATGCATTTTAATTTTGCTTTTATTTTCTTTGAATTCTTCTATTTTTTTCACTTTATTGTATGACATTTTTATGTTGTGAAGCACTTTGAGGTTGCCTTGTGTATGAAATGTGCTATACAGATCAAGTTGCCTTGCCTTGCCTTACTACTTTTACTACTAGCCTACTACTGATACTACCTCCACTACTTCTAATCCTCCTACTAGTACTTTTACTACTACTTCTACTATTACCTGTACTACTACTATTGCTACTACTGCTACTAGTACTACTACTTTTCATACTTTTGCACATATTCAGCTTTTTGAATATTCTCTTTAATATTCAGCTTTATCATACTTTTGCACATATTCAGCTTTTTGAATATTATTGTCAACTATTCAGCTTTTTCATACTTTTGCACATATTCAGCTTTTTTAATATTCTCTTCAAATATTCAGCTTTTTCATACTTTTGCACATATTCAGCTTTTTTAATATTCTCTTCAAATATTCAGCTTTTTTAATATTTTCTTCAAATATTTAAATATTTACATTCTGTCCGTTTCGGACAAGAATACTAAGCCGAGTAGATGGTGTTGCTAACTGTGATGGTTTAGCGCTAGCTAGCGCTAGCTAGCATGCATAAGCTGTTAACAGAGGTGATATTTTCGAAGCTAAACATTGCTCTGGGGTAAAGATGAATTTAAATATTTACATTTTGTCTGTTTTCGTTCAAGAATATTGAGCCGAGCTAAAAGCTAATGGCTGTGACCGAGTTCTTTGTTCTTAGCCGTGTAGATGGTGTTGCTAACTGTGAAGTTTAGCGCTAGCTAGCACTAGCTAGCATGCATAAGCTGCTAACAGAGGTGATATTTTCGAAGCTAAATTTGTTCTTAGCCGAGTAGATGGTGTTGCTAACTGTGAAGTTTAGCGCTAGCTAGCACCATGCTGCAGTCGCTTTGATCTTCAAAGGCCAGAGAAGCATGACAGCAGGCCCTCTGATTGGTACATAGTACTCGGTAGTACTCAGTAGTAGTCGGTATGTACTGCAGGACCTCTCTGAGTTAAAAGCTAATGGCTGTAATTGTGTCCCTTTTACACTAGATGCATAGCTTTTAGCTTTAAGCCAAGTTTAAATTTACCCATCTATCTGTCTGCCGAAACGTATACGGGTCATTCCGTGTCATTTCATCAAATGCCTCCCACCTGACCATCTCAGAATGTCCTGAAAAAATTCAAGTACAAAGACACACTTGTTAATAGGACAAATCCAAAATATTAGGTCTCTACTTTCAATAGTTTTCTCATGAAACATCATTCAATGAAGGGTAGTTTAGACGGTTTTTGGCATCATGCTCTGAAAAGCCATTTTTAAACGGCAATATCTAGAAAACTGTCTCACCTGTGGCCTTCAAAAAACGCCTCCAGACATGGAATATCAGGGGTGTAGCTCAATGATAACCTAGTATGGTAGGTACTTAAAAAGGGGCTTGTTGAAATAAAGTAGTACATTTGAAGGATGGCTGAGCTCCCATTTTTGCAGATAAAAGACTTCTATCACTTCTGCCTCTATCTCTGGTGTTAGCTTAAACATTCTACAAAATATGGGTTCTCTCAGATGATTAGTTTCACAGATATTAAGGCTCAAAAATGGAAGTAAACACATCTTTGCCCAACTTCAGAGTCATATTCCAAAAAACTGACAACACGTATCAGGTCCAAACTTACTTTTTTTTAAAGATCATATTCTTGTTAAAATCATATTAAAAAATCGGGAGGGTGTTTTGCCTCAATTTGTCGCAGTGATTTTTTAAAATCCTGATATTGGTGGGGTTTTTGTGGCTGGTTTTGGTACTGCATGTCCTAACGGCCTACTTGTAAACATCACAGGAGGGCAATTCAATTGTGCTTTTTATCATTTACCAAAGACTTACATGTGACTAAATGCTACTGATAAATTTAGCCTCACGAAAACATTAAAATGGATCACAGTTGTAGTTACAGAGGCAATACGTCCTTGAATGTGAGTTAAACATGGTGAAAGCAGCTTTTAAGGTTTTAAACCATGAACAAACATAGCAAAATAATGAAGACTGTACATTTTGTCATACTTTAAGTACATACATTACACAACCAAATCAAATAATAATCTTAATTTGAGCATAAATATTTTACATTACAGTACAAAAGTCTCCAAAGTGCGATATTAAATAACAGTTTGTCTCTATGCTCACTATGAGGGATCACACATTTTTCATCTTTTAGATCCAATTCCTTTGTCACATTCATTAATTTGGCAGTGACTTTACAAATAGTCTAATGTACATCTCTGCTCTATTGTGCTCATCTTTTTTGATGGCATACATGCACCCAGTTTCTGTAGAGGGAACGTCTATCCTTGCAATTCTATGCTGCAGTGGGACATTGCACATGTCTTCTATTCTTGGCCAGTAGAAACTCTTGGCAGGGCCATGTGGGTGCATGAACTGAACCAGTACATCTTCATCTGAAACATCTCTGATACTTCCTATCCACCATTTATGATCATACACACAACTCACATATTGTCTCATAGTGAGCACAGAGACAAACTGTTATTCAATATCAAACTTTGGAGACTTTTCTACTGTAATGTAAAATCGTTATGCTCAAATTAAGATTATTATTTGATTTGGTTGTGTAATTTATATACTTAAAGTATGACAAAATGTACAGTCTTCAATTCATTTGTTCATGGTTTAAGACATTAAAAGCTGCTTTCAGCATGTTCAACTCACATCCAAGGACTTATTGCCTCTATAACTACAACTGTGCTACAATTTAATGTTTTCATGAGGCAAAATTTATCAGTAGTATTTAGTCACATATAAGTCTTTGGTAAATGGTAAAAAAAAACACAATTGAAATGCCTGCTGTGATGTTTACTTGTAGGATATTAAGACATGCAGTACCAAAAACGGCCACAAAAACCCCACCAATATCAGGATTTTAAAAAATCACTGCGACAAATTGAGGCAAAACACCCTCCTGATTTTTTAATATGATTTTAACAAGAATATGATCTTTCAAAAAAAGTAAGTTTGGACCTGATACGTGTTGTCAGTTTTTTGGAATATGACTCTGAAGCTGGGCAAAGATGTGTTAACTTCCATTTTTGAGCCTTAATATCTGTGAAACTAATCATCTGAGAGAAACCATATTTTGTAGAATATTTAAGCTAACACCAGAGATAGAGGCAGAAGTGATAGAAGTCTTTTATCTGCAAAAATGGGAGCTCAGACACTCTTCAAATGTACTACTTTATTTCAACAAGCCACATTTTAAGTACCTACCATACTAGGTTATCATTGAGCTACACCCCTGATATTCGATGTCTGGAGGCTATCAGTAACAGATATACACTGTAGAAATTTTGAAGGCCACAGGTGAGATAGTTTTCCAGATATTGCTGTTTAAAAATGGCTTTTCAGAGCATGATGCCAAAAACCGTCTAAACTACCCTTCATTCAATGATGTTTCATGAGAAAACTATTGAGAGTAGAGACTTAATATTTTGGATTTTTCCTAGTAACAAGTGTATCTTTGTACTCAAATTTTTTCAGGACATTGTGAGATGGTCAGGTGGGAAGATTTTCAGAAATTTGATGAAATGACACGGAATGACCCATACCTCCACATTTGCTTGATTGATTGTTATGTGTTGTGGTTTGATTTGTGCTGTGAAACTGTGAATGTTTCTTTATGCAGTTAGAAAGATATCCTACTCAAATTTGACATTCAATTCAAAAATCTACCATGATTAATTATAAGAAAATGGAGCATTTTCATACATGATTACATTTACTTTGGGTAATGTACATTTTGCTGTTGATAAAATTCCATACATTTGCTGACGTTAATAGCATTATTTTTTACTGGTGAGGATGTGTTTATACTGCTAAGGTAATTCTTTGTCTTGAGGAAAAAGGCAGCAGGCACAGCAGTGTGTCCACACACACCACGAAAAGTAGAGATGTAAACATGTGTCTATGTTATCTATACATGTGTTTATGTCTGCTAGGTTGTTGCTAACAATGACTGAAAATAAGAGAAGGAAATTTCTCTTTTTATTGCAGGTTCTCTTTGATTCTGATTGAAGGTTTCTGAATCGCTTGTCGACTCATCTTCATTGTCATCGTTTGGAGCAGCCAACACGACATACATATCTCATCTACACTACATCTCTTCTATCTTCTATCTTCACATCTCTCTTGCTACACACACACACACACACACACAGTGTTGTTTTTCTGTTTTTGTTTGTTTGTTTGTCAGCAGGATGCCAAGGAAGGGAAGGCGCTCGACGGCGGCGAAGCTCCGTTGGAGGAAGTTCGACCTGGAGGAGCTGAGCCCATCCGGTCCCCCCCTGCAGGTACTTGCTCAGTAGATGAGCTTTTGTGTCACAGTGACAAGTGTCAGCATGCAAATAGCTGTAGAAATGGTCCATCTATTGCTTTATTCTTAGCTGGTGAGTTTGTATGTAACTGCCATGACTGAGATTTCTTTGCTGTTAATGTTTTATTAGACGGTCCCGACGGTGCCCACCTCACCGGCCAGAGGGTCAAGGACCAGGAAGACCCCCCCCCCCCCCCCCTGCTCCCGAGCTCCAGTTGGCAACGTATGTTCCTAACACAACCCTCTCACCCACACACTGTCTCCATTGTGACACTGTCTGAGGTTGAATGTGTTTTATTTCATCTGTCATCATTGGTTGGTTCGTCACCCCCAGCCAGGCCATTCTGGAGCTTGGATGGAGCGCGTGCCAAGTTTTGTGCACGTGAGTATCCGGATGTTTTATCCTTATGTAACACCCGTCTCATGTACCTATGGGGCGGGCCTGGGTTAAACTTATGATATTCCCCTTTTTGTTATGCTTAATAAATAAAATATGAATTGAGTAAATGAAAACCACACACAATAGCACTTTAAATGTAAATACTTTTTTAGTTAGAGGATTTTTTAGTTGTGTGAAAATAATAAATGTGAAATAACCACTTGGGTTCAGTGACAATAAAATTAATATTCAACAGAAATGATACCTGTTTTAAATCACTTTAAATGCTGGCAATCACTGGTTCTTCACACCAAATATCATGAAACATAAAGCGCGCGAATAATGCAATGAACCCACACACACACACCCACACCCACACGCACACACCACCGACCACAACAGTCTGGGAAAAGCTACCCCAAAACCCCGTTGCAGGCCTGTTTCGTTGCTCGTGTGCGTTGAGGCCCAAAACACACTGGCCGCTTCGCTCTCGGAAAGCAAAATAAAAGGCACGTGCAAATCAACAGTTACTCACGGCTCCCGACAACAGTCCATGCGCTCCCGACAGTCCGTGGGGAAACGGGGGGATGAGGGGGAAATGGCGGCTCGCCGGCAGGTGAGACACCCGATTTGGTTCCCCCCCAGTTCCTGTTCCCCTTTACGCCGATTTACTGACGATCCGTGCGTAGTTGCTGTGTTACCGTACGTATTTACGGAAAAAAACGCAACGTGAAAACAGCTGGATGTACGGAAAGCGAAATGGGACAAACCTCACACCAGGCTGTGCGGCTGTAATGTGCTGCGTTGATTTTAGCGTCACAAAACAACTAGGCCTATATTGTGTAGGCTACTGTTATGTTACTTATTACATTAAAGCAAAAAAAATGTAAAGGTATTTGCTTGACCAGCCATTGGTTGGTCATTTGACAAAGGAATAAGATTAAAGGACAATAATAGGGGAAACAGTTTCCATCAATGATGTATTTATTAGGGCATATCGTGTTAACTCATAGTTAACTCGCAATTAATAACACTTTCAAAATTCCGTTTTAAATCAACTCCAATTGAAGTTAAAAGATTCAAATTGAATGACACGTTATCAGTCATACAAAATGTACCTAATAACCAAAATCTTGGCCAAGTGATCTTCAGGGAGTTTTCATTTCATTTTGTTGACTTTGTTTGTTGATTGAATATGAAACTTACGGAACACAACAGATTTGGGAATTGTAAACAGGCAGTTAATTAGTACAATTGTAAACAAACAGTTACAAGTGTAGTTAACAAACAAATGATTTCTGATATGAATGTTGACATTCTGTGGGCAATACCTTTCAAAATCAAAGTAAAATTCACTCTTCTGTCTGTTCTAGCGTGTTGCGGTGACTGCGACTGGACTCTTCTCATGGTTAACCGGCCAGCAGCCCATCGTCATTTGTAATGTTTTGTCTGTATCTATGTATGTCAATTGTGGCAACCATTGCCCTCCTGAACCATCCCTGGAAGGAGGAATCCCCCACTCAGCGCTCCTTCCCAAGCCTGTTAAGCGCTTTGAGACTGTAATGGTGATTAAGGGCTATACAAATTAAATTGAATTGAGAAAAAAAAATAATAATAAATGAGAAGGCGAGTTAATTCGCTCTTTGTATAAAAATAATAATAAATGAGAAGGCGAGTTAATTCGCTCTTTGTAAAAAAATAATAATAAATGAGAAGGCGAGTTAATTCGCTCTTTGTATAAAAAAAATAAAGATTGCGTTAACGCTTAACGCATTATTTTCCCTGAAGGCATGCCTGGCATTCAAATATGCCTTCCATGGACGGCTTTCCCACACACTCAGTGTGGAACCATCGTTCGCACCTATCACAAGCAATCTGCAAATAAATAAAGGTAGAATTAGGCTGGCTTATAAATATGTGCTGGTTAATAAGGGCTGCACGCCAATCCTATAGTATAATGCTACTTACCCAAGTCAGGTTTTCCATATCATTAAAGGTCTCTGCCTCCCCACAAAAATGACACAGGTCACTCAAGTCATCTACGAATTAAGATAACTTTTGTAAAGAATTTGACAGACACGGGAAGCAAAGTCTAATAGGGTCAGGTTACACCATTATCCCTATTCAAGCCACTTGGTGGAGCGGTAGGACTCGCGACCAACACACTGACACAGGTTGAAATCCTGACCTGTGTGCCTACTCCTATAAGGAAAGGGCATTGATTAAAAGATTTGAAGTGCTTACCAGATTGAGTGAGGATGGTGGTGGCTATTTCCATCCTTAGATTATTCACAGAGGACGGGGGGAAATCGATGGATGTTGTAGCATCGATGAGGTGTTCTGCAAACTGAAAGTGCGAGAATGAGCCCATAATTCACAGGTCCCCCAATGCGTGATATAGCGTTTACACCTGTGATATCATTTGCCATGTAATATAGCATACTTTCAAAGCAAACACCCCACAAGATATTGTGTCCTGCTGGAGTGGGTGCTTCAGAGTGTCACACGTCCAGTGAGACACGTTCACGGCCATTCTTCTCATCAGGGCTCTAAAGAAAAGTTTGTTAAGTTGTTACTAGTGAACTAGTAAAAACCAAATATCACTGCTGTAGGAAAATATAGGCTACCTCGTTGTCTCCAAACACCTTTTTATCTTCACTGGTGACTCTCCTAGAGAGTCCAGTAAAATAGTTTTCTTTTTGGATGGATACATGGAGGATTGTAAAAAGTATGTAGGCCTTTTTACATTTTAATTTAGGAAAAGTCCTGGGAACTCCCTTCTTTGTCACATACTTACAACAAGAAACCAATGGTGGCAATCATTCACAATGCCTAGAATTGTCTCATAGGCAGAGGCATCCAGCTGAGAAAAGCATCACAAATAATGAGTGTAGGTTAATTATAGCCTTTAAACCCATCATTAAGCCCACCTTTTCACCCAAACAACCCTCAACATCAACTATATGATAACTGGGGGCTTGCACTTGCAGCACTGAACAAATAAACCCTCTTCTTTCAATCTCAGAGCCGAGAACACCACCACCACCAACACCATTATCATGTTTCAGCACACCTTCAGTTTGAGATTTTTTTTCTGCCACATGGATGTCATGGCGAAAGTGTCCAGGTGGTAGGCTTTTTTTTCTGCATGCTGCCTCACCATTATTTTCAGATACGAATTGATTACCTACATCAACATTAAAAATGATTAAAACTTTGCAGGTGAAGCCATAATGCCTTTGGAATTCAGGAATATGTACCTCGGACTCCAATTCCTGGCCAGGGCCCAGCTGGAAGATGTCTTGGTAAAAGACCTTGTAGGGCCCAACCTTTGCCAGTAGCACTTGGCTTTTATTGCCATTCCAGGCATCCATGATACCTGTAACACAGAGCACAATTAACAAACAACAATAAAGAGTTTTTAAATAAAGGCCATTGTTGGGTATGTATCACTTACGGCTGCGCACAAGATCGTATGGGATTACTGGGTCCAGTGTACAAGCGGCCTGAGACGGTGAAGGTGCAGATGGTGCGTGAACTGTTAGATTAATTGGTGATTTGGGTGAGGATGGAGCAGGTGGTGAGTGGTAGGCGGGTTTATTTGAGAGGTCAAGCGGTGTCGGTAAAGGTGAATGGGTGACTGAGGGGATAGTGGGACTGACAATAAACGTTTTTTTCATTGGGGGTTCTTCTGGGGATGTTTTCTGAATTCGATGAGGTATGCGCGGTGCAGGATCAATGAATTGTTTCAGATGGTCGGTGTTGATTTTGGCGTGTTGATTGCCGTTATCATCTACGAGGTCTGCACTTTTCCCATCTATTTTAGTGATGCGATATGGTCCAAGCCAGGTACGCTCCAGTTTTCCCCCTTTCCGCTGCTGCGTTCTAATGTTTTTCCGCAGGACCCTCTGGCCCACAGTAAAAGCAGACTTGAAAGGAATTTTCTGCCTTTTTTCCTGTTTTTTCACAACGCTGTTTCGAACCATGGCATCAAATGTTTCCTTTAACGCTATGCCTGCAGATACGGCTTTGTTCGCCACAACATCTTCCACTGAGCTGTCCACCTTTCCAATAGAAAAATAAACAAAGATTAAGAATGGAATTGGAATGCTGAAATTACCTGACACAAGTGAGACAACATGCCATACCGTGAAATCCTCTGCTACTTCGCATGGGTACCGTGCCTCCATACCAAACATCATAAAGAAAGGAGAGAACCTGGTGGTGAAGTGTGGCTTCGTTCTGAGGCCAAACATCACGGCATCCAAGTATAGGTCCCATGTGTCTGGCTTTTCACCCACAAGTTTGCATAATGCTCTGTATAGACAGAAGGAAATAATTGTCATCAGTCATCATGTTTTTTTAAATGACACCAATATTGTTGACAAGCTAATAGCTCTTCTGCAATCTATTTTGAGTCATTTCCTAATTACAGCTTCACCTCTGAATTGTTCCATTCAACTTTTCCACAAGACCATTTGTCTGTGGATGGTACGGAGCGCACAGACTCCTCTCCACATTTAAAAATGTGCAGATGTTTGAGTTGAGCTGTTGAAAAACATGAAGAGTACAATTTAACCACAGATGTGTTTTGTATTGCATAGAGTAGTAGGTACATACAGCTTTCTGACCATGAAGAGCAGTGCTGGTTTATACACCAAGCCAAAATTGACTAACCTCATTCACAAACTCACTGCCCTGATCGGTGAGGATGCGTTGCGGTGCGCCAAACCTATAAAAGAATTTCATTATGCACTGCGAGACCACCTGTGCACTTTTGTTGGGTATGGCGTAGACTTCTGCCCATTTGGTGTAGTAGTCCACCATGACACACATGTACATGTTGCCATCTTGGGTTTTAGTCAGTTTTCCCACCAAGTCCATGCCGACCAACTCAAGTGGGTGGTCAACCTGAAAATCCCCAAATATATATCATTGTTATCACAAAGCATGGATGTTGTTTGAAAGTATTCAGTGAAATGAAAGGCTTAGTACATACATGAATTGGAATATAATCTGGCTCCTTTTTGATGGAGAGCCTACTGTATTGGCATTTAGCACACTGTGAAACCTGGTGGTTCAAAAGTAGACATGGGAAATAAAGTCTAGGAAGCAAGAAAATATATGGATGAGCTCAATCTACTATACAGTACGATTAAATAATTCCATTTACCCATTTATCCAAGTCAACCCCCATTCCAGGCCAATAAAACCTGGCGGTGACTGCATATTTGGTCTTCTGGGTTCCACAGTGGCCTCCATGGGCACTATCATGGAAATCCAGAAAGATTTTGTTGGCCTCCTCCTCCCCAACCACTACTTTCTTACGGACCTCCATGTCGTTTTTGCATGATACGTAATACATTGTATCACCTATTGAAACAAGGTTGTTGTCAGTAGAATACAATAAACACTTAATTTACTCTGATAAGCAATCGAGTTAGAGATCAGGGAATTATTAGGTAGGCATAGCGTTACAATGGCTTACCATCAAACAGAAAACGAGCGGACCGTCTACGAATAACATATTTCTGCTCCTTCGATATCGCTATGGGATAGGATCCGTTTTTTTTGTAATTGAGAATCTCATTGTACAGTTTTCGGTCCATTGTCGACTCTTCACCATGAACTTGAAATTCATTCAATCGTCGTTTCCCAGCTCATGTACAACCTTCCCACGTGAATTTATACACGTTGCGCCCATCGTTATTGGTTAGGTTACGCCCTATTCAATTAAGCTATTATTATATTGCCTCGATCAGACCAAACAGACAACAACAGAGTAATTTCTTTATTAGGCCTGGTTCCAAAGAAATGCATGATTTATAAGATTTTAAAGAACTAGGCAGCTTAGAATGCCTATTCATTCATGAATTCACACAAATCAATGATCAATTCACCGAACAAAATATTGTTTTCTGAAAGCCAATGTAGGCCTACCCATTATCTATATCTATTGAACGACATGCCCATAAAATAAGCTATAGGCCTACATGATTGTCATTGTGATGATTGACCTCTTCAACTGTTGCATAGACACGATACCAATTCAACAACAAAGCATGGTATTTATTTTTATTTTTTTAATTATTTTTTAATTATTTACAAGTCAACAGATCCCAGGTGTGTACTCAGATCTGACATATTACAAAAGCAATTAACTATATTACATTAAATACAATGACTCATAACATAAGTAATAGTATATTTAAAGAACAGAATAAACAATAATAGAAACAATAAAAATCGCGTTTTCGCACGCAATCTCTTACGCAACTCGTCAAACTTTTTGTACCATGGCTTTCCGTAGATCCACTTGTTTTGGGTTGGTCCTGTGGGCGGAGTCAGATAACATTGCATTTCGAGGGGGAACAGGAATTCCAAGGGGGAACCAAATCGGGTGTCTCACCGGCGCAGCCGAAACTCACAGTCCGCTCGTAACGATTCCGTCCGACAGCTCTCGTCCACACCGGAGGGCGCAGATCCTCTTGACAGGGCACAAAAGTCTGTGTTATCCGGTAACAGTCCGTTCACCTTAAAACAAGAACTTTCAGCCTCTAAAAAAGTCTCAAAACTTCGACGCGGTTGGGCTAACTCGTGTCTCTCCCTCTTTTCTTTTTTTTTCTTCTCCCTGCTTTCTTCCCGCAATCACAACACAGTCTAAGTCCCTCCCCCTCACGTCAGACTGCTCCCGCCATTGGCCGGTATCTCCGAGCTCTGCACAAGCCAATCACAGCAAAGACTTTTGTGATCGACACCTCTTAAAACAAATAATATTGTGTAAATAACGTAATTACACTTAAACACTGTCTCAGATGAACTTACTCTTTTTTCTTTTAGGACACGACATGAGATGACATGAACTTATACTTTTAACACATACTTCTTGTAGATTTTTAACTTTTTTAACCTTTGTATTTTAACCATATTTATGCATTTTTAAACACATCAATAAACAATGAACTTCACATGAATTATGAATCTGTACATTATATTGTTATCAAAATGCAAATACATCCATTACTTTAGCAAGGGCTACACTTAAATGACTGATGAATTGATTAATCATTGGTAGAAAATAATGATTGTTGCCAAGACATTTTCTGTTTTTTTTTTCCTTCATTATGTTTACCTTTGTTGGGACCTCACTAGAAGGACTACACAATGCGGCCTACAGAAGCCTACAAAGCCTACACAGGACAAAGGGACAAAGGGACAAAGGGGATTAAAAAACTACACCGCCATTTTAGTTTCACATCTCACCCAGGTGAGAGATGCGACGCCACCCAACTGGTGCCTATTGGCTGACAATCTTCAGGGAACCCCGGGGGGTCCCCTGGAGCGGCCTGAGCTTTATAAACCGAGGCCGCCTGGAGAACGCTCTCTTACTCACTCTTACTCCGACTCCTACTCTGGCGTCTCTTCCTACAACCGGCGCAACACCACGTTGCAACGGGAGGCGACCCCCTCCTGCAGCGCACCGCTGCAACAAGAGGAACCAAGCCGGTTCCTGCCTTCCAGCTACCAGACGCTGTCTGAGGTAAGCTGACTAAATCGCCAAGCCGCGATTATATTGCCGCTCGTGGAAGGAGGAAACACCAACTGTTTTCTTTATTTGAGTTTGATCAACGAGAGGAAACCCGCTCCGCTCTCGTCTGGACGAAGCCGACTCAGCACGTCCCCCGCTGACGCCGGGGACTCACGAACTACCGCCGTTACGGAACGCCGTCATCGTCTTACGCAACGATACCAGTAAGAGGCTATCAGTCTGGGCAGAGACACAAGTGATAGTGTAGGATATGCTTGTAATTCTTGTTAACGTGTTCTAAGTTCTGATCGCGGACCGCCGAGTCCGTTGGTTCATGTGCTGCTGTATTTGAATACTGATCGTGTACCCACGCAGCTGGGTTGATTTCTGTAACAGTGTTTGCGACTAACCTCCGCCATATTCGTGAGCTCAGAAAGCCTCTACTATCAGTTAAAAGACCGGTCTCGCGGAATAAACGCCAGTTTATTCACTCGAGCCCGTGTGATAGCAGTACGGCTTCTGGGCCTCGGAATATCGCTCGCGCATTTTCTCTCTCTTTGTTTGTGACCCGCTAACACACACACACATACACGCCGCACACACGTGTCCTAAGCCAGCTGTTCCCGGCGGACGCTAGGGACATAGCTACATCTGGTGGCTACATACGGCTATCTCTCTCTCTCTCTCTCGCTACTCCATCGGACGCTAGTGGCTCCGCCCCTGAACGCTGCGAGGAATAGTTACATCTGGTGGCCGCCCATAGCCATCTCTCCCTCTCTCTCTCTCGACACGCACACACACGCACACGCACGCACACGCACGCACGCACACACATACGCACACACACACACTCCCAGTGTCTCTCCCTTTGTTTAAGCTTAGCTTTGTGTGTTAGGTAGTTAGGTAATAAGGCTTTGTTAATTGCAGTGTTATTGATTGTGATCATTATTACTGACTTTAATAAATCTTATTATGTTATAACTAGCGGTCTCTTGTGCTTGTTGTGTATATGTCACTGGATAACAGCAGGTTGTGAAGGCTAGTGCTTGAATTTCACGCCCTTCTTAATTGTTAGATTGTTTTATGCTTCCATGCCAATGATCACGATGATTGGCATGTGAGTATAAAACCTTTATATTGAGACTGAATACAGTTTTAGGTTATCTTTTCCCTGATCCCAGGGTGGTGCCCCGTTTATTCATGATTATATCATGATAATATATTAAATATAATTATTAATACCGATAATCATATTGATATTGATAGTTAACTGTTGATAACCAAATCTGCTCCTGCTACAACCCCAACACCTTTTATGTGTTTTGTCCCTTTCTAATAGGCCGCGGTACTGGTTACCGCCACCGGGTGCTGCCGCTGGCCTAAGGTATGCTTTCTTTCATGTCTTGCTTGTTCTGTATTCTTATTAGTGCATTAACTCCTCTAATTAGACTAAATGTATGAGCTTTTACAAGATCATGTTATAACGTGTGTGATTTTGACTGATTTTGTTTCTTACAGGTTGTTGTTGTGGACTTCCCACCCCGCCTGACTGTTGAAGACTCTTACCAAGACCTTCTTCGTCAGGAGTACCACCGGCTGGCGGCTCGTATGGGTACGTAAAAAAATAAAATCCCCCCAAAAATACATGTTAAGATATAGTAATGACTGAAAAGCCCTAATTCATGTATGGATGCTATAATGACTTGTGTTTTGAATATATTTTTCAGGTGTGAAGTACTTCTCTGCTGCAGAGGACTTCCCCCTTACGCGCTTGGAGCTTTGGAGCGGAGATGATGCAAGTACAATATGCATGTGTGAAATAAAAAGCTATATTGGTTATTCTCGCATGTTGATATGAAATGCTCAGTGGAGCTACCTTTTTAGAGGCTCACTTTGTTTGCAATTGTGTCTGCAGGTCCATCTGAGCGATGGCGAGGGGATGGGGAGCCTCATCCGGTTGCTGTGGTCTGCTGTCCACCAGCAACTGGCGCTGTCTCCACCTCCCCGGGTCTCTCCTCCACCTTCTAGGCCAGCTAGGAACGTTTCTCCTACGCTGGTTGTGGAGGAGGATGAGGTCCCTGCTCCACCTACCACTGACCCCTTTCAGTGGAGGCCTGCTGGTCGGGGCAGCAAGGTAATTATTACAGTGTAATGTGTGTGTACATGTTTCTGAAGCTGTTTACAAAAGTGATTAAAAAGAACCCATTTGTTTAATGCAATGTGATGTTTTTTTACTTTCAGACGTGCCAGCCTGGTGAACCCTCAAGTGGCGTTCAGGCCGATAGACGCAAATACAATCGCTTGAGACGCTTGTATCGCGCCGCTTAATCATTTTGGACTATTTGTGTCAATCGCATCATTCGCGCATGATGCTCATTTTTTAACCCTTATTTCTCAACCCGCTCTCTTTCTGATATGGCTGATATCACCACCGTTGCGGCACTGTACCTGCTGTACAAGTCCCAGAAACGCCGGAAAACCACCCGCCGTCGTGTCTGGGTTCATGAAGTCCTCCGGAGACGCACGGAGCTGGGGGAATTTCATTGTCTCCTCCAGGAGCTCCGTCTGGATGACAACCGGTTCCAGCGGTACCTCAGGCTGACCGGAGCCCAGTTCGAGGACCTGTTATCTCGGGTCGGTGCCAGGATCTCCCGTCTGGACACCAACTACAGGCGCTCCATCTCAGCTGCGGAGCGCCTGTCCATCTATCTGAGGTGAGTTGTGGTTTCACACTAATTAGTAATTACAGTAGACTACTGCAAAATGAACATGTAAAAATATTATAGGCTACATTATATAAAGTATGCTACTAATTTTACCCACTGTACAGGAGCCTACGTTGTGTGATAAATGCATATCAACCTATAAACCTGCATAAACAAACCTTTTTAATTTTCACTTCATTTTTTCAGTCAAATACAGTATTTATTAACTCTTTACTTGTTAATGTTAGCAGTTTTCCTTATTAAGATTTGAAAATGGTTCTTATTTCAGAATGAGATTACACAGATATACCTAATCTTTTACATATGGATAATATACATTGACTTTTTTTTTAATAACAAAGCTTGCAGTTTCCAATAAATGAATAATAAAGTGTAAATGTTGTTAAATGTTTGGAGAATTTGTAAGTGATATTCCATGGGCTGTTTTTAAGGTTTTCAAGAAAATGAAAGCCTGACCCATTATCTATTCTATGTTGCAGGTTCCTGGCCACAGGAGACTCCTACAGGAGCATTGCCAACAGTTTCCGTGTGGGAATTTCTACAGTTTCTGCCATTGTTCCTGCTGTGGTCAGTGCCATCTGGGACTGCCTGGTCGAGGACTTCATGGCTGTGCCCACCACAGAAACCTGGAGGTCCATTGCAGAGCAGTTTGAAGAGAGGTGGAACTTTCCTCTCTGCTGTGGAGCTCTGGATGGAAAGCATGTGGTTTTGAAGGCCCCTCCCAACTCTGGATCCCAGTTTTTTAACTACAAGGGGACATTCTCCATTGTCCTCTTGGCCGTGGTCGATGCCAGTTACCGGTTCAGGGTGATTGATGTCGGGGGCTTCGGGAGAACCAGTGACGGAGGTATCCTGGCTAACTCTGCCTTTGGCCAGGCACTTCATGCTGGAACCCTCCACTTGCCAGCGGACCAGCCTCTACCAGCCGCAGAACACAGAGGACCCCAGCCTCATTGTTTTGTGGCTGATGAAGCGTTCCCACTCCGGAGGAACCTCATGAGGCCATTCCCTGGGCGCATCCTCCCCAGAGACAAGAGGATCTTCAATGACCGTCTGTCCCGGGCCCGGTTGGTGGTGGAGAATGCCTTCGGCATCCTGGCAGCTCAGTGGAGGATGTACCACCGTGTCCTCGAGGTCCAGCCGGAAGTGGCAGAGCAGTGCGTGAAGACGACTTGTGTTCTTCACAACTTCCTGTGCATGACAGCCCAGACACCGGGAGTTGGAGGAAGCATCACAGGGAGTGAGGTGGAGCCACTGCCAGGTCTGGGAAGAGTTGGAGCGAACAACTCGGCGAGAGAGGCCATCAGGATTCGGGAGACCTTCTATGCCTTCTTCTCCACGGAGGGAGTGGTCCCGTGGCAGCATAATGTTTAGTGCACAAGCACCCCAAAAACGGTTCTTTTAAGAGCCACCCAAATAAAAGTATTGAGCAATAATCCTGCAATATAACTACCACAATTCATGTCTACCAATCACTGTGCATGTAACATCAATTCATACAATACTGACCCCTCTGATATTACACCATTAAACTTTTTCTTTACTTTAATTATCATTTTGAAACTGGCCCGTCTACAATCTTATTGTACTTGAAAGAATGTGTGAAAGAATGACATGAGAAATAGAAGTCATTCAGATATATATATCTTTTTACTGAGGGTAAAAAATAACAATATAAATCTCTCTCTCAAAAAATAGATATAATAATTATATATATATATATATATATATATATAAATAAATATACATAAGGAAATATATATTTATATACATAAAAATAGAGCAAAGTTTCATGTTGTGTTGAGCCTTCTTAGTGTTTAAAAAATAGCAATATTTTGATGCTAGCAGAAGAGGTCCCTTGCACTCAATTGAACATTAGCTTGCCCGAAAACGAAACTACGGTAAATCTTACATTTACACGAAGGTTTGACGCGTATACATTCACAAAAAAGTCTAGGTTGCTTTTTATAGCTGCATTCTCTTTTACTGCAGCTTGAAGCCGCACTACTTTAGTTACAGTCCCATAGGTTTTGAATGAAGCAATAATAACAGCATCAGTGTCTGTTTTGTTTAGCCCAATTACACAAATGGACTGCTCTTCATTAATGCCATACATTTGTTCACACAATAATATGAAATTAACTTAATAAGGAAATAATAAAATGTCAGTCAAAAACTGTAAAACTGTCTCCGTCTATTCTTAATAATCCTCCTGGCTGGCTCGCCACTTAAAAGATGTAACGGACGTCTACTGTACATGAGTTAAGGTGACTATCATGTACTTCAAACTTAGACCAAAATCAGAAGATATAGTTTCGGCTCAAGGAGGATAGAGTTAAATCAACCTGGAATTTACCATTCAACAACCTCAGTTGTAAACAACAACATAAACAAATTTACAGCTTGGACAAATGCTGTTCAAAGTGCAAATGGAATAGAAAAATGTGGGCCCAAAATAGGGATGGGTAAAAATATCAATTCAGCAATGTATTGCAATTCCTTTCCCCGCAATTCAATATCGATTCAACAATCTGCTGATTCAAGCCCCTGGCCATTGGGGGCGCTGTGACCAACACCCTCGTGTGATTCGCGCTGTACGGACGGGGGCCGCACTAGACCAAACCATAACAATATGGCGACCGGAGTGAGTAGCAGCAGCAGCGTTAAGTCCGCGCCTTCAAACCTGAAAGTAGACGTGTGGATTCATTTTGTATTCCCATGTAAACCTGGAACACAGGAAAGAGATAAAAGTGTGGTGTTGTGCAAACTTTGCCAGACGGTTCTTAAATACTGTAGCAACACGACACACCTGCGAAACCACCTGAGCCGACACCATGCAGACGATCTGCAGCAACCCATGGCTAAATCTGCGGATTCAAAACAAACGCAACTTGACAGATCCCTTATGTGCAAACCGGCGCTAGTTTGTAACCAGTAATTAAGGCACCTGGTTCTTATGTGTTATTGTTTAAGGATGTCATGTGAGCTCAGAAGAAAGAAATGCTGTACATGATTTAAGTATAAATACATTACATTTAATACAGCACTGTCATATAAATATATATATATTTGTATATCATACTGGTATTATTTTATTTTTATTTTATTATTGTACTGGTATTATTGTAGTGCAATACAGCACTGTCATTTTTTAAATACTTTTGTACGCACCATGTACTAGTATTATTGAGCTGATTTTATTACTCAAAATGTTATGAGTTATTTTACAATTTCCAAGAGGAAAGAAACGCACAATTAATTTAAATTTACATGCACTGTAGTTCAGTGTTTAAGCAGTGTCCTGTTTTATCATGCTATGAGTTATACCATGGCTGTTAAGGCATGAAACTAAATAAATTATTAGAAAAAATGATCTGGTACTCTTACTTGTGTATTTCTACTGGATACTGAATTGATATCGAAGCATTTCAATCAATATCGAATCGATATCGAATCGAGACCCAACGAATCGAAATCGAATCGAATCGTGAGATTCTTAACAATACCCAGCCCTAGCCCAAAATAATAAACAAAACAAAGTCCAGAAATAAAGTCAAATGTTCAATTTAGTCAGTGTTCACGGTTGTCCGTTTTCAGTAGGGCTGTGTTCAAAAAATCGATCCGCGATCCGATATCGATTCACGCTCAAAAAGCACGATATCGATCCAAAAATGTCTGGATCGATCTTTTCCAGGTGACTAAAGGCACTATTTTCTTTGACGCGCAAGGCGCACTATAAAAAGCGAGTGCTGGCTAAACGAAACCGAAACTTAAGCTAGCGAGATGGCTGAAGCGGCACCACTAAAATCACCTTCTGGAATGAAGGCTCCGCTGACTCCGCTCCCGTGAAGCGGCGAAGTGTTTCCTCTGCGTCGGTCAAGTGCCCCGTCATTCATGCGGCGGCGGCGTTGACGCGCGGAGCCGGACTGAGCGGCTGCGCTCTGCCAGTCCGGGTCTAGGGACCGTCCACCAAAACTTGAGTTCAAGCGAAGAGAAAGTACCCCCCCCCCCCCTCTCTCCCTCTCTCTCTCTCTCTCTCTCTCAACCTGTATGGCATTTCACAAGTCTCTGCTTGTCAAAGACTGTAGTTTTCTAATATAGAGGGCCACTTAATTTTAATTTATTTATATTTTATTTGGTCATTGTTGTTTAGTTCTGGTCATTGTTTTAATTCTGCCATGGATATGTTACTTAAATTTCAAATAATACTTGGATTTTTGTCTAAAATAAATACTTGATTATTGACTCTTCTCTCTCTGTGTCCCTCTTACACATACACAGATACAATCACAAACACATGGAGCTGTTTTGTCTATGGGACAGTATTTATTTGCATTATGTCTGTAAATAGATCGATATCGAATCGAATCGGATCGAATCGTGGATCGAATCGGATCGTGACCTTATGAATCGGAATCGGATCGATCCAGGAAATTCGGATCGATTCCCAGCCCTAGTTTTCAGTGTGTGTTAGTCCTTCAATGTATGGTGGTGTAATTGTTCATCTACCCGGGTAGTGTGATTTTGTGTCTTATCTGTATGATGTGATAGATGTGCTTTCTCCAGATGACGATGAAGCTGTTTCCGACGTCACACCCTCCACACATGTAAGCCGGTGTCCTGCTCCACGTTCCTCGTGTTCGGGCTTTGGCTCGCCATCACAATCGTTTCAAACACCAAAAAAAACCCAACCTGCATAGAGCAGCAGTTTTAAATCTATTATTAATCTCTTCATCTATTTTTATACATTTATCTCAATCAACTGTACAGTATTTATTCTCTTTTTAATCTTAAATCAATGGACATGAACATTCACATTGATAATGTATCATATACAGCTATAAAATATTTTTTTACAGCGAACACACAAAATGGTGTGTATATGAATTATTTTTAGCTTTTAACAACGCATAGTGCACACAAATCACATTAAATCACATACCAATCATATTTGAGAATGATTCATTGAATTACTGTCCCTCAATAACCTCAAAAGCACACAGCGGCATGTGTATTAGCTCACAAAACCAGCTTGATTAGCTGTTTAGCGTTAGCTAGCATTTAGCAACAGCACGTGTCATATAGCATATAGCTCAATTTAGTACAAATATTTTCCACACAGAAATACAAAAGTTAACCACATTCTCCACTTCAGTACACACTCTTATATGCCTCCTCCGGTTGGTGATATTTTCCACCACACCGCCATGGTCGGCAGCTGCTAGTATGCTATGCTAAGCGCTAATGAATACTACTCACTGGAGTTTTTCCTCTCGACAAAAACACGACAACACGGTAATGTCCGGCAACCCAAAAACCTCCTCACGGTTGCGGATACCTCACAGGATCAATAACCCAAGACGAAATAAAGTTTTAATGACTTGTCAAGTTATTAACGTTAGCGTGCTCTCTCTCTCTCTCGGCTGTAGTGTGTCTGTCTTCATCGGCATCAGTGAAGAAAGAAAATACAAGGAACTACTAGCGTGAGTGGCGCTTGAGTGTAAAAAATGCGCACCCTGCTGGTGAAATTAAAGAACTACAACTTCACACTACAACTACAACTAATTCAGACTGTATAGCTCAACATGGTTAAACTAGAAATATTGGGATTCCACTGTGTGTGTAACTAAAGGGTGTTACAATTGGCATCAAACTATACTTTTTCTTGACCCGTTTCTGAATCATATTGAATGCTACGGCAGCATGGAGCTAATTCTAACTGCTCATATATTTATAATAAAACATCATGTTTCATGTTCACCATCTACCTCACCACTCCGTCCACCCACTCCTGCTCCACCCTTCCCCTCATTCAGCAGCACGGTTGCTTAGTGTTTAGAACTGTTTATACTATATATATATATATATATATATATATATATATATATATATATATATATATATATAATATAGTATTAGTATAGTATAAACAGTATAAACAGATATAGTATAAACACAGATACAGATATAGTATAAACACTGATATATATATATAGTATAAACAGATAAACAGTATAAACAGATATATAGTATAAACACTGATAAACACTGATATATATATATATATATATATATATATATATATATATATATATATATATATATATATATATATATATATATATATATATATATATATAGGGGAGGTGGGGGTGGAATGGAATGATGTCATTCATTCACATGTTGAACTTGTATTTGGGAATATATACATATATATATATATATATATATATATATATATATATATATATATATATATATATATAGTGGCCACGGTCCAGGATGAAACATCGAACATTCGAGATTACATCGAAAAAATGGCCCCGAAGGATGAACTGCTAAGTGAATGTCTCAGGCAGCAGAACCCTGATGAGAGTGCGGAGGAGGAGGAGCAGACAACCTGGAGGGACAAGCCCATACATGGCATGTACCACCGTCAGATAGAGGAAGTGGCTAAGAAATCCTACCAGTGGCTGGAAAATGCAGGACTGACCAAGAGCCATAGAGGCCAGGATCTACCAGAGCAGATCAGACCCAAGATGCAGACTGTGCAAAGAAGCCCCTGAGACAGTCCAGCACATAGTAGCAGGGTGTAAGATGCTAGCTGGATCAGCGTAGATGGAGAGGCACAACCAAGTGGCTGGGATAGTACACAGGAACACCCAAATCCCAATGGGCCATACCACAGAAGGTGACTGAGAACAACAGGGCCAAGGTTCTGTGGGACTTCAGCTTCCAGACTGACAAACAGCTCCTGGCTAACCAACCGGACATAGTGGTGGTGGACAAAGAGCAGAAGACAGTGGTAGTGATAGATGTGGCGATCCCAGCTGACGCCAACATCAGGAAGAAGGAACACAAGAAAATTGAGAAGTACCAAGGGTTGAAAGAGCAGCTGGAACAGATGGGGAAGGTCAAGGCTAGCGTGGTCCCCGTGGTAGTGGGGGCACTCGGGGCAGTAACCCCCAAACTGGGAGAGTGGCTCCAACAGATCCTAGGAACAACATCTGAAGCCTCAGTCCAGAAGAGCGCAGTCCTAGGAACAGCCAAGATACTGCGCAGAACCCTCAAACTCCCAGGCCTCTGGTAGAGGACCGAGCTTGAAGATGACACAGACACCACCCCACCACAGGTGAGAAGGAGATTTTTTTTTTATAGATAGATAGATAGATAGATAGATAGATAGATAGATAGATAGATAGATAGATAGATAGATAGATAGATAGATAGATAGATAGATAGATTTCAATTAAAAGAACACGAAAATACATGTCAAAAAACAAACCCAAATATCAGTGTGATGTCACGGTGTGATGTGCATTATTTAAATGTTTTCTTTCATAGTCCATTCTGATCATCACAGAGTGACATCACAGGATCAAAGGCAGTGGCTTTGATCCAAGATTCTACAGAGATAATAAATAGCAGGCGAGCACATCATTCGTCGTGGTGTTGCAGGAGAGTCCGATCTAGAGATACGATCTATTACAGATACGATCTACGACAGATACGGTTTCATACAGGACGATTTACTACTGTAGGATTTCAATCGACAGCGATGCAGTCTACGTCAGACAAATCCAGTCTGCCCCGATCTGCTACAGCCTGTGACATGGACGGAAGAACCCAGCAAGCAGACCAGCAAAGATCTGCTGGCGGTCCAGGGGGCGGTCCAGCACGTCAGTATTGTTATGGCTGTGTGTTTTTGTTGTGTCTAACATGTCTCTCTCCCTCCCTTAGTTTGTGTTTATGGGTGTGTGTGAAGGGTGTTAGGAAGGTGATTGGTCTCACTCTGGAGCAGGTGTGCTGCTGATGGGATCATCGGTTGATTGCTCACACTGGATTGGACCAACGGGAGAGCTCACAGGTTCAAATACCATCAACCAGAAGAATCTCCCTCTTCCCTGCCTCTGCCACACTCAACAAATTGCCGAGCAGTTAAGTCTGTGTGTGTGTGTGTTTTGATTTAGCATTAAGTATGGTGTGACTTTAGAGTTTTGTTAGTGGTTTTTGTATTTTACATCACTGTAAATAGAGCACTAACTACTAAAGCAGTTAAGTAGGAGGGAGAAGCCCTTTTTGTTTGTGAGCTGCATCTTTTCTCCTGTTTTGAGTTAGGAGGTTAGGTAAGCAGCCTGTCATTTGGTTTAATGTTATTTTTCTACTTAGGTAAGAATAGGGCTTACTAGTGGTTATGTTTGTTGTTTTGTTGTATAATTGGTGAGCTAACTCTTCTGCCTGTGCCTGATGAGCAGCAGCCCACAGGTGGAGCTCAGCTGGGTGGACTGGCTGGTATTCATGCCCCATTCCCGGACCGCCCATTGCAGCCTGGCCTGACAGAAACAAAGTTAAAGTTGACTTTGGCCATAAGGGAGGCTGACGGGAGGAATCGGCAGCTGGAGGTGGATGCCATGCATCTAAGGGTAAGAGCTCTGGAGATGGAGCGGGGAGCCACTGCGCCTGCCAGTTTTTCAACCACACAGTCACCACAGTCACCATCCCCTAAGCCCGAGGACAGCTTTGACGTGAGTAGGCACATTGCATGAGTCCCACCTTTTAGAGAATCTGAGGTTGACTCGTACTTCAGTGCCTTTGAACGCATCGCATCTACATTAAACTGGCCTAAAAATGTGTGGACTCTTTTACTTCAGTGCAAATTGGTTGGGAAAGCTCAAGAAGTGTGCAATTCTCTGTCTATTGAAGACAGCTTGGATTATGATACTTTGAAAGCCACTGTCCTTCGAGTTTATGAATTGGTTCCAGAAGCCTATAGACAAAGATTTAGAAAATGTGAAAAAACTGCCAATCAGACATATGTGGAGTTTGCAAGAGAAAAAGGGGCTTTGTTTGATAAGTGGTGTCATGCTAGTGAAGTAAAAACTTTGGGGGAGATGCGTGAGCTCCTACTTGTGGAGGAGTTTAAAAATCGGTTACCTGAGAAAATTGTAATTTACCTAAATGAACAGAAAGTCTCATCACTCGCCGCTGCTCCTGTATTAGCGGATGAATTTGCTTTAACGCACAAACATTTTTTTCTTTTCCAGTCTGCTGTGATCCAGTCAGTGTTAAGTCACCTAAAAGTTTCTGTCGGAATCCCACTGCTGGTACAAACATAAGAGAGTGTTTTTATTGCCACGAGCAGGGACACTTAATCGCCACCTGTCTGGCTTTAAAAAGAAAAGAACATGTTCCACAAGGTAAAACACCATCTCCAATCGGTCTCATTCATACTAAACCGCAGGCGGTGCAAAACATTATACAGACAAAGACCGATAACAAACAAAATGATGAGGACTTCAAGCCTTTTCTTTCTCAGGGTTCTGTGTCTCTAGTGGGCGGGGAAACGAAAATCCCTATTACTATTTTGAGGGATACTGGTGCAAAACAATCCCTGATTGGTGGGGGAATACTCCCTTTTTCAGCTCAGTCCTATTGTGGCTCGGATATCTTAGCATGGGGGGTTAAAAAGAGCGTTGTGCGTGCGCCGTTGCATTTCATTAATTTGTCCTCCAGTTTTGTCTCAGGCACCGTCAAAATTGCGGTGCGACCTCAGTTGCCTTTTGCCGGCATTGATCTTATCCTCGGGAATGATTTGGCTGGTGGGAAAGTGTTCCCATCCCCCAAGGTTATTTCCGATCCAGTCACAGATGTTCGTCTTTCTGACTCGGCAGACTTAGATTTGTTATTTCCTGTGTGTGCTGTAACCCGCGCCCAGTCACGTAAACTAGGAGACTTGGTGGATCTCAGCGACTCATTCATGAGTTACTCATCAAAGGAGTGGAGTGTAAAGAAAGTGTTCCAATGTGTGTTGAACCTCAGCCAGACAGCAAGTTGCTAACACTAGCAGTAGATAGAGGAGAGCTGATCAGAGCACAGAAAGCTGATCCCACTTTATCTTCATGTTCATCTCTCAGTAAAAAGTGACAAGAGTGTGTCTTACTTTCATGATGATGGTGTTCTCATGCGCCGCTGGTCTCCTAGCTCTGGTTTTACGCACAAGTCCGTATGCCAAATTGTAGTCTTGACCTTAGCTCATGACCATAGTATGTCCGGTCACCTCGGAATAAACGAAACTTATAATCGTGTCCTTCGATATTTCTTCTCCGTCTTAAGTCAGACGTAGTGAAATTCTGTCGTTAATGCCATACCTGTAAAGTCTCCGGTAAACCAAACCAGGTTATTCCAGCAGCCCCGTTAAGGCCAATCCCTGTCATTGGAGAACCCTTTGAGCAGGTTATAATTGACTGCGTTGGGCCTTTGCCGAAAACAAAATCCGCTAACCAGTACATCCTCACTGTAATGTGTGCCGCCACCCGTTACCCTGAGGCGATCCCACTGCGCTCATTAAAATCCCGTGCCATCGTGAAAGCGCTCATCAAGTTCTTCTCCACATTTGGCCTCCCAAAACGTATCCAAAGTGACCAGGGATCAAATTTTATGTCCAAAATCTTTGCCCAGGTCATGGCGGAGCTTAGCGTCAAGCACCATACTTCAAGCGCATATCACCCGGAGAGCCAGGGCGCATTGGAAAGATTCCATCAGACATTATAAAGTATGCTCCGTAAGTTCTGCAGTGAGTCGAAACGTGAGTGGGATGGAGGGTTACCATTGTTGCTTTTCGCTGTGAGGGAAACTTCACAGGAGTCCTTAGGATTCAGTCAGGCCGATTTAGTTTTTGGACACACTGTGCGTGGCCCGTTGGGCTTGCTGCGGGAGAAGTGGCTCTCGGAAAAGTCCGGTCCCGCAGAAAACATTTTGGACTACGTTAGCTCGTTCAGAGAGAGACTTCATCATGCTTGTGCTTTAGCTCAAGACTCACTCTCCGTTGCGCAGTCTAAAATGAAAAGTAGTTTTGACAAAGGGCCGGTGACTGCGTTCTAGTTATTTTGCCCGTTGGTGGTCCTAGTCTGCAGGCCAAATATTCTGGTCCCTATGCAGTTGAACATAAGATCAGTTAAAAACTGATTATGTTATACAAACTCCGGATCGTGAGAAAAAAAACTTGTGTGTGCCACATCACAGCTAAAAAAGTATGTTGAGTGTGGTAGTTGCAGCAACTCGTTGTGCCTGTTGCCTCCCTGTCTGTCACCCACCATCCGTATTGTCCCAGCGATGACGGACTGGAGGACAGGCACGACGCTGTTTCCTGCACGCGTCTTAAAAACTCGGAAGTCTTGTCCCGCCTCGGGGCACATTTGGTGCATCTGCCTGTGTCAGCGAAAGCTGACATTAGCAATCTTATCAAAAGCCACCTAGCCATTTTCGGTGACGTTCCCACTCAAACCAGTGTGGTCAAGCATGATATTGATGTGGGCGATCATAAATCAATTAAACAACACCCTGACAGAGTACACCCGATAAAACGTGAGTTAATGCAGAAGGAGGTGAAATTCCTGGTTGAAAATGGTTTTGCTGTCCCAAGTAGCAGTCCATGGAGTTCCCCCTCTCCCTCCTTGTGCCCAAACCTGATCAGACTTCGCGTTTTTGTACAGATTATCGTAAAGTCAATGCCATTACCAAACCTGACTCGTTCCCACTTCCACGCATGGATGATTGTGTTGATCGGGTTGGCTCAACCAAATATGTAACAAAATTAGATATGTTAAAAGGTTACTGGCAGGTCCCCCTTACGCAGCGCGCTTCGGAAATTAGTGCTTTCCGCAACCTTGACCATTTTTTGCAGTATACTGTAATGCCTTTTCAGCGTCTAATGAACTGTTCTTTGTGGTATTAGTAACTGTGAGGTGTATTAAGACGACATGGTGGCTTATTCATTCTCCTGGAGTGAACATATGAAAAACCTGAGTGACATTTTTGATCGTTTGCAGGCCTCTTCCCTTACGCTTAATCTGGCCAAGTGTGAGTTTGGGAAGGCTGTTGTTACCTACTTAGGTAAAATAGTCAGGGTCAGGTCCGCCCGGTTGCTGCCAAAGTGCAGGCAATCATAGATTTCCCAGCTCCCCAAACGTGCTGGGAGCTCTGTCGGTTTTTGGGGATGGCTGGATATTATTGTGCGTTCTGCAGGAACTTCTCGGATGTAGTAGCTCCGTTGACGAGCTTAGTAAGCCCAAAATCCCCTTTCTTGTGTCAGTCTGCCTTTGAGACCACCAAAGTTCTCCTATGCAATGCCCCTGTACTAGCTGCCCCAAACTTTATATGTCCCTTCAAGCTGGAGGTGGACACCAGTGCGCTTGGGACAGGTGCAGTTCTGCTGCAGGAGGATGAGAATAGCATTGATCATCCGATTTGCTATTTCTCCCAAAAATTCAAGAAGCATCAGCTACATTATAGCACCATTGAAAAGGAGGCTTTAGCCCTTCTATTGGCTTTGAAACACTTCGACAATGTTGGGAGTAACGCGTTACAAAAGTAATGCATTACTGTAATGCATTACTGTAATGCGGTAATGTAAGGCATTACAACAAAAAAAACTGGTAATATTTAACTCGGTACAAATCTCAGTAACGCGCGTTACAATGCATTTTAAACCCGAAATCAATTGACTCTACATTCGCGATCGCGAGATGGGCATACGCTCCACTTCTGGAAAAGTGTGAAAGCCGGTCCGTGTGACTCTACACTATGTTAATGAATCGCTGTTGTTAGCAGGCTCCATGAGCTGGACACCGACTCACGGAGCGGCTCCCGGTGGGTCAGAGCGCAGCCAACCCGGCACACCGAGGATCAACAGCTGAGGGGCGGCGGCGAAGAGGCGGAGGCTCCGATTCTCCCTGTCGGTTTTGGACCGGTTTTATGTCCACGTCATAATGCTTTTGGTGCGTGTTTAAAACAGTAGGTTTACTGTTTTAAAGTAACTTGTGGCATCAACAGATACCTTAGCAGCATCGGCCACAACCAAATTCAGAGTACGAGCCCCCCACATCTCTGGTTTCCATGGTGATGGAGTTCAGCGTAGTTGAGTTATCTGAATGTCCCATGATGACATTGGCTTGTGTATATAAAATACGCCGTTGCCTGTACATATCCTCATCATCACACAAATCATCAGTGATGATGTGTCCCAAATACTTAGCAGTATGACAAAAAGGTAACACATTTCCTGACAAATGAAATAATGGGAACACCAGTTCCTTATCACCTTTAGTTCGACAGATCATAACAGAGCTCTTTTTGGCATTATAACTAACATTAAATTCTACCCCATATTCTGAACATATGTTGAGCAGCTCCTGAAACCCAGCACTAGAGGGAGAAATGATTGCCAGATCATCCGCATACATAAGATGATTAACAATGGTATTTCCTATCACGCATCCTGTTTTACATCTTCTCAACTGGTCTGATAGATTATCCATATAAACATTAAACAGGCAAGGTGACAGTAGCCCACCCTGACGGACTCCGTTACTCACCCCAAATGGAGCAGAGACTACATTCCCCCATTTTATTTGCATGCACTGATTGGCATACCAATAAACCAAAATCCTTAGGACACTGTCAGGCACGCCCCTCTGACTCAATTTTGAAAACAATTTATGATGGTTTATACGATCAAATGCCTTAGATGCATCTATAAAACCAATTAAAACTGAAGAATTCTGTCTTTTATATCTATCAGCAATTTCCTTTAAAGCATAAATACATAAATCAGTTCCATGTTTAGCCTTAAATCCAAACTGGTTATCAGAGGTGTGTACATAAACAGACACTCTATTTAATAATATGCTCTCCAAGACTTTGGACAGCACACTGGCTAAAGCAATTGGTCGGTAGTTGTCCAGGCTGCCCACCTTGCCGGCTTTATTCTTAATGACAGGGACCAGAGTTACCGATAACATAGAGTCTGGTAGCACTCCATGGGTCATAAAACTAGTAAAACAAATAGCTAGAAGAATTGCTGCTCTTGGGCTAGCATATTTAAGATGTTCTGCTGAAATTTTATCTGACCCACATGCCTTGTTATCAGCTAACTGTGCAATAGCTTGTAGAACTTCGTTGACTGTGATTTGCACAGTATCACCACTGGAAATCTTGCCTAAGATGTAGGGGTCACTTTTAACACAATTAAAAAGCTCTGAGTAGTGTTGCCTCCACAGTTCAGCTATGTTGCCACCACCAGAAACCCCCTCTATGGTACAAGGTAATGATGTATTGTCCCTGTTAATAGCTTTTACCTCTTTCCAAAACCCAGTGACATCGTTACCAAGGAGCTTTTCAGCCATGGAATCTGCTCTCATTTCTTGCTCATTTTTATTAACATAACGAACTGCATATTTATATCTAGCAGTAGTGGCTTTTTTGTAATCAAGAACAGGTCCTTCTCTTGGTCTGCCTGCCTGTACCCAAGCCCTACATGCACTCTTGGCTTCTGCATGATGGTGAGACACATGTTTGTTCCACCCTGGCTTAATAGTGTGTCTTCTCTCAGAGTTGTTACAGTACGTTCTGCTGGCCTCATATACAGATCCCACAATACAATCATACAAGGCACAGAGATCCTCACAATGAGATTTTAGGTTACAATTTACATCATTGCACAGGACAGCATCTTTGGGCAGACAGAGACTACTCAAGAGAACATGAGTGTTTCCATAGTATGAAAGCCTATCCTCATTTGTGAGTTTAGACCAGTCAATTTTGTTATTAGAGGAATTTTTCCCCTGCTGTGTCAGCTCAGGGAGACTATCACAGTCCAATGTCATGACAAAAGGAATATGATCAGAGGTGGATGCCTCATAGACAATCTCTATAGTTCTTATAATATCATGTGCATCGGCAGTGCTAATGCAATGGTCAAGCCATGATGTAGTATGCCAGGCCTCACTTATGTAAGAGAAACTGTCTGCAGGCAAAAACATTTGAGTGGATACGGTTAGATTATGTTCATCACAGAACTGTAACATATGGTTTGCAAACAAAGAGCTTTTATCTGATATATCAGCATTCATATCACCCACTACAAATACACTTGTGGCTTGGTTCTCAGAGATAAAAGAATTTATAAAAGCAAGTCGATTTAGATATTCATCCTCATTTGCCAATGCTTCATATGGTGTATATACGTTGAGGATGCTAAATTCCTTGTTATTAATTTTTATGAGGACAGCAATACACCAGTCAGCTTCAAGCCTGATGACTTTTATCATCGAGTCCAACTTTTTGTGCCAGAGGATGGCCACGCCCCCTGCTATTCTTCCTCTCACTATTCCCAGGGAAAGATCCGTTGTGGATTCACCAGCCCCGTGAAAATTGTCATTAAAAGAGTTCAGTTTCCCCAAGTCTTGCTTTGGTAACAAAGTTTCTTGGAGACATAGAATGTCACACTTTTTCAGCAAGTTGTCCACTACTGAGCGCCGGCACTTATCTCCTGCGTTGTTGCCCAGGCGCAGCCCGCGACAGTTATATGATCCAACCCGCATAAATAATGTTAGTTCGGCAGCACCGCCGTAGCCCCATTTGGCGCATTTGGACCAGCAGTAAGCCTAGCTCTGCCAGCACCCATTTGCCCTGCAAAAAAGAGAATAAAAACATATTTGCAATAATTAAAAACAGTGCAGACATTAAAAGATTTAGCAGAAAGTTATGGTGAACATAACAGTTTTCAGTCTAGTTTTAAAAGTGGTCAGAGTTGGGGCAAGTCTTACATCTTCAGGAAGTTTATTCCAGCCATTTGTTGCATAGTGACTAAATGATGCTCTCCCGTGATTGTTATTTACTCTGGGAATCACTAACAGATTGGTCTCAGAAGATCTTAGTGGTCTAGAAGTCTTATGTAGTGGGAGCATATCAGTGATATACTTCGGTCCTAGACCATGTAGTGATTTATATGTGAGCAG
This sequence comes from Eutrigla gurnardus, assembly GCF_963514095.1. Lineage (NCBI taxonomy): Eukaryota > Metazoa > Chordata > Actinopteri > Perciformes > Triglidae > Eutrigla > Eutrigla gurnardus. Next base: position 1,340,249 of record NC_139918.1, read on the forward strand.
GAGGATTTTGAAATCAATCCTCTGACCTACAGGGAGCCAATGTAAGGATTTAAGAATTGGTGTAATGTGCTCACATTTTTTGGTCTTTGTAAGAACTCTAGCAGCAGCGTTCTGAACAAGCTGTAGCTGCCCGACAGTTTTTTTCGGAAGACCTGCAAGGAGACCATTACAGTAGTCTAGCCTACTAGTAATAAAGGCATGTACAAGTTTTTCTAAGTCTTGAGCTGACATGAGCCCTCTAAGTCTTGCTACATTTTTTAGGTGATAGTAGGCTGATTTTGTTACTGATTTAACGTGACTGTCGAAATGTAAATCAGAATCCATAATAACCCCAAGATTTCTGGCTTTGTTTGAGGTTTTCAGGGACAGAGAGTGAAGGTGTTGAATTACTTTAAACCTTTCTTTTTTAGCACCAAAAACAATTATCTCAGTTTTGTCCTCATTTAGTTGTAGGAAGTTTTGGCACATCCAGTCTTTGACTTGCTCAATGCACTGGCACAGAAGATCTATGGGGCGATAGTCGTTTGGTGATAGTGCTACATAGATTTGGGTGTCATCGGCATAGCAATGGTGGTCAATGTTATTATTTTGCATGATTTGTCCTAGTGGGAGCATGTAGATGTTGAATAAAGTTGGCCCCAAGATTGAACCTTGGGGGACTCCACACGTTACATTGGTAGGTTCTGATACAAAGTCGCCAATGGAAACAAAATAGTTCCTATCTTGTAGATATGACTTGAACCAGTTTAAGACTGTGCCTGAGAGCCCCACCCAGTTTTCCAACCTGTCCAAGAGTATTGAGTGGTCGACAGTGTCAAATGCAGCACTGAGGTCTAATAGCATTAATATTGAAGTTTTGCCAGAGTCTGTGTTAAGACGGATGTCATTTACAACTTTAATAAGGGCCGTCTCGGTGCTATGAAAAGGTCGAAATCCTGACTGGAAGTTGTTGTGGCAGCCAGTTGAAGCCAGGAAGTGATTTAGTTGTTGGAGGACAACTTTCTCAATTATTTTACTTATGAAGGGTAGATTTGAAATTGGTCTGTAGTTGTTGATAATAGAGGCATCTAGGCTCCGCTTTTTTAGAAGAGGTTTAATGACCGCAGTTTTGAAGGCCTTTGGGAAATTGCCTGATTGAATGGAGTTATTAACTATTTGCAATACGTCTATTGATAGGCAGTCAAAAACATTCTTAAAAAAGTTGGTAGGTAAAGCATCAAGGCAGCAGGTGGATGATTTTAGATTTGTCACCGTTTCCACTAGAGTTTTAGAGTCTATGGCATTAAAGCTTGCCATCATTGCTGTGTTACTTTTGCCTGAACAGGGTGGTGATCCAACTTTTTTGTTTGAGATATTGATGGCGCGTCTGATGCCTTCAATTTTATTAGTATAAAAGAATGCAAACTCATTGCATTTCTGCGTGGAATGGAGTTTAGCTGGTATTTGTGTTGGGGGGTTGGTCAGTCTGTCAACAGTTGCAAATAGGGTTTTCGCCTTATTAGTGTTGTTGTTTATGATATTGGAGAAGTATGTTTCTCTCGCACTTTTTAAGACTAAATTGTAGGCCCGGAGGCTCTCTTTATAGATGTCATGGTGAATATGAAGTTTAGTACTCCGCCAGATTCGTTCAGCCTTCCTGCACTCTCTCTTCTCTGGGCTGTCACAACAGCAGCTTTTCTCCAGGGTGCCTTTTGCTTACCAGAAATTGTTTTAACCGTAGCAGGTGCAATGACATCTATGACATTCAGAATTTTGGAATTAAAGATGTTTACAAGATCATCAGCATGACATGGGTTTAGAGGTGGTAACGAGGTAATGGCATTTTTAAAGAGTACATTGGCATGTTCATTGATGTACCGCTTTTTGACCTTATTTGATTCTGTTTGTGTGTCAGGAATGAAAGAAATATTAAAGAAAACACAGAAGTGATCAGACAATGAAGGATCAGTCACAAAAACATCAGAAACATGGAGACCTTTTGTGATAATCAGGTCCAGGGTGTGTCCCTTACAATGAGTAGCCTCTTTCACATGTTGAGAAAGGTCAAATGTGTCTAGAATATTAAAAAGTTCTTTTGCACCCTTGTCATTCAAATCATCAATATGAAAATTAAAGTCACTAGGCAGTCAAAATCAGTGGAGATGCTAGACAAGAATTCAGTAAAATCATCGAAAACATTTGACGAATATTTAGGTGGCCTGTAAATAATTAACAGGAGAACTCTGGGAGAGCATTTCAACACAGCACAAAGATATTCGAATGATGGAAAAACACCAAGTGACATGTTTCCCCTGAAATGTATTTTTAAATATAGCAGCAACCCCTCCACCTCTTTTCCCAGATCTACAAACATCAATAAAATTATAGTTGGGGGGTGCTGTCTCGATCAGAATGCTTGCACTGTTATTTTGTTCTAGCCATGTTTCAGTTAAAAACATAAAATCAAGTTTAGAAGTGGTAATAAAATCATTGACTAAAAATGATTTTGTTATTAAGAGACCTAACATTTAGCAGACCCATCCTGATGGTGTTATTGACAGGCTTTGAGGTTGACTTTGATTTTGAGAGAACAGGAATGAGATTGTTTAGGTTAGCAGTGTGTTCAAGTTTCCCAATGTTTACTCTCTTAGTAGTCACAACAGGAATGCAGAAGGTGCCATGTTTTGATGTAGGCGACCTTGGGTCCAGCTGATAATGCGGTCTACTGCTGAACCCTTTTCTGTCTCAGTAATATTCAGGGCTGCTGTCAGGGTGGGGAGGGGGTGGCCATAAGGGAAGAGTCTTGGAGGAGGGAGTCTTGGATTTTAGTGACTTAGTTGCAGCTTTGGAAGAGGGGGTCTTGGGTTTTAGTGACTTAGTTGCAGCTTTGGAAGAGGGGGTCTTGGATTTTGGTGACTTCGTTGCAGCCTTGGAAGAGGGGGTCTTGGGTTTTGGTGACTTAGTTGCAGCCTTGGGAGAGGGGGTCTTAGTAGGGCGGGGGGTAGGTGGGGGTAGCTCCTGGAATTCCAAGGGGGAGGAGGGGAGAGAGGTTTATTGGAGGGAGGGAGAATGACGAAGACCTGGATTGGGATTTGGGAGGGGTGGGGGAGGGATCCGCATTCAGTCCTCCTTCGATGTTGTTGATAATCTGAGAAGGGCGGGGGGTAGGTGGGGGTAGCTCTTGGAACTCCAAGGGGGAGGTGGGGAGAGAAAGGTTTATTGGAGGGAGGGAGAATGACGAAGACCTGGATGGAGATTTGGGGGGGGTGGGGGAGGGATCCACATTCAGTCCTCCTTCGACGTTTCTGATAATCTGTGTTTCGTCTTCCCTCTTTGTTGGTTCCTCTCGTCTCTTGTCCTTGGCGACAGATGGATGACGCAGGCAGTATGACATGTTGGTGATGAATAGCTTTGCCCCTAGCTTATTTAGGCAAAGTCCGTTTGTCTTAAAAAGATGCCTGCGGTCCCAGAAGAAGCGAAAATTGTCAATAAAATGCATTGGGCGAGCAAGAGATGCAGTTGAGAGCCATTTGTTGAGCCAGAACAGTCTACTGAATGTCTCCGCTCCTCTCCCGGTCGGGGGCAGAGGGCCACTGATGAAAACCTCAGCATTCACAGAGCTGACTGTTTCAAAGAGTTTGTTGAAGTCCTCTCTCAACTCTGTTGATTGTTGTTTTTCAATGTCATTAAATCCAATGTGCAGAATGATATTTTTCACAGTTGGGTGTGCAGCCACAATTTCCAGGATTCTTTTTTCCAAATCAGACACCGTATCCATCGGAAAGCAGAGTACTTTGATGTTATTACTGCTTTTCATATCTTTTACAGAAAAGTCACCCACAATCAGCTTTTCAGGCCCTGTCGTTAGCTTGCTCTGTGGCTTTAAGTTAGCAGGTCTTACCCTGCTGCGTGGTGGTGGGGGGTTATCCAGGCAGTCAGAGGGGGATCCATGGTCCTGCAGCAGTGGAGCAAACCTGTTCTTAAGTTGAACAGTTGTTTGCTGGGGAGGTTTCTTGGTAGCTCTCCTCTCCCCAGCTGTCCGCTGCTGTGTCCTACGAGGCAGTGGGGTTGAGGAGGCGCTGTGCCTGGATGGAGATGGTAACGCAGGCCAGCCGGTCAGATCACAGATATCGGGGCGCTGGGTCCTGCCAGATATCCGTTCTCCCATGTCACAGGGAGATGGTCTTCTCTTTGGCTTCGCACCAAGTGTGTTCCAGGGAGGATTATCGCTGGTAGATTTATTACCGTGTACAGGATCCTCCCGTTTCTTCATAGCTTCATTATTGCTACTTAGCTGGGTTCTAGCATGCTCCTGTCCACTGTTTTGAGTCAGTGCTAGAGTGGTGTTGTTCCCACAAAGTCCATTCACTTCTACATTTACTTCTAACCGATTCATTTTTGTTTCCAGCAGTAAACTCTTCTGTAGGAGTTTATGGTAATCTTCCGTAGAGAAGGGAGGCATCTTCTGCTAATTACCTTTAGCAGGCTCAGGCTTATCTTGTTTGGTAGGCCTCCTCGCGTAGCGTTGAGGAAGTCGTAAAAATATTGAAAAATGCCCGTTTTATCTCAAAGAAAATATAATCCCACTGGTTTTGTAAATATCCAGGAGCTGCTGCTCTTTGTTTCTTATTGAGGAGAAGCAGATAGCAAAAAATAGCAGAAAATTGCAGGCAGGGGTGAGAGCAAAGAGGAAAAGCGAGAGCAAAGAGGAAAAGCGTCTGCACTGTAGCAAAGCCGGAAGCTTTGTTACAGTGAAAACTACATTAGTTAGTTTACCGGAGCCGAAGTGACAGGAGATCCAGTGACGCCGCACATGCGCAATCATCATAGGATAATGCTTTTAGGAATGACTTCCTAAAAGTAATAAGGTAAGGGGAAAGAAAAGAGAAAGAGATTAACTAATAACTCATATGAGGCTTGGAGATAAAAGAAGGTAAACAAAAGGAGGTAGTAGGGGAAAATGCAATTTATTGAGCAATATGGTTTAGGGTTAGGTTCTACTCTGGTGGTTTATACTGACCATAATCCGTTAACTTTTTTGCGTTCGCTTCAAAATCCGAATCAAAGATTGACGCGACGGGCCTGCTTTTGCAACCCTATCATTTGGACATACATCATATTAAAGGCAAAGAAAATTTGTCTTTAATATATATATATATATATATATATATGAGAGAGAGAGTTCCGGCCAAAGAAAGAAGTTTCACAAAGTTCCATAGTGGGGAATTGAACCCTGGCCGGCCGCGTGCAAAGCCGGCGCGTTACCTCTACACTATCCTCACGTTCGAGAAATTGTCAGTATTATATTAGAACATGTTATTCTTGACGGTACTTCCGTATTTAATCGCTCGTCAATTCTTGCCCAAGCAGCAAAAATTTCCTTTTTTGGTTATGATGGGTTTGTACTCCTCGTACAGTTCCATCAATAATTTTTTCTCGATGATTCGACATTCACGGTTCTGGTCTGGCTTTATATCCCATGAATGCGCGTAACACACAACAACGTTAACCTGGCTTGAATTAGCCTCAACAAGGCGCGGCTGAAATGCGTTAATGGAATGCGTTTAGCCGCAAGTGGAAGTTAGTTCTAACCAGGCTTTACTAGGTAAGCGCCGCCTTAATTAGCGAGTTTGGTGGAATACCCCTATGGGAGTAGTCATGTGCTGCTGTTTACATCAACACCAGCGGCGCAGACCAGCAACATGAAACCAGACCTGACGGTGAAAATACTAAATGTATCGTGACCTCAAAAAACAAAAAACAAAACAAACACACACACACCAACGGCCCCAGCGGAGAAATCAACAGCTCATCGATGAACCACAGTCCGACATACTGTCTCAGGCCCTGGTCACACGAATACAGCCCTGTTTTGTTTTGGCGTCGGCACCAAAACATGTATCGCATTTACACGTTGTATTGTACATGGGCTCAGTGCATTTACATGATAACGCACAAACCATGCAAAATGCTGTAGTATATACGGCCGGCCTGAAGGTGACACTGTGAAATTGCCACCGAGCACCAAAACAGAGAATGCGCATACAAGGGCGACTTCCTTCCTGTCCAAGCTTCCCAATGTAAATAGCAACAATGGCGGCAAATTCTAACGCCGCTTCTGGTACTGGAAGAAAGACAACATTTGTGTGGACAAATGAAGAGGCAGAGCTTCTTCTCCAGGTCACCCTCGACTACAAAACGAGGAGACTGCAAGAAAATGTTGACTGGGAGTCTTGCCTGACAAAATACGCGGACATCATGCAGCAATTCGTGGCGCAGTATCCGGAGCGAGACAGAAACCGATTTCCCCACGACCCCAGCACCATAACTAGAGCTCAGCTCACTGCCAAACTGAAGGCAATTCGGTCGAAGTACAGGGCGGCGGTAGACACAGGCAAGAGGAGTGGGCAAGGACGTGTTGTTTATGAGTTTTTTGACCTGTGCAGCGAGATCTGGGCTGGGTCGCCAGCAACAAGCGCCATGGACGGCGGTTTTGAGAGCGTGAATCTCCAAGACGAATCGCTTCCCGAATCAAGTTCTACAGCTCCAGGGTCGCCATCGTCTCTAGACGACACAAGCGAAAGTCAGCCAGCTGCCGGGGCTCCAAATAATCGCAGGGATTTGCTCCAGGTATACGTTCTTAATTAAAGTTTAGCATGCTTGCTATATGCTTTGGTGACTACTGTTAAAACAGTGATTCATTTGTAAAAGAGGATGTGTGTGTGTGTGTGTGTGTGTGTCTCAGCCTGTAACAGGCAAATCAACACGCTGTGAGCTTGTAGATCAGGTTTCATTACAGTATAACATTTTATTCCCTAATCGCCTGGTGACATACCCAAAGTAGGTTTTAAATAATTTATGAATTGCCATTTAGTATTTTGTGGTCTCATACTGAGCAATAATTCATATTAATTATAATAATAATTTAATGTCAAGTTAACATGTAATATATTATAGCTGTTCAAAAGTATTCTCTATGCCAGGGTTTCTTGAAGTGCATTCCAGGGACTATGTGGGTCAATACAAGTCAGTAACTCTGACAGTATACAAATGGAACCAACCACTGTTTTATGCAACACTAGCTGTCTGTGTGGAATAGGAATACATATTGCCTTCACGTGTCACCCACCCAGGCTTAACAGCAGCCCCTGTCAATGTGTTTATGTTATTATAATTTGCATTGTTTTTCTTTTCTAGTCATCGCTGACCGGCCACAGAACCAACAGGCTGAAGAGAAAACTTCCGGCTGAGCATTTCTTGCAGGAAGACGTGAAGGTTAAAAAGCAGATGCTGGAATACATGGAGGCATCGTCCAGGCGCATGGAGGACCGCATGGACGAAACAGCCAGGCTCGCTGAGGAATCCTCCAGACGCAGTGCAGACAGCTTGGCCAGCATTACGAGCAGTATTCGAGAAACTCTGTCTCTGATGAGGCAGGTTTTTGTGCCACCTCACACTGTACACCCCCACAGTAGCAGCAGTGGATATGGGCAATTGCAGTTCATGCCTGGCTCCTACCCCACTACATCCCACTCACCAGCACACATGGCCCATGACCCACATCCATCCAGATCCCATACATACACACCAACAGCATTCTTGACCCCCCATCCACCAGCACCTTTCACCCCACGCCAACAGTCCGCCCCACCATTTTCAAATTCTTACTCAGAAGCAATGTCTGCGATTAATGATGACTGAAGCACTGAGCTTCACTTCACAACATGTCTCACTGTTTTTGCAAATTAGACAGACCTCTTTTGGACAGGAATGTAGCACAGTGTTTGAAGTGATTTATCAGTTGATATGCTCACTTATATTTTTGGTATATTACAGTATTTGACTGTTGTTTGTTACATACATCTGTCAAAGACAGTTAATGTGTTTATTTTGCACACTTATTTGTTGCTGCTGTTGGCAGTATATAGCAACACGTTTTTGTATTTATATTTTTGTTAACTTGAATACCTCTTTTGTTGACTTGCACTTGACTTGTTGTTTTTTTTTTTACATGCAATGACTAACACAGTTCATGTGCTAGTGTGTTCATTTTGCACACGTTATTTGTTGTGCCTTATTTTCTGCATGTGCAGTCATTGTTCACCTCAGGTCTCGCATTTGAAAATTTAATCGTATAACTTTTTGTTAAGACCTCCGACTTGCACTGGTCAGCAAAGTGTGCTGAGTAAAGTTTTTACTACTTTTAATAAAGTGCCTTTATTTCAACTAACTGGTATGTATTTCATTTTACTTAAGTTAAGCAATGCAGATGTTTACCAATCATGTAACCATTGAGAGCATAAATGGACCCACAAGGTCCACTTGGTATCAGTTTACACTATGACAACTAGATAAAAATACTGGAACAGCTTGGGTTCATGTCAAGCAATAATTCTATATTGATGCCAATACGTTCTACTCTTAAGTAACATTTTCAGTTACAGTGGCATGTTGTTAAATGTTTTATACAAGAACAATACAAGGTTCAAGGTGGTACTTTATGTTCACACCTTCTACAGATACAGAGCACCATCAAATTTAAATGTGCATATAATCCTGTGAAACACATTTTGTAGACGAGATCAAATCAGAGTTATTATTCAGACATTTATTTTCCAAAAGAAAAAAAGGGAAGAGACAACAAAAGATGCTCAGAGCAGCAAAAATATACTGTACATGCATAATCCTGGTGGGGGGGGGGCATACAGGTCCTTAAATTATCACTTCACTGTCATCGGGGGGACACGACCTGCAACATGACTGTTCTTTTTGTGCAGCAACTGAACTGTTCTTTTTCACTCGAATCATGTAGCCCCTTTCGGCGAAAAACTATTTCGGGTCTTAAGGGTCAGTAATCCAGCCTGGAACACTCCCTGGGCTAGCTCTGCAACCTGCCCCTCAGTTCCTCCCTCTCCAACCTGCCGCTCACTTCCTCTCCTCCTCTCCTCTTCAACCTGCCTCTCACCTCCTCTCCTCTCCTAAGGTTCTTAAGGGTCAAGGTACTGTGTTAGGACTCTCCTAACCCTCTTGCCCTCTGCCTCATTTGTGTCAGTGCTATATCTATTGCACTCAGTGAGAGGCTGTGATCTGCGCTCTTCTTCCATTGTGGTCAACATAGAATTCTCATCCTCCTCTTCATTTCTGGCCTTACAAAAATTGTGGAGGACAAAGCAGGAATATATGATGTAAGGCAGGTCATCCATATTTATGTCCATAGGCCTTCTGAGTGCACCGAATTTTCATATGCATATTCCTTCATCAGGTAGGGTAACAGTGGGTAGGCAGGGTCACCCAGAATATAAACTGGTACAGGCTCCTCGTCGTCCACAATCTGTTTTTGCATGGAAGGGATCTTGCCACTCAGCAAGTCTTTGTTCAGCTGGGAATTTGCAAATACTCGTGCATCATGCACACTCCCTGGCCATTTTACCACAACATCAATGAATCGGTACTTAAAATCACAGGTCGCTTGCACATTAATGGAGTGTCTGCCTTTCCTGTTAATGAAGTCCGATGCGTTGGCTCTTGGCTCAGAGACATCGATGTGAGTCCCGTCCACGGCTGCAAAACATTGCGGCATGCCAAAAGACTTTTCGAAACCTGTGAATGATTGAGAATTTTATTAGTAGCTTGTACAGAAAATCAGTACAGTAATACAGTACAGTTAACACAGTACAGTACATGTTCCATACAAATTGACTACCAAGGGGATGCACCTGAGAAAAGTAAAGTTCTGTAGCCTAACTTGTTTACATCAGGGTCCACGGTATTCAACTCATTGAAATTCAGAGACATATACACAATACTATGGAGCAGTAAAACATTATACGGACATTATACAATAGTGGGGCAGTGCTGTAGGTTTTTCAGGGGGTACAGGGTCTAAATGGACCCTTACAGGACTGTAACTCTGACAGTGTACAAATGGAACCAAATTAACCCGTAACGTGTCAATTTGGAGGACTCAGCTTTTATTCGGACATGTAGGCTACTGTACATCATGCAGTGGACGTTGAGAACTCAGTTAAAAAGCAACGAAACATATGTAGAGTATTACCTGCAACCAATGACTCCATCTCGGGCTCGGTATAGGGCAGTCTGATGTATTTTGGCCCTAGGTGTAAGGTGATTGCTCTGCAGGTCTCCCGGATAATGACCGAAGCAGTCGGTCGGGACACTCCGAAGGCATTCGCCGTCTTGGGGATCCTTCCCTCATCGTTGAGGTAATACAGCGTCATCGCAACCCTTTTGAGTGGATCAACAGGTACCCTCATGGTGGTCGTTTCCTTTTCAATGAGTGGACGTATTTCTTCTGTCAAAGCGATGACAGAGGCCCTTGACATGCGGAAATTCTTCCTCCATTGACTTGCGGGTTTCTCGCCACTAACGTGCTTGTCCCAGAACTCGCTGGTTCTTCCAGGTTCCACCCAATACTGTCTCCTGGTTGCCCGTCTGGTTCTGCTCCGAGGTGGATTAATAGACAACAAGTTGTGCACGCGTAACGTGCTGCGTCTGTGCATTAACACTTGTTGCTGTTGTTGCCGTAGCTGGTGTTGTTGGTGTTCTTCTGTGAGCAATAAATGTTGGCATAAAAGTCGTAGCAAGAGCTGTAGTTGCTGGAACAAGAACAAAACCAGACCTGCTTCCGCCATTGTTGTTGTTGTGTGTGTGCGACAACGTGGGTTGGGGGGCGGGGAGGAGGAGGAGAGGAGGCGCGGTGTTATGACGCCAGCGTTTTATACGGACTTATTTATTTACACCAAGTTGCGGCATGAAGACGAGACCCGTATATCCACTCTCAGACCCGTTTTCAAAAAAGTTGCGGACTGGTTGAGAAATACGCGTCTCCGTGTGGCAAAACCGGCAGATCGATATTTTATTTTAACGGAGTCATACAAATACGTCGCCGTGTAACCACGCCCTTAGTTTAACAGTGGGAAAGGTAGCGTGTGTTTCGTTTCAGAGTGGTGCAGAGAAGAAATACTTTGTAAATGAGGGCGTGGTTACACGGCGACGTATTTGTATGACTCCGTTAAAATAAAATATCGATCTGCCGGTTTTGCCACACGGAGACGCGTATTTCTCAACCAGTCCGCAACTTTTTTGAAAACGGGTCTGAGAGTGGATATACGGGTCTCGTCTTCATGCCGCAACTTGGTGTAAATAAATAAGTCCGTATAAAACGCTGGCGTCATAACACCGCGCCTCCTCTCCTCCTCCTCCCCGCCCCCCAACCCACGTTGTCGCACACACACAACAACAACAATGGCGGAAGCAGGTCTGGTTTTGTTCTTGTTCCAGCAACTACAGCTCTTGCTACGACTTTTATGCCAACATTTATTGCTCACAGAAGAACACCAACAACACCAGCTACGGCAACAACAGCAACAAGTGTTAATGCACAGACGCAGCACGTTACGCGTGCACAACTTGTTGTCTATTAATCCACCTCGGAGCAGAACCAGACGGGCAACCAGGAGACAGTATTGGGTGGAACCTGGAAGAACCAGCGAGTTCTGGGACAAGCACGTTAGTGGCGAGAAACCCGCAAGTCAATGGAGGAAGAATTTCCGCATGTCAAGGGCCTCTGTCATCGCTTTGACAGAAGAAATACGTCCACTCATTGAAAAGGAAACGACCACCATGAGGGTACCTGTTGATCCACTCAAAAGGGTTGCGATGACGCTGTATTACCTCAACGATGAGGGAAGGATCCCCAAGACGGCGAATGCCTTCGGAGTGTCCCGACCGACTGCTTCGGTCATTATCCGGGAGACCTGCAGAGCAATCACCTTACACCTAGGGCCAAAATACATCAGACTGCCCTATACCGAGCCCGAGATGGAGTCATTGGTTGCAGGTAATACTCTACATATGTTTCGTTGCTTTTTAACTGAGTTCTCAACGTCCACTGCATGATGTACAGTAGCCTACATGTCCGAATAAAAGCTGAGTCCTCCAAATTGACACGTTACGGGTTAATTTGGTTCCATTTGTACACTGTCAGAGTTACAGTCCTGTAAGGGTCCATTTAGACCCTGTACCCCCTGAAAAACCTACAGCACTGCCCCACTATTGTATAATGTCCGTATAATGTTTTACTGCTCCATAGTATTGTGTATATGTCTCTGAATTTCAATGAGTTGAATACCGTGGACCCTGATGTAAACAAGTTAGGCTACAGAACTTTACTTTTCTCAGGTGCATCCCCTTGGTAGTCAATTTGTATGGAACATGTACTGTACTGTGTTAACTGTACTGTATTACTGTACTGATTTTCTGTACAAGCTACTAATAAAATTCTCAATCATTCACAGGTTTCGAAAAGTCTTTTGGCATGCCGCAATGTTTTGCAGCCGTGGACGGGACTCACATCGATGTCTCTGAGCCAAGAGCCAACGCATCGGACTTCATTAACAGGAAAGGCAGACACTCCATTAATGTGCAAGCGACCTGTGATTTTAAGTACCGATTCATTGATGTTGTGGTAAAATGGCCAGGGAGTGTGCATGATGCACGAGTATTTGCAAATTCCCAGCTGAACAAAGACTTGCTGAGTGGCAAGATCCCTTCCATGCAAAAACAGATTGTGGACGACGAGGAGCCTGTACCAGTTTATATTCTGGGTGACCCTGCCTACCCACTGTTACCCTACCTGATGAAGGAATATGCATATGAAAATTCGGTGCACTCAGAAGGCCTATGGACATAAATATGGATGACCTGCCTTACATCATATATTCCTGCTTTGTCCTCCACAATTTTTGTAAGGCCAGAAATGAAGAGGAGGATGAGAATTCTATGTTGACCACAATGGAAGAAGAGCGCAGATCACAGCCTCTCACTGAGTGCAATAGATATAGCACTGACACAAATGAGGCAGAGGGCAAGAGGGTTAGGAGAGTCCTAACACAGTACCTTGACCCTTAAGAACCTTAGGAGAGGAGAGGAGGTGAGAGGCAGGTTGAAGAGGAGAGGAGGAGAGGAAGTGAGCGGCAGGTTGGAGAGGGAGGAACTGAGGGGCAGGTTGCAGAGCTAGCCCAGGGAGTGTTCCAGGCTGGATTACTGACCCTTAAGACCCGAAATAGTTTTTCGCCGAAAGGGGCTACATGATTCGAGTGAAAAAGAACAGTTCAGTTGCTGCACAAAAAGAACAGTCATGTTGCAGGTCGTGTCCCCCCGATGACAGTGAAGTGATAATTTAAGGACCTGTATGCCCCCCCCCCCACCAGGATTATGCATGTACAGTATATTTTTGCTGCTCTGAGCATCTTTTGTTGTCTCTTCCCTTTTTTTCTTTTGGAAAATAAATGTCTGAATAATAACTCTGATTTGATCTCGTCTACAAAATGTGTTTCACAGGATTATATGCACATTTAAATTTGATGGTGCTCTGTATCTGTAGAAGGTGTGAACATAAAGTACCACCTTGAACCTTGTATTGTTCTTGTATAAAACATTTAACAACATGCCACTGTAACTGAAAATGTTACTTAAGAGTAGAATGTATTGGCATCAATATAGAATTATTGCTTGACATGAACCCAAGCTGTTCCAGTATTTTTATCTAGTTGTCATAGTGTAAACTGAAACCAAGTGGACCTTGTGGGTCCATTTATGCTCTCAATGGTTACATGATTGGTAAACATCTGCATTGCTTAACTTAAGTAAAATGAAATACATACCAGTTAGTTGAAATAAAGGCACTTTATTAAAAGTAGTAAAAACTTTACTCAGCACACTTTGCTGACCAGTGCAAGTCGGAGGTCTTAACAAAAAGTTATACGATTAAATTTTCAAATGCGAGACCTGAGGTGAACAATGACTGCACATGCAGAAAATAAGGCACAACAAATAACGTGTGCAAAATGAACACACTAGCACATGAACTGTGTTAGTCATTGCATGTAAAAAAAAAAACAACAAGTCAAGTGCAAGTCAACAAAAGAGGTATTCAAGTTAACAAAAATATAAATACAAAAACGTGTTGCTATATACTGCCAACAGCAGCAACAAATAAGTGTGCAAAATAAACACATTAACTGTCTTTGACAGATGTATGTAACAAACAACAGTCAAATACTGTAATATACCAAAAATATAAGTGAGCATATCAACTGATAAATCACTTCAAACACTGTGCTACATTCCTGTCCAAAAGAGGTCTGTCTAATTTGCAAAAACAGTGAGACATGTTGTGAAGTGAAGCTCAGTGCTTCAGTCATCATTAATCGCAGACATTGCTTCTGAGTAAGAATTTGAAAATGGTGGGGCGGACTGTTGGCGTGGGGTGAAAGGTGCTGGTGGATGGGGGGTCAAGAATGCTGTTGGTGTGTATGTATGGGATCTGGATGGATGTGGGTCATGGGCCATGTGTGCTGGTGAGTGGGATGTAGTGGGGTAGGAGCCAGGCATGAACTGCAATTGCCCATATCCACTGCTGCTACTGTGGGGGTGTACAGTGTGAGGTGGCACAAAAACCTGCCTCATCAGAGACAGAGTTTCTCGAATACTGCTCGTAATGCTGGCCAAGCTGTCTGCACTGCGTCTGGAGGATTCCTCAGCGAGCCTGGCTGTTTCGTCCATGCGGTCCTCCATGCGCCTGGACGATGCCTCCATGTATTCCAGCATCTGCTTTTTAACCTTCACGTCTTCCTGCAAGAAATGCTCAGCCGGAAGTTTTCTCTTCAGCCTGTTGGTTCTGTGGCCGGTCAGCGATGACTAGAAAAGAAAAACAATGCAAATTATAATAACATAAACACATTGACAGGGGCTGCTGTTAAGCCTGGGTGGGTGACACGTGAAGGCAATATGTATTCCTATTCCACACAGACAGCTAGTGTTGCATAAAACAGTGGTTGGTTCCATTTGTATACTGTCAGAGTTACTGACTTGTATTGACCCACATAGTCCCTGGAATGCACTTCAAGAAACCCTGGCATAGAGAATACTTTTGAACAGCTATAATATATTACATGTTAACTTGACATTAAATTATTATTATAATTAATATGAATTATTGCTCAGTATGAGACCACAAAATACTAAATGGCAATTCATAAACTATTTAAAACCTACTTTGGGTATGTCACCAGGCGATTAGGGAATAAAATGTTATACTGTAATGAAACCTGATCTACAAGCTCACAGCGTGTTGATTTGCCTGTTACAGGCTGAGACACACACACACACACACACACACATCCTCTTTTACAAATGAATCACTGTTTTAACAGTAGTCACCAAAGCATATAGCAAGCATGCTAAACTTTAATTAAGAACGTATACCTGGAGCAAATCCCTGCGATTATTTGGAGCCCCGGCAGCTGGCTGACTTTCGCTTGTGTCGTCTAGAGACGATGGCGACCCTGGAGCTGTAGAACTTGATTCGGGAAGCGATTCGTCTTGGAGATTCACGCTCTCAAAACCGCCGTCCATGGCGCTTGTTGCTGGCGACCCAGCCCAGATCTCGCTGCACAGGTCAAAAAACTCATAAACAACACGTCCTTGCCCACTCCTCTTGCCTGTGTCTACCGCCGCCCTGTACTTCGACCGAATTGCCTTCAGTTTGGCAGTGAGCTGAGCTCTAGTTATGGTGCTGGGGTCGTGGGGAAATCGGTTTCTGTCTCGCTCCGGATACTGCGCCACGAATTGCTGCATGATGTCCGCGTATTTTGTCAGGCAAGACTCCCAGTCAACATTTTCTTGCAGTCTCCTCGTTTTGTAGTCGAGGGTGACCTGGAGAAGAAGCTCTGCCTCTTCATTTGTCCACACAAATGTTGTCTTTCTTCCAGTACCAGAAGCGGCGTTAGAATTTGCCGCCATTGTTGCTATTTACATTGGGAAGCTTGGACAGGAAGGAAGTCGCCCTTGTATGCGCATGCGCATTCTCTGTTTTGGTGCTCGGTGGCAATTTCACAGTGTCACCTTCAGGCCGGCCGTATATACTACAGCATTTTGCATGGTTTGTGCGTTATCATGTAAATGCACTGAGCCCATGTACAATACAACGTGTAAATGCGATACATGTTTTGGTGCCGACGCCAAAACAAAACAGGGCTGTATTCGTGTGACCAGGGCCTAAACCTTTTACACTCGCATCCAACCACATCATTCAATAAAACTTAATCAATACTATACTGCTAACCTGACATAACACAAATAGCCTAGTGCCTAAAATAGCCTCTTAAATACTAACATAGATAAATCACACAATCAAATAAAGAGTTAAAATAAACACCACTTCAATTAAAATAATTGTTGTAATGTTTTGCCAAAACAAAATAGTTAAATATAATACATTGAAGCAATAATATGTAATAACTTCAACTCAACTCACAAATTATAAACACAACACATACTACAATACACATGGACAATCCTTCTACAAAACAGCTCAAGAATTACAAAGCCTATTAACATACTACACTGACTCTACACAAATTTCATTTAGTAATTCATAAATAACTATCCAGCACCACACTTACCAAAGACAGACAATATTCTTTATTTACAAATACCACATGCTTGAAGTTATTTTACCAAAGACAACAATACACTAAACCATCCATCAAATTACTAACGCTGGGTTCACATCGGCCGCGGAAGCGCGCGGTCTGCTGACCCCCTGTTCACACCAGAAGCGTATTTCTCCGCGACGGTCCACAAGCGCTTCTGCTCAGCTGTTGTTCAGAGCTATTTTTTTAATTATGGAGTAAATAACCCCATAAAATTAATACGCCATATTTCTGTAACCAAGAAGTTTGAACACTTCTTGTATTTATCCAGAGAGAGAGAGAGAGAGAACTGTTGAAATACACATATTTGTTTATCTACTCTTCACATTTATTAAATGTATTGTCTCTTCCTGTTTCCCAGTGCAAGTTGAGATACACAAATATGATCGCATTTGTCAATCGCGGTATTTTATTTTGAAAAGTGCTTTTATTTTGAAAATTGACCGGATTGTCTTGGTTTCTTTGTGTGATTTCCTGCCAGAATTGACGCGTTCGCTCGCGGCACGTGCAAAAAATAGAGCAGACGCCGAAACGATCGCTTCACGGCGCGGGACGGCCGCGCCTATTCGCGCCGCTCCGTGTCTGGTGTGAACTACACTATCGCTTAACAAGGGCGCCGAAAGGAAGCGGGCTCCGCTACGCGTCTATTCGCGGCGCTTCCGCAGCCGGTGTGAACCAGGCGTTACTCTGAAGTCAATTGCAAGTACAATAACACATAACACTCTCACAATATTTCCTGTGTTTAAATTGCCATTGACTACAAAACATTGCAACTACTGCAATAAACTACATCCCTTTTAATATTTTAATTCACCAACTACAACAAAAAACCTCTGCCTAATTTGTGTTATATGATATAACCTATGATGTTCTACTATGGTCATAACTTCATTGATAAAGAAATGGAATAAACCACTACTTATACCCATTCTACCTAACACTTTTAAGCTGATATATATATATATATAACTAAACTCCACTACAATTACAAAATTGTATCCAATACTTTCTTAAATATTAAAAGCCTTATCTAAACCCAATCTTTATTTCAAACACAAAACAAACTAAACATAATTAAAGAGCACACTGTTTAATAAATGATATACAATTACAATAGATACTGACACATCACTGCAATAAATATACTTGAAAACCACACACATCTATAAATGCAAAATAATTACAACACTAAATGACAAACCCATCGCCAAAATACACAGATCAACTTTGACAGATCAAAACTCCAACATGCGGACCACACTGTCATCCTCATCCACCCCCTTCTCCTCCTCATCCGCCTCCTTGTCTTTCTCATCCCCCTCTGACACACATGATAATATCTTGGTGTCCTCCTCTGGACCCTCGCCCATGCCTTCACACAGGGACGCCTCCATGAAGCTGCCTGCCATCAAAAGATCTTGATCTGCAAAACATTAACATTAAATCAATATCACAAAATAAATACATACCATAAGGAAAACCTTCCAGTCCAAAACACAAAAAAAAAAAACTCACCAGTGTACAAATGTCTTGATAATACACAATTAACACATTTAATTAAAAAAAAACTGTTCTGTAGACTACAATATCCTGAAACATATTATTCCAACAACTAAACCACTTTCATTAAAAAAACTATCAAACCATTACATTCATTAACAATCATTAAATCACTTACCATCATCAGACAGGGCTGAAGTCCTCTCGGCCCCCACCTCCACCACACTCCTTGAAAGCAACATGCTCTTTAGCGCAGCAACCTCCTTCAAAGCGGAATCGCGCTCCTCCGTGACGCGCACGGCAACTGCAACTGCATCCGCCGCCACCCACTGCGCACCCAGCTTCCGACAGCGCTCATGTACTCGCGCCAGTTCTCCCTGCAGACACTTCTTCTGCTTTTGGAAAGCTCCAAAGTACCGGCACCCTGTCAGTGGGTCAATCGTCCTCTGTGGAATGCAGCATCCAAAGAGCAAACAGGCCATCATCAAGGCTGCTGAATACATCTCCTCCACCCTGATGAAAAACCTCTGTAGTTAATTGTGTAAGGGAGGCTTTCTGCCAGCATGGCAATGTTTCCAGCTGGAGTTGGCGTTCCAAGAGCTGGTATATGGCCACCCGATGATCGTGCAGGATTACAAGTACAGTGCTGCGCTTGGCACATGTACTGTAAAGGACAAGAGCGTCACCCACCACAGGGGCTTTTTGGGGCTAGGCTTGGTGAACAGTGCGGCAGTAGGGGACAACCCTCCTCCCCTCTGCACCTGGACTTACAACCGGCAGCTGGTCACCAGAGTGGAGAGGATTTTCCCACTCACTGACATGCTGACAAGCAACCCGGTGACAGTTGGGGAGCAGATGGTGCATATCATTCTAAATGACCTCTACTCTGACTCAATCGGGGGAGTCCCACACACAGTGATGAAGTCACAGGAATTAACCACTGGCTACACTCTGGTTGGCAGCCAGACGATGGAGAGCCTGGCAAAAGAACTTGCAACCAAGTTCAACTTCGGGTTCCCGCATGTCTTTGGAAGAGCCAAGGTCTTGGCAAAGGAAGCAGGCCTCGACATTGAGGATTGCCTCTTCCAAGGCCTGGAGGAACTCGAAGTGTGCTTCTTCCCTCTCCTCAGGCTGAAGGACAGCAACCAGAACTATGTGGTCCGAAGGGTGCCCAACAAATTCATTGCTATCCACAAGTCGTCCAGTAACCCCCCACCCGAAGCCTTGCTGGCCAGCCTTGCCACAGAGGTGCTGAACGAGGTGGACACCCGTGGACTCTCATACAACAGCAACCTGGAGAAGTACAGGACAGATGGCATACCATGGCTGGAGGCGGTTGACAAACGGTTGCCAAGAATGAGCAATGCTCAGCGGCTGGTTCACCTGACCTTCCTTACGTGTCTTGGGATGAGGATGAATGGGGACTTTGTGGAGTTCAGGCGCCTCAGATCCCTGTGTGAGGAGATGGACCTCCCCCCAAAGGAGCTGCAGAGGAAGTGTCTCCTTAGTCAGGACATCCTGGAGACCTTCACAGGTTTCAGGATCTACCGCCTGCACAAGGATATCCCCTTCAGGCTTTTCAAGAAGGCAGTCCGCCATGCTGACGCCACTAAGCAGCCAGCAGAGGCGGTCCCTGAACCATTCCAAGAGGGGGACATAGACAACAACGACGAGATTCAGCCAGAGCCTGTTAGCCTCAGTTCAGTCAGCGAGGTCCTCCCAACAGCCGTTACATTCACTTACTGGTCTGACCAGGAGGTGAAGCAGATTGACCTGGATCCAGGGCCTTACACACAGGCAGGCCTACAACAGATATATCCACAATTGCCAGAAGTTGCAGCTGCAGGTGAGGCCTTACAAAGGCTTTGAGAAGAAGAGGAGGTTGTCAATGAAACCTGCATAGACTGCATCCTGCACCTTCACAAAAACACACTTACATTCACAGACACTGCACCCATTCATCTCACTTTTATTGACACATACCGCACCCACAAGAAAAGACAGGACACAATCCCATAACACTTTTATTGGCACATACATGTATATAGTTCCTTTAAAAAAAACATAAAAATACAAAAAATATATATATATATTACAAAAAACAAAAAAAAATTAATCTCCCACATGGACTTGCCTTGTCGTGGCGTGGGGGCTTACGTGCCTCGGTTGTCTTGTGGACTCTAGGGATTGAGTGTACCAGACGGGTCTACTACTGCCTCACCAAACAGCAGTAAACCAGGTACACCCAATCCCTAGAGTCCACAAGACTACTGAAGCACAACCAAAAAGTCCATACAACGACAAAACACTTAGGAACTTTCCAAGGCCGACATCCATTTAACATGGGAGTCTATGGGGGAACGACATCTTGCGTTATCTCGCCAACGGTACATGCCACGGGGATGGTTCAGGCACCTATGGATTCGTCTAGACCAGACCTTCACTTAGATACCCAACACGAGGTTCGCGGGACCTTCCTGGGCCGAGAGACGGCCACTTCCGGTCCGAGTTTTCCAAAAAGTAAAATTGCCTAGTTCATGCTCGTAAGTGGTTTCTGGGATTTGTCGCATTTCCATACAACGACAAATGTTATAGTGCGTACATGCCGCACTATAACATTACACTCCAGGTGAACAGTCTTGCAGACCCGGTGATTTACATGAGCATGGGAATACTCATCCTCGCCAGATATCGCCTGAAAATTAGAAAAAAAAAAAAAAAAAATCTGCTGAAATACGCATCTAACACCTCACTACAAACAACAAAATAAATATACTTACACAAACCGCCATTGCTGCCTCACGAAAGGCCAAGTACTCATCTTCTTGGATGAAGGGCAACTTTCTTGGCGACTGTTCTGCCATCGTTCTTCTTCCAAACAAACAACATCATAATTACATTACTGCACACCAACAAAACTGCACTCAATACAAAAATACATGCTTCACAAATGACAAATCAACACTGCAAATATACTCACTTCAGTAGTGTATCTTCACAAAATGTGAAACTGCTACACTAACAGCACCTTTTAACCACATTAACCTGTAGCTTAACCCCTCCCACATTCCCCTCACAGACACAATTGGCTATCATTAAAGTACCACCGTTAAATCTCTCCAATAAAAAAGAACCACATAAAGTTACTCCATGATTTATGTTAAACATTCATTGACCCATGTCTGACTACAATATACAGAGGTTTAACATTTTTAACCCTACAAAAATAACCTTTACACACTAATTCTTGTTAACACTAAATTACATAAAAGCCATCTCACAACTAAAAACACATGTATGTACCTTTATAACATTTATTCTTTGTTTGTTATCCTCCATATCTTCTGTTCAAATCCCTCAATGCTACCCTGACACTAACAACTAAGTCTACAAAAATGCATTAACCTAAATCAAGGATTGCTAAGTATCATCACACAAAATGTACATTTGTATGTCATGCTGTCTTACAAGCAAGATTCTAAAATAATCGCCGACCATCTGTCACAGTCTGCTCACACACCTCATCTCCCAGTACTTTCCCACTGCCTGCCACTCCCCCCTCATTAATCCAACTCTCCTCACCTGTTGCACTCAGCTGCCTCTGATCACCAATCAACCCTGTATATAAACTCTGCTAACCGTTCACTCTCTGCCAGATTGCTCTCAGCTCACATGCCAGACTCTCCAGTGTTTACCGGACTGCCTACACGGATTCGACCCTGCCTGCCCCTGACCAACCCATCTTGTCGTCTGTCTGGTAGGGATGGGCAGAACGAGGCTTTGTGAAACAGCGAAGCGTTCGAAGCAATTGCGCCGGAATTGTGTCGAGGTTTCGAAACAATCCGAAACCTGGTTCGCCATGGTGACATCTAGTGGCCAGTTTTGCTAACATGACAATTTGACTGTGAAACTCAACTGGTTCAGACAGAGAATATAAATAGCTGTCAGGTAGTCAGCCCAACCGCGAAAAGTAACGTGGCCTTATGGTGAACAATCGCGTCGTACACCCGAAAGTCCGGTGTTCAATTCCCAAGAAATGCCACCAACAGTGTTTTTAATAGAATTTTTTTAAATCGAAATTTGCCAGATGTTTTGTTATTTCAGGTTCATAGTAGCCTACATGATTCTGTTTTAAAATGTAGGCTGATGGCCCAGGCTTTTTCTTGAGAACATGTTGTAGGGAAAGGATAAACGAATTGGGAAAGTTAGGCTATGCTAATCAGGTTCAACATGGACAAATAAAAACAAATTTTTTGTATGTCAAGATACATTTTTATTTAAGAATAGTTGTTCTGCAGTCTTGGCATTTAGTCGGTTTCTGGTTTTGGACAAAACCTCCCCAGCCTTGGAAAAAATCCTTTCACAAGGCACACTTGTTGCTGGAATACACAAATATTTGTTTGCCATTACACTTAAATGTGGATAAACAACTTTCCTCTCTTGCCAGTACTTCAACGGGTCAGCTGTTCTTGGGATGAAGGCATCAGTCAGATATTTCTGAACTTCCACTGTGGCATCTGCAGTGGCGCTCTGAATGTTTTGCATTTCACCAACACAATGATCAAACAACTCCCATAAATTGTCTGATGTGGATGTTGGTGATGATGATGATGCTGATGGCTCTGAGGACGTTGTTGCTTGTGGCTCTACTTTGATAAAAAGAGCAGTTAGTTATACAGCATATGCATACATATATTACGCCATGTTAGGCTAAAATGAACGGACACTGCTCACCATCAGGTGTTGTTGTAGCTGAGCGCATCAGTGAAGCACACTCTAAAGTTAGCTTCTGCTCAGCGGCCGTGGCCTTTGTAGGATTTCCAAATGCCAGGTGTTTGAATCTTGGGTCAAGCAATGTTGCCAGGGCTAAAGCTGTGTACACACCGGAAGAACTGCCCGACTCGCGTCGGTAAATTCGGCGTCGGCTACTTAATATGGCCGACTCGAACAACGACATGGGCGGTTCACACCTACGGAATTACAGCCGACGCCATACGTTCCGCGCTTGCGCGAGACGTAATGTCTCCAAAACAACAGGCGGCGCTAATCTGTATTGTGGGCCAAAAAACACGAAACCCGGAAGTAGGCGGTCCTCTCTAGACCACCTTCTTCGATTCCACTGGTTATCTGGTATGTTTACCATCGTCACTTCCGGGCTTCACTGATTCGCTAGTCAAGCTGCTAGCCTCCACCAGTCAGAATGGTAAAAGAATGACCGACTCGAATGGCGGATTACACATTTGAATCGGCTGAAATGAACGCCGACGTGGGCCGATTCGAGCGACCACACCAAGTAGACTCGTGTCACGGGCGCCGACTCTCTCAAAGACGCCGATTTTCGGTCCGGTGTGTGAGCCCCTTAACACTCTAAACCCCTCATAAGTCCCACATCTGGAGCGTAGCTCCTTCTGAAGGCATGTGCCTAATGTACAAAACAGAAACCAAGACAAAACATGAATTATCAATCAACATGCTATGACATGTATGGTCAATTATAGTAGGCTACTGTTATTGCAACTTACCTAACTGCACAATTGGCTCCTGTGTGGCAGTTGACAATTTGTCACTAATTTTGAACTGTAGCAACCTGTATAGTGGTATCAGTTTTGATGCAGATACTTGCCTGTTTAAAGGGCTGGAGAAGAGACATGGATTCCTTTTATGAGGTCATATTCAAAGCTTTGCAAAGGACTAACATCACTACTCAGGTTGGCAAGGGCGGCAGCTACGGCTTCACGCTGATCATATAGTCTCTCCAGCATGTCAAATGTGCTGTTCCACCTGGTCTCTACCTCCTGAATCAGTTTTAGGTTAGGCCTGCCCATCATGGTCTGAATCTGAACAAGCTTGTCCTTTGCTTTGCAGCTGGATCTGAATAGTCCCACTACTTTTCTGGCTCTGTTGCGGATTTCCAGTAGTTCAGGTGTTTGTTCCAGGGCCTTTTTGACAATCAGGTTGAGTGAGTGGGCAAAGCATGGCAGATGGCGGAGGTTTTGCAGCGTGACACTCGAGACCATGTTTGCTGCATTGTCGGTCACCATGCACTGTACCTTCGATGTAATCCCCCACTCAGCCATGAGCACAGTGTTGGCATCCATAATGTCTTGGGCTGTGTGAGTTCCTACAAATCGGGTGACACCAAGTAGCACCGTTTTCATTTTTGCCTCAGATGTGACATAATGGCATGTCACACCAAAGAAGCCATCCATATTCATGGATGACCACATGTCAGCTGTAAGGCTTACAAAATCAGCCTTCTGTAGATCATCCATGACTTGCTCCTTGGTGCGGTTGTACTTGTCGTCCACCATCTTAGTCAGCGCCTTCCTGGATGGGAGTATGTAGCTGGGATCCAGCTTAGTCACAAAGGCCCTGAAGCCTTTGTCCTCCACAATGGTGAATGGTTGCAGATCTTTCACCACCATATCAACCAAAGCCTCGTCCAACTCCCTCTGCCTGCCTATAAAAGAGCATAACATTCACTTTTACACATAGTCTACACTTAGGCCTACCTTGAGAAAATACAGGACATCTTCACATAGTTTAGCCTATGTTAATGCTGTTTTAAACGAATCTTGTATCAGGTTAGTAAATTGGACTTACAGCAGCAGTAGCCTACAACGGTTTATGAAACATTTAATCCAACATTTTAGATGTACAAGTTTTTGCTTTTGTGACTTTAATATGTTTACCCATGTCCGCCATCGCAAGCACGGTGGCGCAATGGTAACGCTTAGAGATTAGAATCGGGCGACCGGGGTTCGAATCTCGTGGTAATCATACATTAGTATTTCTAATATATCTTACATTTTATATGTTTACTTTAACTTAACACATTTTGGGCATTCCCTGCTAGTCACAACACCGTGGGATTTAATTTATATTTTCGTACGTACCTCTGTTCATTGACCCAGCAGCAGCAGCAGCAGCAGCAGCAGGGCTAGCAGGAGCAGCAGCACCTTCCAACACTACAGGGTGACTGGTCCTCAGGTGGCGCATCATGGAAGAGGTGTTATTGCAATAGGAAAGGAACCTATCGCAAATGATACACGTCACCTTATTAGGGCTTTCTAAATGGAAATGCTCCCACACGATAGAACGTGTTCTCTTATGTGGAACTTCCATCTTTAGCTTATCTTTAGCTTACTAGCCTGACTAAACACTACAACTAAGCCTACCTTGCACTAATCTGCTATTCCCTAAATATTAACGTCACTTTATCTATCTAAACTATCGCTCACTGTCTGTCTCTAGCCTGTCAATTAATCTATATCACTAACTTTACTATCAATTGCAAGAATACACCAAATTGCTGTCGCTATGTCACTATATCTCTCAAAATCGCTCTACTAACTCTCAATATCTCTCAAAATCTCTCTCCTCACAAAAACCCACAAAGATGAGATATGTTTGAGTGGCTTTTAAGCATTCTGGGGCTTTGTTTTAGATTAACCAGCTGTTTAATTAGGCAATTGCCTCGCGTGGCAAGCGCCACCTGTGGGGAAAACAGATTGAAACCTGAATGAAACACTACGAAGCCTGTGGTCACGTGACAAGGGCGTTTTGAACCACATTTCGAAACACTGTCCGAAACACTTGCGTTCCGGAAGCTCGACACTGTTTCGAAACATCAGCTTCGAGCGTCACATCCCTACTGTCTGGAGATCACCTCAGCCTTCTGTCCCCGACCACCGCCTTCGTCCTGCCCTTCCTGGTTTCCGTCTGCCTCGCTCCTGAGCTGTTTGGTGAATCCCTGCATCGGCTCCTCGACTCCCTGCCTGGCTTTGACTCTCCTTTTGCCTGTCCCTCTTTGACAAATAAAAGTCATTACCAACTGAACCTGCCTGACTCTGTGCTGCAATTGGGTCCAACCCTATACCCATCACACCATCATGTTAAAATGCATAAGGGACAAACAACTGCCAGCGTAGCAAATACTTGAACAAAAATGTATGACACAGACCATTCTTGATACATCCTTGTACGTTAATTATCAACATAAATCAGCACTACTTTACAATCCAATTTCCCAAAAATATAATCCTTAAAAAAAAAAAAAAAAAAACTCAAACCTACAACAACTTTGGCTCACAACAACATAAAAACAAGTCTGCAAGACAATAGACATGCTGGAGCCAAAACTTAACACTAAATTACACCTCAGTCAGTCAGACCACTCTAATTGTTTACCCAAAAACAACCTGCCGACACACAATATACCTGAATATCAACTCATAAACCTCACGAACTACATTTGAACTACACAACTATAACCATTGCAAAGAACTTTTGCCCACTGAATAGACAGTACTCCACACACAAAACCACCCATTCCAACCCAAAAGCAACCACTTGACCTTAAACAACTTTCAACAAAAGACCAGACACACCCTGCATCACTCACTTACATTTCTATCACTAAGATGATCACCTAAATCCTAAACCCTACATCTAAAGAAAGTCACCTACTAAACTTAAAACTTCTTCAACCAAGCAACCATTACAACATTTAAATCAAAACTTCAACTACTGATTATAAAAAATATAGCCTACAATTCACAACCCATTCTAAAATTAACACACTACTCTACAATGCAGATAAATTAACACATTCTCATTCTTTTATGAACACAACAATATACCATAAGTTGGACACAAAAACTTAAATACTAATCATGGGGAATATCACAAACAAAAACTTTATCATGGAGCAAACATAAGGTTGGAGCATTAACATAAACACATAAGTAAATAACACGTCTATCTATTAAAGGAGAAATCCGGTCATTTTTTACCCCATTTTCATTGTCCACAGGATCATCCCGACTTATTAGAAGCAAAAAACCCGACAAAAATTGACGTTGCCTAGCCCGAGATCTGTACCTGCCTGGCAGCCTTCCAGACTCGCTCCAATGCTAACCCATTGGGGCAACTTTTATCTTCTTTTCTGGGCCTCAGAAAATAATTCCAAGACCTATGCAACACAGGTTGGGTCCGTACGAGACACGACAGCGCTCGTTTAGCTCAAATAGTGTGGCAAAACGACATATATGTGTGTTTTTGCATAGAGTTACTCACCGCAATAGAGATGGGATTTATGGCTCTTTGAAGGGAGCTGGATCTTGAGGAGCCGTTCTTTTCAAAGAGCCGTTCAAAAGACTGGCTCATTTATATGAATTTATTTTTAAGAAGCTAACCTAGTGGTAACCCATTTTATCTGGGAAGTAATCACTGGGAGGAATGATAGGGTAAGATTTGGATCTGAATTATTCAGACTTAGACATCGGATATCTGAGTGTGATATATTTTAAATATTGATTATAATTCAATTTAACATGTGTGGACTAGATTTTAATGTCTGATCTGCATTCATTGTAAACATTCCACAAGGTGGTGCTATATCCCTCTGCTTTGACAGGGAGAGAGTACTCTGCCTCTCCGCCGCAGACGCACTCACGTGAAACAAACGGTGTTGCCCTTCTGACTAACATGTGAAATTTGCATATCAACACTCCACCACCACGAGTGCATTCTGCATGCTCTCCGTCTCAATGGAGTAGGAGGAGGAGCTTGTGTGCGCATGCTGTGAGCATGACAGCGATTTAAAAAAAAAACAAAAAAAAAAGATCAATAGATTCGGTTCGTTCGTGAACGTCACAACTCTACACCGCGAATCTCCAGGTAGAAATTAGCAGTAGATAGCCGAGCGCGGCTCGTCCTCCCAGTCACCGCAGAAAGGAAAACGTTTTCCCCGTAGATTTTGTATCCATAAAGAAACGATCGCACAGTGCACTCGCCATGTCCGTAATAAATCCATGACGCTGTTATGTCCACATGACTATGTTACAACGTAGCAACGATAGCTTACAGATAGTAACTGCCGGGCGCGCTCGTCCGTTACAACAAATCTCGCGCATTCTCAGTAGGCTAGTTGTGTTGACAGCACTAGTGGGATTCGCGTCTCTCATCAGCAGACTGAGATAGAGCAAGAGTTTATTTCTGGGAAAATGGTTTGTGGTTGTGCATTTCCTAATTGCACAAACCGAATGAAAAAAAATACGGTGTTGAGCTTTCACCGGTTACCATACAGAGATGCAGGTATACTGAAGTTGTGGCTCGTCGCACTCCACCTGGACGTAAACACTCCGAAACGTGACCTGCGTCTGATGGATTACAGTGTTTGCAGCGAACATTTTGACGTTGAGGACTACAAAGATGAGCAAGATAACAGACGGCACAGATATCTGAAGCCAAATGTTGTTCCACGACAGAAGTTTTCAGCTGCAGACATCACTGAGGTACGCACAAATTGATATGTTTCTGTCGTGTTTACAGTTCTAGCCTAGGGCCACTGACACTGATTGTGTTGTTTGACAGAAGTTTACTGTGATGTTGAGGTTGTGGGGATTTGTCAATTGTGTATTTCTTTGATGTCTTTAGAGATGTTGGGATTTGCATTGTTGGGGTGAAACATTTCACAAGACTAGCAGCTCGCTAATCTGATGACATTAGACAGCCTATTAGCCCAGGATAAAGAAAAGGGGGAGGGGATAACCCCCCAAGGAGAGTTGTGTTTTTCCATTGAATAGACACTTGTATTTCGTATCTTTCAGGTGAGTGCAGTGTCTGTAATGGAGATGGGTGCAATGGCTCAGTCGACTCCAAAGAAGGCTGCAAGACCTGCATCACTGACCCTTTTGCTAAACAGTCCTGAAACTCCACAACAAACGACAAAATGTTGTTTATCTGGGTTATACCTAGCAAGGTCCCCATTATGGGAGTCATTGGTACGCCTTTTATTATTCTAACCTTTTGAGGACAATATTTTCTATCACATCCAAGAAATCGATTCTGCTACTGCTACTACAACAGTGATTGTGTGTGTGTGTGTGTGTGTGTGTGTGTGTGTGTGTGTGTGTGTGTGAATTACAGGCCCAGACTGTCATTGCCTCTTCTCCATCGGATGCTTCCAGTGATGGTAACATAGTAGTGAGTTATCTTTTTATATTTTTACCAAAAATATGTACAGTATATTTATTTATTTATTCATTTCGGGCATATCAATTAAATCGTCATCATAACACATCCTTGTTCAATAATACAATACACATGGCCGAAAGAGAAAGCGGCAGAAGCCAAGGCTTATCTAGTCCCGCCCCCATTACCCACAGGATAAAATCTTTATCATAATATTTTCTTATCTTTTGCATTTTTCATTTGACATAACATTTTCTTTTACTTGTGACATTTTGACATAACATGTTACAGCAGTAGGTGGTACAGAGAGCTGAAGTCCAGAGCATACAGATTACGTGTGTGTCTGCACACGTGTCCAAATTTATCCGTCATGAGTGAACAACAGTCTCATCTTATAAGATGCTATAGCATGTAACAAAGTCAGAAGGTGGTCCAATCGACAGAGAGCAAAAAAGTTCAGTGTGGTTATTATTTGTTGGGATGGTGTGGGAGCCATTTTTATTTTATTCATCCGTCTCCTCTGCAGCTTTCGCCGCCGTTAACTTCGCCATTTCCTCCCGATTAGTGGCCACTTCAACTCGCACCAGTGCCGTGAATTCGCAAACTGCGGAGATGTCAGAGCGCATCCCGACCACAGCAGACCGAGTGGTGGCGTTGTCCGCCCTCACACTGGTCAGCTCAGTGGCGATCTTTCTCATTTTCCGATATTGCATGAAAATTCCACATCCCAAGGCGATCATTCCAATTGCCATGAACGCGAACACGTACACGTCCTCGACGTCCTCCACATCCAGTGCGGCAAGGCAGATGACTCTCCACTTTCCCCAACCATGCATGATGTAGCCGGACATGAAGGTCCCGTCCGGGCACGTAGGTTCACCAGAACCTGCACGCCGTGTTGAGAACACTCTGTCGATGGCATTCAGTGACCAGCTCAGCAACTCCATCGTGGACTGTTGGATTAACAGTCACGGTTGGTATTCATACCTAATTTATCTCCACATTGTTGATACTCCCTGCTACGTACAACTGACATCGGACCATACAAGCTTCTCAAGTCCAGCTTATTGTTTGGGTACAGAATGTTCATTAGTTATGCTCCCATCCCGTCACAACAGACCTTTTTCAACTCTCATGCAATATATATAATATAATATTGGCAATATTTTATTGCCAAGTGCACATTGGATAGAATACATGTCTCTCACAAAGCAATCATAGTTTTATATGTTTTTTGTGATATACAGAAAAACAAAACAATAACACGGCAGCATCATCAAACATAAATAGATTGGATATAACAATATGGCGGATTACTACACAGCTTGGGTACTGTGGCAAAACAACTTCAACAGAAAAATTCCATACCATATGACAGAGAAAAGGACCTGCTTACAGTCAGTATCATCACAGAGCTGGAGTCATTCATATTGTAACATTAACCTCTCTCAAGTCCTTCAGGTATTTTAATACAGGCTCCCATACTTTATCAAAAATTGCCTGTCTGCCTGCATTTTTATATCTAAGTTTCTCCATACATAGGGTCTCACTGAGCTCCCTCATCCACATTTCAATTGAAGGTACATTATCTGACTTCCAGTGTCTTAGGATAAGTCTTTTAGCCAAAACGCCACCAAAACATAGAGACTGTTGTACAGACTTTGTATTGCTAGAGTACTGAGTTGAGTCACCCGCTGATCCCAGAATGGCCACCAAGGGGCAGGGTTCACACAATCTTTTAAATGCCTTTGAGTAAAAATCAAATATTGAAGACCAGAATGAGTGAAGACTGGGACACGTCCAAAGTTGATGAGTGAGTGCTCCAACCTGATTCTTGCATTTGTTACACAATGCTGATACATTAGGATACATTTTGTTAACTTTTAGCTTTGAGTAATGTAATCTATGTATGATTTTGAACTGAATTAGTTTATGCCTAGCATTTATTGAGCAGCGATTAATATTCAAAAGACACATTTCCCAGTATTCTATAGAAAGGGGGACTCCCAGCTCAGACTCCCACTCGGACCTTTGTTTTTCTGTACTCGTTTCTATCTGACTGAAGAGTGTCTGGTATAGGCTTGACACTGCTCCTTTTTTACCTGGCGTAATTTTAACTATTCTTTCAAGTGCAGGGTGCTGTGGAATTTCTGACAGCGTCGATACATGGCTCTTTATAAAATTTCTGACCTGCAGATAACGGAAAAAATGTGAGACTGGCAGGTTATGCTTAGCTTTCAGTTGTTCAAATGACATCAGGTGCCCCCCCTGGTACAGATCGCTCAGGGACCCCACTCCCTTCTCCCTCCAACGAGCAAACACTGGGTCTCCAGCAGAAGGCTTGAAAGCATGGTTGTTACAGATTGGCATATCCCTGTACATATTTGGGGCCTTCAAATGTGATTTAATTTGATTCCAAATTTGTATTGAGTTGTGTATCATGAAGTTACCTTTGTACAGTGATTTGTTAATTTTGATGGGGCTGTTCAATAGGGCTAGAAGCGAGGTCCCTTCACACTCTGCTTGCTCTAAAGAAAGCCAGGCAGAAATTGGTTGTATCCTCTGGGAGGTTCGAGCTCCTCCAGAAAGCCAGAATATTTAGATGTGCTGCCCAATAAAAACATTTGAAGTCTGGTAAACCGAAGCCTCCCTCTTGTTTTAATTTACAGAGGTGTTTTTTGTTTATACGTGCCAATTTATTTTGCCAAATGAAAGGGATCACTACAGAGTCCAATTTCCTGAAGTATGCTTGTGGAATGCAGGATGGTATTGATTGGAACATATATAAAAAGCGTGGGAGAACTACCATTTTAATGGCACTTATTCTCCCGACAAGTGATAGTGGAAGGGTTTTCCAGAATTCAATATTCTTCTTCAGTTGGTTCATTTTTAAATTCCAATTTTCCTCAAGTAGCAGGCCAGGTTCCCTAGTGACATACACCCCTAGGTACATAAACCTGTCCTTAGCGAAGGGAACAGAATTCAGCGTGGTACTGTTATGATTTAAATGTACTGGCATTAATTCGCTTTTATCCCAATTTATTTGAAAGCCTGAAAGGGAGCCAAAGTGGTTGAATACCTCCATGATTGACAGAATGGACTCTTTTGGGTTAGACACATACAACAATATGTCATCCGCGTAGAGCGACAGATGGTGTTCTTGCCCTTTAATAGAGACAGGTGATATCTTGGGGTGCTGGCGTATTTTTGTAGCTAGCGTTTCTACAACCAAGTCGAAAAGGTAGGGGGAGCTAGGATCTCCTTGTCTAGTTCCACGGAGTAGTGGGAATTCAGAGGGGACATCTTGGTTTGTAATAACACTTGCAGTTGGATAAGCATACAGAATCCGTATCCAATCTATAAATACCTTCCCAAAACCAAATGCGTTTAAGGTCTCATACATGTACGGCCACTCGACCTGATCAAAGGCCTTTTGAGCATCAACTGATATTACAACTGTTTCTGTATTATGTTTAGTATAAAGTATGCTGAGTAAACGTCTTAAATTAAAATAAATATGCCTATTAGGAATAAAACCTGTTTGGTCAGGATGCACAATCGTATGAATGTGATTTTAAGCGGTTTGCCAGCATTTTGCTAATCAGTTTTGTTTCGTTTGGAATCAGTGACACTGGTCTATACGATGAGGCTTCCAGTTCGTCCCTGCCCTTCTTCAAAATTAATGAGATGTTTGCTCTATAAAGTGTTTGAGGTAATCTACCCTTTGCTGCAGTGTGCTGAAACATTCGCAGTAGGAGCGGGGCTAATTCCTTGTAGAAGCACTTATAAAATTCTATGGTGAACCCGTCTGGCCCAGGTGTTTTGTTATTTGGAGATTCTTTAATTGCTTGTATAATCTCTTCAATAGAGATCTTCTTATCAAGCAGAGCTACTGCTTCAGGGCTAAGTTGAGGCAGGTTTAGTTGGGAAAGAAATGCTTTAATTCTGTCAGAATCATGATTACCATTTGACTTGTATAATTTTGAGTAGAATTCCATAAAATGCGTGTTTATTTCTTTAGGGTCTGTGAGAATAGTTCCCGAACCTGATCTTATTCTGTGTATAGCCCGCGAGGCTTGAATGTGCCTCAATTGGCGTGCAAGTAATTTCTGGGGTTTGTCACCTATCTCGAATTGCATCTGTTTGATTTTATTTAACTGCTTATTGACCTGAGAGGATACACTCTTAAAAAAAAAATACACTGGCTCAACTTAAAAAAATTGTTGTAACAATTTGCATTTATCTTTTTAAGTAATTCCAACTAAGCCATTATTGAGTATTTCCCATAAGACTTTTATAGCTGGACTAACTCAATTAGTTTAGTACAACCAACATGATTTGTTTTGTCCTCTACAAGCTTAATTATGTTGAACCAACTCAATTTTTATATCAAAGTTTTAGTGTTAATAAGTGGTCAAATTACTCCATTTAAGTTGCTATAACTCCTTTATTTTACTTTCCTTCTACTCAGAAAAGTCCATGCAAATTGTTACCTCAATTTTATTGAGTATAAGATACTTATTTCACTTAAGTCAGAATAAATTAGACATGGCAATTCCAGTTTTACTGTCAAAATGTATTTATTGTAACCAATTTCAATATCAATAACAATTTTATTGCAATCAACCCGCAATATCAGTACTACTTGAGTATACTTGAAATGTAAACAGTGTGATGAACTTGCACATTTTACAAACCATTTTCATCTTTGTGTGATTATATGATACATCTATGACAGAATAAAGTAGCAAAACTTTACAAATGTACAGATGCAATGTATAAAACGTATGCAACATTTGCTGCTGAATTAGTGGACAGCCTAATTCTTCACATTTTTAGTACAGCAGTTTACTTTAGACCTTACCTGAGACATTAACTTTTACTGAACTTCACGTGTATTCAGGTGTAAACGTGTACTTCAAGTGCTTCTTGAAATATTCTGAAAAACTTGACCTGAAGTGTATACAGCCAAAGAAGTGTATACAGCAAAAACTTCATAAAAGTACAAACACAATGTATAAACATAAATGCAACATTTCCTGCTCAATAAGTGGACAGTCTTCACATTTTTTAGTACAGCAGTTTACTTTTCAGAGACATTACCTTCGGACTTGCTTTCAGACCATCCAGCTCAAGGAACACCTTTTGAAACACTTCAAAAGTGTTTTTCAGTTCCTTCGGGTAGCTGAGATTGAGTGAGTAGATCAGCCCCATTAGCAAGGCACAGGCTCTGGGTACATCTACGTCTTCCAGGACTTCTGTTCCCTCAATCACAATCTGTGCGCTGGCTGGATCAGATGTGGCACCTCTGGTTACCATGATCTTCAACACTTCAGTGGTGAGATCTCCATCAACCTAGCATAAATAGGTCAGAATCAATGTCAGAATTTAAACACATGAGGAACAATTAAAAACAAGACTAACACAAAGTATAGTTTTTCTGTGTCAGATGTACCTACCAACTGCTCTTTAAAGAGATTCTCCTCCTTTTCTCCGAGGTACACCACCAATCCACGGATCGCAACCTCTCTCATTTCCACAGAATCATCCTGTGAATAAGAAGATAAAAAAATGTTAAACTACTCCTCCATGAGGAAGGATGTCTAATCAGGGTTCGCACACATTTTTACCGATGATTTTTTCAAAACTCAAACAAAACAAAAAGGAGAAGAGGACAAGGACATGTGAAAGAGGGAGAGGATGAGAGAAGCACAAGGAGAAGAGGAGGAGAAAGAAGAGGAAGAGGGGAGGGAAGGTGCCAGGAGCAGACAAGGAGGAGGAAGTGAGGATGAGGAGAAGGGGAGGAGGGGGAGGAGAAAAGAAGGAAGACAGGAGGGGGAAGCACGAGGAGAGGAGGAGGAGGAAGAGAGGAGAATAGGAGCAGGACGACAAACAGAGGAGGATGGGGACAAGGAGAGGAAACTGAAGAGAGGATTAGGGAACACCGCAAAAACTCAAAATCTTACGAAGAATATTTGTCATATTTCTAGTCAAAATGTCTTGCTTCACTTAAAGTAAGACATTACCTGAAAACTAAGTTGTTTATGACTTGTTTCAATTGAAATTTCATTTATTTCAAGCAAAATCTGCCAGTGAAATAAGATTTATTTTCTTGTTACAAACCCTTGTTCCACTGGCAGATTTTTTTTTACTTATTTCAAGTGAAAATTAGCTTGAAATGGGTGAAATTTAACTTGGAAGCAAGTCAAAAACAGCTTACTTTTAGGTAATGTCTTAATTTTAAGAGCAATGAGACATTGATTTTGAGTTTTTGCTGTGAAGAATGAGGAGAAAAGGGGGAGGAAGAGAGAAGAGGAGGAAAAGGAAGAGAGGATAAGGGAAGCAGCATAGGAGGAGGAGGAAGAGAGGAGGAGCAGGACAAAGAGGAACAAGAGGAGGATGAAGGAAAGGATGAGGAGAGGAGGAGGAAAAGGAGACAACAAGCAGGAGGAGCGGTGGAGAGAAAGAGAGAAACAGGGGAAGAGTGGGGAAAAAGATGTTCTATTTGATATGAACCACGGTGTATACATTCATACCTCTTGCAGCATCTTCATTATGCTCTGAATAGCCGCTCTTGCAGCCCCTCCTCTTGACGACACAAAGGACATTATCTTTGGGGTGTACTTGTCCAGTTTCGTTGTTGGGAAATGTTGCTCTCCTAACCGGATGTTGCGACCAGTTCTCCCGTTTCTGAAAAACAAGAAGAAAAAAATACAGTTAGAATCAACTCGTACCAGAAATGGTTATGTGATCAAAATAAATAGCTTATTACTAACCTACAGAAAAAAAATGAAAGAGATCACTGCCAGATCATCAGTTTCTCTAGTTTTATTTGCAAAAAATATTAACTGTTCAAAATATATATTTCATTTTGAACACTGATTTTCTGGAGACAAAAACAGCCGTTAGTAGCAACAAGGCTGAGTTCAGAGTGAGATTTTGGCCGAGGCTGCTGCATCAGCGGGGGAGGGGAGGGGGGGGGGGGGGGGGATTGTGGCGAGCGATCGCTGATCCCGTAACGTACTGCAGTCGGGGTGACAGAGAAATCTGACCGGAACCCGCTGCATTTACACCGATAATGTTTCAGATAGTGTAATAAACACTATTACTGCTTTGTACATGTTGTGGAAGTCCCGGACACACCGGCAAACTAAACGGCGTCCTTTCTGAGTTCATACCGTTACCCGGAGGGAATGTTCCCATTCATTGTCTATGTAAGAAGCCGTGCAATGCCGTCGCAGCGCAAGATGTTCCAGAGACGGGGCGCAAGCTCCCGAAGGCGCGTTAACGGCTAACGGTTAGCGCTTCCCTGTTCATTTATCATTATTAGCGTTAGCGGCTAACGGCTAGCGCCTTTCCACAACATATTCCTCACCAATGTCAGCTCATATATGTGTCTGCAAACATGAGGGCTGAAGATTCATGCCTGCAGCAGTTCTGGGACCGCACGTTTAGGCACCTTATAGCCGACTCCAATGCACTTCTAACGTTAAAAGTTAAGTTACTTTGAAGACATTAGCTAGCTAGCTAAAAGCTAGGACAAAGCACGCTGTGGACATTTCCATTTTAGTGTCCTGTAAATGGACTGAGCGCTAATAGTTACTTGCTGTTGCACATAAAGTTAAGAAAGTAAAAAAATATATTTACTCACCAAGTACAGTTAATCCAGCCCTGATGTTCACTGCTTGTGGTCTCTCCCTTGCTGTCGCTGGTGCAGTCTGTCAGCATAAAATGGCTGCTGGTCACGTTCTCTGCCCAATACATGCACGCGTGATAGAAAGCTGCACTTACTTAATATTATAATACAGTGTTAAGTTTCATTTACTTAATACTTTTCCTTGTTAAGTGAAGGCAGAAATGGTTATCCAAAATCAATATATTTCTGAGTTAAGACAACTTTCTTCATTTTTAATTTTGATCAATTTCTTGAAATAAGTTATCAACTTAATAAAATAATGGACATGTAACAAATTGTATTTTTTATGCTGAAAAAGCTCATGTTTTTAAGTGATACTAACTAACCTCCTGAATCCTTTTTTAGAGTGTAAGATTGTATTATATTCCTGCCTCAGGGAAATTATTGAATTCAAAGTGTTGGGATCTGATGAGACGCAGTATGAATTTTCTAAATCAGTAATGGACTCGTCCAGTTCTACTGATCTTTTTTCTGACTGTTTTTTCCTATTTGCCATATAAGAGATTATGTTGCCTCTGAGCACTGCTTTAATGGCCTCCCATAGTGTCGAGTCATCGACATCTCCTGTGTCATTTGTAGCTATAATTTCTGGCAGCCTTTCTGACATAAATTTCAAGAAGCTTTTATCTTTTAGGATGGTGTTATCAAATCTCCAGGTGTGAGCACTCCTACGGTGTTTAAATCTGATATCAAGGGATACTGGAGCATGGTCACTTATCAAAATATTATGGTAATGCGAGGTAACAACATTGGGGATCAGTTTCGAGTCTAACAACATGAAGTCAATCCTTGAGTACGAATTATGTACTGGAGAAAAAAAAGAGTAGGCTCTAGTGGCGGGGTTGTGCAGTCTCCAAATATCCACAAGATTTAGGCTGTGCATTATGTTTTTTACCACCTCACTAGATTTACTACTTACTGGTGTCTTCTGTGACTGTTTGTCTAGAGAGGCATTATTTATGCAGTTGAAGTCGCCCCCCATTATAATGTTTGTGTCCCCCACATCTGGAATCCTATTCAAAACTGAAAAAATGATGGGTCATCGAAGTTTGGACTGTAAATATTTATCAAGGTAACTGGAACACCACTAAGTGTTCCGGACACAATTAAAAATCTACCATTGGGATCCCCGATTGTGCAACTGTGGTCAAATGATATGTTTTTCTTAACAATAATGGCTACTCCTCTGGCTCTAGCCCCAAAGTTTGATTGAAATACCTCTGATCCCAAACCCATGCGTAGTTTTTGTTTGGCTGTATTCTTAATGTGCGTCTCCTGTAGATAAATGACGTCTGCTTTTAATCTTTTCAAATGTGCCAGTATTTTCCCTCTCTTGGCCGGATGATTCAAGCCTCTGACGTTCCAGCTCACAATTCTTGCAACCTCACCATTATTTGAAGACATAGTGATAATACATATTTATATGATAAGCATTGATTACACCCAAGTGTGCTGTGAAAGTACCGCCAATATAGTACCAGAACATCTGAGATGCTGCATTAAAACATGAACAAAGATGGAACCAAACTATACAAAACAACGTAGTGTCCTCCGGGGCCCTCTGTCTCTCCCATCCCCTCTGAGAACCAACATCTCCTACATCTAACCTGCTAGGCTCATAACTGTCCATAATAACCTGTGCCCGTAACCACCCCCTCCTAACCGCGAGAATGTAAACAAACTGTCCATGTGCGTCGGGACACCGTAGCTGGAAACAGACGTGGTCTCATAGGGATTCAATTGTTCCCTGTGCCTTTAGCTGGGGCGTCTGTCTGCCGCGGGACTTCTCACTTCTTCACTTGTCGTCTAGGAACCTCTCAGCATCCTTCGGATCAGTGAATAAGCGTCTGTCTGAGCCGACTGACACCACAAGAGTCGCTGGGTATCTGAAGCCGCATCTCAGCTCCGCCGCTCTGCATCTGGCTCTGATGCTGTCGAATCGCTGCCGTTGCTTCATTACCGCTGGACCCAGGTCCGGGAAAATGTATAGGCGTACGCCCTCATATTGTAGGGGAAACTTCTGTGTAGAGAGTCTCAGGATGTGCTCCTTGACTGGATCATGATGGATCCGTGCGATGATTTGGCGAGGAGGGCCATCGGCTGCAGCTGCCCTGCCACGGATCCTGTGCGCGCGGTCAACTTTGATTGGTTTGTTGCCAAAGTTTTCTTCTCCTAGTAGCTTCGGGATGAGTTTAGCAACAAAGTCTGTGGGGTTACCTTTTTCGGTTCCCTCTTTGACTCCAATAATGCAAATGTTTTGCCTCCTGGAGCGTGAGACCAAGTCATCCAGTCTCTCGCTGAGTGATTGGGCTGTTTCTTCTGATCTTGCACACCGGTCTTCCAAGGCTTTGATTCGGGTCTCGTGCTCGTTCAGTCCGCTTTCATTAGAAGTCACTCTCTCCTCGATATCTGCCATTGTTTGGTTCAGGTCCGCAAGAGATATTTGGAGTGTGTCAAACCTTTTGTTGACATTTTGACTCAGCTGATTGATGGCGGACATGTCTGTCGCAGTTGGCGTCTCACTAAGCGGCGCATCGTCTGTGTGCCCACCACTAGCTTCTTCCATGTGGTTGCCGCTAGCATTAGCCCCCCTGCTAGCACCGTCGACTTGTTGTTGATTTTCGGCTCCTTTGGTTTTATTACTTCTCACCATCGTTCCGTTAAGCGTCTCCGACTGTTGCTGTCAAGCTTTTTAAAGGTTCTTCTCGTTAAATTGTATTTTTAAGTTGTTTAACTTGTATGAGGGAGCGGAGCCTCTCTCGAATACGTCTATCTCATCTCGCGCCCCTAGCGGTTCTCTACATACTTCTTCTTAAAGCCACTTAGTGTTGCTGATTTTTTGACTTCTTCTTCTAACACATTCCATTGTCCAACACCTGTGACCGATAAAGAAAAGGATTTTAACGTAGTTCGTACCTTCCTTTGCCTGAAAATCATGTTCCCTCTA
The DNA here is from genome assembly GCF_963514095.1 of Eutrigla gurnardus. Taxonomy (NCBI): domain Eukaryota; kingdom Metazoa; phylum Chordata; class Actinopteri; order Perciformes; family Triglidae; genus Eutrigla; species Eutrigla gurnardus. Next base: position 1,379,865 of record NC_139918.1, read on the forward strand.
AGATTGTGTCTCTCTCTGTGTATGAAGAATTTTTGCAGGTTCTGGGGGAGAGTTCTGTTTGATGCTTTGTACATCATTTGTGCTGTGCGATAGTTTATTAAATTATATAGTTTGAGTATTCTCGATTCGATAAATAAGTGATTGGTGGGTGCCCTGTAGTTGGCGTAGTGTAAGATTCTCAAGGTTTTTTTTTTGAGAATTAACAAGGGCTGTGTGGAGCCTTTATATGTGTGTCCCCACACCTCTGCACAGTATTGCAGGTGCAGAAAGACTAGTGCGCAGTATAACAGATGAAGTGCTGATTGATTTAGTATTTTTTGTACTTTCCAAAGTATGGACACACTCCTGGCCAACTTCCTTTTTAATTGGTGATCTTTATTTTTGGTGGAAGTGCTTTCCAACCTATGTTATCCTAATCTTTATTATTTTTGGTGGAAATGCTTTCAAGCATTTCCAACCTATGTTATCCTGTTCGGCCATTTTGTTTATTGGTGGAAATGCTTTCAAGCATTTCCAACCTATGTTATCCTAATCTTTATTTTTTTTATTGGTTCCAACCTATGTTATCCTAATTGGTGGAAATGCTTTTAAGCATTTCCAACCTATGTTATCCTAATCTTTATTATTGGTGGAAATGCTTGAAAGCATTTCCAACCTATGTTATCCTAATTGGTGGAAATGCTTTCAAGCATTTCCAACCTATGTTATCCTAATCTTTATTTTTTTTTTTTTAATTATTCTTCTTCCGTACGTTTTTTGGTCGCCTCTAGCTTCTGCATACTTTCAGCTACAAAAACCATTCAACTATAAAAATGTTCAGCTTTTTCAGCTCTTTCCGGGACATCTTCAACATTTTTTCAGCCTTTCATACTTTTCATATTATTCAGCTTTTTCATTTTTTTTTTTCAATGCATTCCTATGGAGATCAGCCTAAAAACCTCTTTAACATCATCCTCTTTGAACTCCGACTAGTTTCACATACTTCCACCTACAGACTCCATTTAAACTTTAAACAATCTACAAGACTTTGAACTATAAAACTCTTGCTCAGTTTTTTGATATCTTTTACAGTTTTTATATAATCACAGTTTATGTTTTATGGTTTTTTCAGACCTCATCAGAGTTTATAATGGGTGTGTATTGCGCGTGCTAGAGTGGGTGACATCATCGCTTAGAGTGTGAGAGCAGCCCAACACACTTCAGCTTTTTTTTCTTTCCAAACTCCTCCTGGCCACAATTTACACACTACACACGTGATATTTTCCAGTTTTGTAGACAAACTTGTCCTGTCTCTCACCATGTGCTCAAAAACTCTATGAGATTTACAGAATTTGAACTAGCAACCTCTAAGCGCAGCCACGTCGGTTTTTTCTCCCAATGGGCTGCCATACAAATTGAGAAACAGATTTTCAAAGAAACCTGAAATGAGCAGCATTTCTAACTCGCCCTAGCGTCCACATTTCTGAGACTAGGAAAAAATAAAAGTGATCAGTGTCTTCAGCAGAGTCTTGTGGCGCTAACGGTGCGAACATTTTGGCGATACGAGTTTCGGTGTGAGCGTGAGAAGCTTTTGTTCGGACCCTCCGAAATGGAGGAATAGAGACAGGCTCTAGACAGTTACACAGGCGCGTAGATGGCTTTGATCTCTGTGGCTTTGATCTTTAGAAGTGACAGCAGGTGTGCTCTGATTGGCGGACAGGAGCGGCAGACAGGAGCAGTCAGTGGGATTTGTAGTTTTTTTTGTCAAACATCTTCTGCTCAAACATACTTTCACCTAGAAACTCCATTTAAACTTTAAAATGTATACACAAGTCTGTCTATCTCTCTCTGTCTCACTCTCTGTCTGTCTGACTACTACTACTAATACTTCTACTACTAGCCTACTACTGATACTACGTCCACTTCTCGTACTTGTACTAGTACTACTACTACTGCTACTACTAGCCTACTACTGATACTATGTCCACTACTTGTAATAGTACTACTACTAATACTACTAGTACTAGCCTACTACTGATACTACCTCCACTACTTGTAGTAGTACTAGTACTACTACTACTACTACTACTTCTTCTAATAGCCTACTACTGATACTACTTCTAATACTTCTACTACTAGCCTACTACTGATACTTCCTCCACTACTTGTAGTAGTACTACTACTACTACTACTTCTTCTACTACTGATACTACGTCCACTACTTGAAGTTGTACTAGTACTACTACTGATACTATGTCCACTACTTGTAATAGTACTACTACTACTACTACTAGCCTACTACTGATACTACCTCCACTACTTGTAGTAGTACTAGTACTACTACTACGTCTACTACTGATACTACGTCCACTACTTGAACTTTTACTCGTACTACTACTCCTTTTGCTACTAGCCTACTACTGATACCATGTCCACTACTTGTACTTGTACTAGTACTAGTACTACTTCTAGTTTACTACTGATACTACCTCCACTACTTGTAGTAGTACTAGGACTACTACTACTAGTACTTCTACTACTACTAATACTACTAATACTTGTACTAATATTACTAGTACTAGTAGTACTTCTACTTCGACTACTTCTAATAATACTAATACTTGTACTAATATTACTAGTACTACTGCTAATACTACTGCTACTACTAATACTACTTTTACTAATAATACTAGTATTACTGCTACTACTACTACTACTGATACTACTCCTACTACTTCTATTAGTACCCTACTAATACTAAAAACAAAAAGAACATTCAAATATTAAAATGTTCAGCTCTTTATGGACATTTCAACATGTCTTCAACATTTTTTTGCCTTTCATATTCTTTTCAAATATTCAGGTTTTTCATATTTGTTCAGCTATTTAGCTTATTTCATACATTTGCAGATATTAAGCTTTCTTAATATTATTTTCAAATATTTAGCTTTTTTCATAATTTTGCACATGTTCAGCTTTTTCAAAATTCTCTTCAACTATTCAGCTTTTTGAAAATTCTCTTCAACTATTCAGCTTTTTCAAAATTCTCTTCAACTATTCAGCTTTTTGAATATTCTCTTCAACTATTCAGCTTTTTCAAACTTTTGCACATATTCAGCTTTTTGAATATTCTCTTCAACTATTCAGCTTTTTCAAACTTTTGCACATATTCAGCTTTTTTGAATATTCTCTTGAAATATTCAGCTTTTTTAATATTTTCTTCAAATACTCTGCTTTTTTAAATATTTTCTTCAAATATTCAGCTTTTTTTTCAGTGTTGCTTCAGCATTAAAGCATTTCCACGTATTTCCGCAGGAAATGCATTTTCTAGTCTTTATTCTTCTTTTTATTATTCTTCTTCCGTACGTTTTTTGGTCGCCTCTAGCTGCTGCATACTTTCAGCTACAAAAACCATTCAACTATCAAAATGTTCAGCTTTGTCAGCTCTTTCCGGGACATCTTCAACATTTTTTCAGCCTTTCATACTTTTTCATATATTCAGCTTTTTCCATATTTTTTTTTCAATGCATTCCTATGGAGATCAGCCTAAAAACCTCTTTAACATCCTCCTCTTTGAACTCCGACTTTTTTCACATACTTCCACCTACAGACTCCATTTAAACTTTAAACAATCTACAAGACTTTGAACTATAAAACTCTTATTCAGTTTTTTTATATCTTTTACAGTTTTTCTATAATCACAGTTTATGTTTTATGTTTTTTTCAGACCTCATCAGAGTTTATAATGGGTGTGTATTGCGCGTGCTAGAGTGGGTGACATCATCGCTTAGAGTGTGAGAGCAGCCCAAGACACTTGAGATTTTTTTTCTTTCCAAACTCCTCCCGGCCACAATTTACACTCTACACATGTGATATTTTCCAATTTTGTAGACAAACTTGTCCTGTCTCTGACAATGTGATCAAAAACTCTGTGAGATTTACAGAATTTGAACTAGCAACCTCTAAGCGCGGCCACGTCGGTTTTTCTCCCAATGGACTGCCATACAAATTGAGAGACAGATTTTCACAGAAACCTGAAAGGAGCAGCATTTCTAACTCGCCCTAGCGTCCACATTTCTATAAAAAATAAAAGTGATCAGTGTCTATAGCAGGGTCTTGTAGCGCTAACGGTGCAAACATTTTGGCGATACGAGTTTCGGTGTGAGCGTGAGAAGCTTTTGTTCGGACCCTCCGCAAAGCCGAAATGGAGGAATAGAGACAGGCTCTAGACAGTTACACAGGCAGAGGGCTTTGATCTCTGTGGCTTTGATCTATAGAAGTGACAGCAGGTGTGCTCTGATTGGCGGACAGGAGCAGCAGACAGGAGCAGTCAGTGGGATTTGTAGTTTTTTTTGTCAAACATCTTTTGCTCAGTCATACTTTCACCTAGAAACTCCATTTAAACTTTAAAATGTATACACAAGTCTGTCTATCTCTCTCCGTCTCACTCTCTGTCTGTCTGACTACTACTACTACTACTTCTACTACTAGCCTACTACTGATACTACGTCCCCTACTTGTACTTGTACTAGTACTACAACTGCTTCTACTACTAGCCTACTAGTGATACTACGTCGACTGCTCGTACTTGTACTACTACTACTTCTTCTGCTAGCCTACTACTGATACTACGTCCACTACTTGTACTTGTACTTGTACTACTACTGCTACTACTAGCCTACTACTGATACTATGTCCACTACTTGTAATAGTACTACTACTAATACTACTACTACTAGCCTACTACTGATACTACCTCCACTACTTGTAGTAGTACTAGGACTACTACTACTAGTACTTCTACTACTACTAATACTACCAATACTTGTACTAATATTACTAGAACTACTGCTAATACTACTGCTACTACTAATACTACTTCTACTAATACTACTAGTACTACGAATACTACTAATACTACTAATGCTTGTACTAATATTACTAGTACTAGTAGTACTTCTACTTCTACTACTACTAATACTTGTACTAATATTACTAGTACTACTGCTAATACTACTGCTACTACTAATACTACTAGTACTACTGCTACTACTACTACTACTACTACTACTGATACTACTCCTACTACTTCTATTAGTACCCTACTAATACTACAAACAAAAAGAACATTCAAATATTAAAATGTTCAGCTCTTTAAGGACATTTCAACGTGTCTTCAACATTTTTTTCCCTTTCATATTCTTTTCAAATATTCAGGTTTTTCATATTTGTTCAGCTATTTAGCTTATTTCATACATTTGCAGATATAGAGCTTTGTTAATATTATTTTCAAATATTGAGCTTTTTTCATAATTTTGCACATATTCAGCTTTTTCATACTTTTCACATATTCAGCTTTTTGAATATTCTCTTCAGCTATTCAGATTTTCAAACTTTTTGCACATTCAGCTTTTTTTTATATTCTCTTCAAATATTCAGCTTTTTCAAACTTTTGCACTTATTCAGCTTTTTTAATATTCTCTTGAAATATTCAGCTTTTTAAATATTTTCTTCAAATATTCTGCTTTTTTAATATTTTCTTCAAATATTCAGCTTTGTTTTCAGTGTTGCTTCAGCATTAAAGCATTTCCACGTATTTCCGCAGGAAATACATTTTCTAGTTCTTCTTCCGTACGTTTTTTCGTCGTCTCTAGCTTCTGCATACTTTCAGCTACAAAAACCATTCAACTATCAAAATGTTCAGCTTTACAGCTCTTTTGTGCTGATTTTCAACCTTTTTTCTGACTTTCATACTTTTTCATATATTCAGCCTTTTCCATATTTTTTTTTCAATGCATTCCTATGGAGATCAGCCTAAAAACCTCTTTAACATCCTCCTCTTTGAACTCCGACTAGTTTCACATACTTCCACCTACAGACTCCATTTAAACTTTAAACAATCTACAAGACTTTCAACTATAAAACTCTTACTCAGTTTTTTGATATCTTTTACAGTTTTTCTATAATCACAGTTTATGTTTTATGGTTTTTACAGACCTCATCAGAGTTTATAATGGGTGTGTATTGCGCCTGCTAGAGTGGGTGACATCATCGCTTAGAGTGTGAGAGCAGCCCAACACACTTCAGCTTTTTTTTCTTTCCAAACTCCTCCCGGCCACAATTTACACACTACACACGTGATATTTTCCAGTTTTGTAGACAAAGTTGTCCTGTCTCTCACAATGTGCTCAAAAACTCTGTGAGATTTACAGAATTTGAACTAGCAACCTCTAAGCGCGGCCACGTCGGTTTTTCTCCCAATGGACTGCCATACAAATTGAGAGACAGATTTTCAAAGAAACCTGAAAACAGGGCCATTTCTAACTCGCCCTAGCGTCCACATTTCTGACACTAGGAAAAAATTAAAGTGATCACTGTCTTCAGCAGAGTCTTGTGGTGCTAACGGTGCAAACATTTTGGTGATAGGATTCTCGGTGTGAGCGTGAGAAGCTTTTGTTCGGAGCCTCCGCAAAGCCGAAATGGAGGAATAGAGACAGGCTCTAGACAGTTACACAGGCGCGTAGAGGGCTTTGATCTCTGTGGCTTTGATCTTGAGAAGTGACAGCAGGTGTGCTCTGATTGGTGGACAGGAGCAGCAGACAGGAGCAGTCAGTGGGATTTGTAGTTTTTTTTGTCAAACATCTTCTGCTCAGACATACTTTCACCTAGAAACTCCATTTAAACTTTATAAACAAGTCTGTCTATCTCTCTCTGTCTCACTCTCTGTCTGTCTGACCACTACTACTACTACTTCTACTACTAGCCTACTACTGATACTACGTCCACTGCTCGTACTTGTACTAGTACTACTACTACTGCTACTACTAGCCTACTACTGATACTACGTCCACTACTTGTACTTGTACTACTACTACTACTAGCCTACTACTGATACTATGTCCACTACTTGTAATAGTACTACTACTACTAATACAACTACTACTAGCCTACTACTGATACTACCTCCACTACTTGTAATAGTACTAGTTTGACTGGCCAAACAGATTTGGTTTGCTCATCAAATCACTTCACAAATGTCACAAGAGGAGAAATCAAGTGTCCTATAGTTAATGTGTCTGGAATAACTTTTACCTGTAGTTTGTACTTTTACTGCAGTAAAGGATCTGAGTACTTCATACTCCACTGACAGTGATCCCAGAATGGTGTGTGTTTTCAGTATAATTATAACGATTCTATTACTGTACAATAGGATATTAGTTTTAGTTTTATACTTTATGTACATTTTCTGCATTATACTTAAGTGAAGTTCTGAATGCAGGACTTTTACTTGTATTTATAAACTGTGGTGTTGATACTTTTACTGTTGAAATGATAAATATGTTTATTGCATCACAGATAAGATGCATAAAAAAACAAACATACATTAACATCCTGTTTTTTTTAACATCAGGATCTATTTTTCACTTCACTACCAGACATTGAGCTACAGAACCTTTTCAAGTCTCTCGTGATGGTATTAAAGAAGATCCTGATAATAGAAATTCACTATGATGAACTTAGCTGTTGACACGACACGAGAGAGAAGATTGTGACGGCCTCTCGGCCTCAGGGCATCAAGGCAAGAATCTGGAATAGCAGGTCCATCTAGGGTGCAGCAAGCAGAGGAGCTGAAGACAACAGACTCTTCACTTGGTAAAATATTTGTTGGCGAATAGGAGACCAAACATATTTAACATCAGCTTTTTTCGCTTAGCCACTACCAAAGGAAAAACCCACGGTTATAAGCAGCCATCCCGATGACTGATGTCCTAAATCTTGTAGGTAATACAATCTACACTAGGACCACCACTAAATGCCTCTCCTTGGGGATCCCACACCCTAAATAAGAGGTCATCCTGGAGGAAATACCCCTGCCTAACTTACAATTGAGATGCATGCAAAACCAGATCATACTCCTTCAGAGACCGGTCAACTTTCTGTTCTTTCCCTCCAAAAAACTAAACTTTAAAACATAAAGAAATTTACTTTAAGGAGCATTATAACAAAAATGCCATGTTTATTATTGGTTGTGACATGTTTATTATTGCCATAAGCTACATGTGTTACATGTATAACGCTCATTTTTAACTCAATTGAAAGATTTTCCTTTATTTTCTGTTGCCGTCAATTCTGTCATGTAAGCATTAATGGATGGATTTCTTGTACAGATAAACATTCCCACTGAGGTATCGTTCATCCTGCTGTAGGTCCTGGACTCTCTCAATGTTCAGATGTGGGTCTTCCATGTATCTGCTTGTTCTTTTTATTCCTACTAGACTCCACAGTCCCTCCTCCTCCATCTGCTGCAGCTCTCTCTCAAGATCCTCCTTATATTTGTTTCCTGCTGTTCCTGTGTGGTCTGCCCGAGACATGCAGACAAAACCACCTGAAGAAAACACACAATGTATAGTTAGTTATAGACCTTGCCTCACAGCAAGAGGAGCCCACGTTTGAATCCAGGTTCTTTCTCGTAGGTTTGTATGTTCTCCCCGTTAACAGTGGGTCTATCGATGTACTCCAGCTTCCTCCCACAAACATGCAGGATGGAGATTGTCCGTAATATGAGTGTGAATGGTCATCAGTCTCTAGCTTCCCAGAACCCTTAACAGGATAAATGGTAAATGGACCTGCATTTATATAGTGCTTTTCTGGTCTCTTTGATCACTCAAGGAACTTTACAGTACATGTCTACATTCACCCATTCACACACACATCAATACACCGATGTTGCCCAAGGACACTTTGACATAAGGACTGGAGGAGCCGGGAATGGAACCACCGATCTTCACAGTTGTTTTCTCATCTGCATTACAGTATGACTAACAATGGTCCCTAAGTGTGTTTGTTACTTGGATACCTGGTTTGGCAGCATGCCAGAGCTCCCTGACAACACTGACTGGTGCAAATCCAACATCCAGAGCACCAGCGATGATCACAACATCAAACGTAGCTGAAATCAGGAGAGGAGGAGTCAGGTTCAGTTTCCAGAAATCAAAAATGAGTGAAACAGAGAGTGGGCCCTAGTTTCGTGGGGCAGCGCAGGGCGGCGCAGGGTGGCTGAGCCGGCGTAATGCAAGTTTCGACCCGCGCAGCCTCTTGCGCCAAGATGGGTGTGGCGGCGCAGCAGGGGGAGGCGTCACAGATTCAGCTTGGCGTAGCGGAAGTTTCGTGGCAAAAAGCCTCGCTGAGACTTCGCTGAAAGCCCGCCAGCTCCAACCTGGTCTACTCTCGGCGCAAGGCGCAAATAAAGTCCATTCATTCAAGGCGAATCACAGCTGGCGGAGTGGAAGTTTGGCTGACGGCGCGCAGTGCGCACACGTCACCGAGACCTCACAGGCAGGTTTCCACAGTTCCAGGCACATTTAAATGCAATAAATAATCATAACCATCACTATTTAATGCAACTAATTGAATCAACACGTGAATTTATATTTATATAGATTGTCCCGTCACATCTGACGTCAGATCAAAGGTGGATGGCACGCGTAACGGAAACTCAGCCTCTCGGACCAAAACATCTCCCTCTCTCTCTCCTGTTTTTTATAATATCGGCATTGTTATTAGGCGCGTTTCGAATCAAGCATGCACATGCATTTGCCTCGCAAAACCAGGCATTCTGGGAAAAAAACGTCACAAATGCTGGTGATAACTTCCCTTTGCGACATGTCACATGACTTTAAAAACTCGCGGTATCTCCAGGGTACCTCCCTTCGCATGCTTTTCTCTGCAGATGGTCTGAAATAAGTGCGGACATAAGACACTCCCCTCAACGTTGCCCTAGTTGGTTAGAATTATCACGTGCTATTTCCCACGTGAGAAAATTCCTCAGCCTCCGTCAACAACGGGACTTCAAATGCCTCGGCTCGAGTTCGTCAGCGATGAAGAAAGCCAGCGCCACTGGGCAGGCCATATTCTTTGTGCAAAGTCCGTGAAGTTTCCCCTGGCGCGATATTTTTTGTTATGTATACAATTATTAATAAAGTTTAAATTAAAAAAAAAAAAAAAAAAGGTCCGTGAACTGCACCTGTGTCCGACTTGACGTGGCGAGAACTTGACGTGTTTATGACGAGTTCCGGCGGAAACGCTCAAGTCTCGTGCATGCATCGGCGCAAATGCATGCGATCCGAAACGCAGCCATTATTATGATCGGGTTGTCAAGTGACGGATCTTGCACTGAACCTCCCCTAACGCATTAAAGGAGAGGAGAGGAGCTCATTTGATTGGTGAATCGGCTGTATTAATCCCAGTCCACGCCTCGTCTCCTCCTCGTCTCCCACTCACGCCTTCTTCTCCTCCCTCTTTCCCACTTGAGGTGTGCCTGCGCGAGCCTGCGCGGTGCACGAAACTTGCAAAGTCCAGGCGGACACACCCCGTCGGCGTGGCGCAGGTGCGCTGAGAGCTGACTGCGCCTGGTCTACGAAACTAGGGCCCAGTGTGTGGTAGTGTGAGCGTACTGTACCAGTCTGTGCAGGCAATGGGTCTGTTCCCAGTAAGGCCAGTTTGAGGTCCTGATAGAGGCCGGTTTTGGCTGCTTGTTCCAGCATACCTTTACTTCCGTCCACTCCTACAAAGTGCTTGAAGCCCAGTTCAGTCATCTATAAACACCAGAAGAAGAAGGTGACCAACATTCTGTGCATCTGTCCGGGGTCTGCCAGACATCTGTTGCCCATGCCTTGTTGGAGTCCACCTAAATCCTGCTCCCATGTCCTGAGACTTGACAGTTGCTGGAAGCCATTCCTGCTTCCACATCTCCATGTGTTCCAAGTCTGCCCTCGTTGCCAGCCTCCAGAAGGTTTCCAGCTTTGTCACAGGCCTCCAGAGGGGTCCATCTTCAATGTCTGCCAACAGGGGTTCTGTCCTTATTGTCCGCCGAGGGGCTACACCTCCAGGGTCATCATCCAGGCTTCCCACTAGAGGAATTCTGCCTTATCCCCAGGACATATTTGAGGGTTCCTGCTCCAACCTGTCCAACCTCACATTCTTCTGCGTCTTGTGATTCGTTTCTTGTGTATGTAACATGTGTCTTAGCCTGTATCAGTGTCGGGTCTATGTTCCTGCGGTGTGTGCTGGTGTCTACATTGGATCCTTGTGTATATATTATTTTTTATGTACAGTCCCTTTGGTGTTTTTCATTATTATTTCTAAGCCTGCTCCCTCAGTTTTATTTGACCTTTTTTATATCAGCTTTCATAATGAAAAAAGCTCACTTCTTGTAAAAAATAAAATCACCCTTCCTGTTTTCTGCATTATGGTCCCTCTTTGAACTCCACAAGCATGGCAGATTCTGCTCTGTCAGACTTATAATATCCATTTCATGCAGACATACAGGCTGTGGTTCCTCTTAAACTTAGATTCTATAAGTACAATCTGCCTTCAGACGCTTCTTCAAGATAAAAAAGGCGATGGGGTTGATTATCCTTTCGATCTTATGCTGTTATATCACCTGGAACATAGACCTTCTTCTCGTTCTTGGTTTTGTTGTTTATCAGCCTGGGACTTTCAAAATAAAATATCACCAAAATCTGTTCTTATGTTGACTCTTCTGAGTTTAAAGCATCAGGCTTACCAGTTTAGCAACCCATCCAGACCCACAGGCGACGTCCAAAACCCAAACGTCTTCACAACTCCCAGAGAAGTTTTCACACAGGAAGTCTACTACCAGGTGTGGTGAATTGTAGCTCATCAGGGCGAGGTCCTGTTTAAAAAAAAAAGTGAAATTAACAAGTGATTATTCATAACAGTTTCATTGTTATGTTAATAGATCATTTATCATCATGACAACAAATGAGCCTCTTGGCTAAAACTTGCTAACATTTACAGTGTTGTTTAGTAATAAGCCCTTCCTGACTCAAAGCCTCCATGGCCTTTTAACAGTGGGGTCCTGCCACTCATTCATTTAATGTAATACACACATGCAATTAGTCAGATTAATGGTATATTATAAGTGATATAATATGTCGATACATTTAGTATTTCCAGATGTCCTTCAGGCATTGGGCAGTTTAAACGATGTTCTCTCTTCAACTTCTTATTTGTGTAATATTATCTCAACATCCTCACATCGAGCTTTGAATGGTGAAAGGGTGGTGCTTTTGTACTAGTTGATCTCTTATCTTGTATTAATCTGCTCCAGAGCAGGTTTCATGTGCATCATCAGTTACCATGGTAATCTACCTGGTAAGAAGTGAACAACCTGAAGTTACCTCCATAGTTCCTTCAAATCCTGCTTCATAGTACCGTCTGCTGGGAGTCAAAGTCTTTGCAGGTTTTGAGGAGGGACCTTAAATCCTCCACAGTTCTGCTGCAGTCTGACATGATGAGGAGATGATTTCCAACCTGCCAGGAAACATGTATATTAGAATAATTATCATAATTAATCTCCAAATTGCATTGATAAAGTGCTTCTCTATTCTTCCAAACACACAAAGTGCTTCCCACAAAATGTCAGCATTCACACATTCACACACACATTCCTACTGATGACAGGCTGTCATTACATGATGCTCCCAACATGCAACTCTCAACAACCAACTTGGCTTTCATGCACAAGGCTTATAGATGACATTTCATAACAAAAGGAAGTAATAAGATGAATTTAATGGGTCCAAGAAATGTCCTCTAGACCAAGTATTACATTTGAAATACACGTTTCCATGAACAGTATGAGAACTTCTACTCACCTTTGTGTGAATGATCAAAAGCAGAGAAGTGAGAGCAGTAGAGGCAGGTATTTATGGTGAGATGTGAGCAGGTTTAACCCTCAGAACACACTAAGTTTACCCCCTTAGGATATACAGCCTACTGCAGAGAAATGCTTCTTGTGACATAACCGTCTCAAATAACACAAGAGGAGAAGTCGAGTGTCCTAGTTCATGTGTCTGGAACAAGTTTTAACTGTAGTTTGGTATTAGTACTTTTACTGCAGTAAAGGATCTCAGTACTTCATACTCCACTGACAGTGATACCAGAATGGTGTGTGTTTTCAGTATGATTATAACGATTTTATATCTTATAAACTAAGATATTAGTTTTAGTTTTATACTTTAGGTACATTTTCTTCATTATAGTGAACTTCTGAATGCAGGACTTTTAATTGTATTTATAAACTGTGGTGTTGTTAATTTTACTGCTGAAATTATAAATATGTTTATTGCATCACAGATAAGATGTGTGAAAAACAAAAAAACATTTATATCCTGTTTTTTTTTTTAAAACATCAGGCTCTTGTTTGGACCTCAGGGTTTGGGCCTATCAAACAATTCATGGATGCAGATTGAATTGTTTCTGAACATTCGGATTGGAGCGTCTGTGTGGAAACACAGCCACGCACCTCCACAGGGGGTCTTTCCCCCTCCCCCATCTGCCTGCAGGCCTGTGTCATTGAAAGTGTTTGGTCAACTGCAGTGGAAGTTGGCTTTCTAAGCAGACCAAGTTGGAATCTCTTTTCTACCGAGATGTCACCCTGACCACAGGTCTCGTCGCTCTTTCTACTGGGACCTCAACCTGTACAGAGGTCCACGCTTTCTCCTGCGACCTCGACCTTAACAGAGGTCTCCTCTTTCTCCTGGGACTCCGCCCGGACAAGTGGCTTCCCCACCTCCCTCTTGCTCCTTGGATTTGGATCAAAGGTCTCAAGTCCCCAAGCAGGGCCCTCAAAACAGCCAACAAGCTGGCTGTTGGAGCCTGCTTCTGCAACAAAGACAAGAATTCCTAGTCGGGACGCATCTCACTAGAATTTCCTCCATCCACAACTTCAAGGACAGCAACCTTTCTTTACAGGAACCTGAAAACAGCATCCTTTCTTCAGAGGAACTGCCGACCCTTCTTCAAGGACTGGTAACAATCTGGGCATAGCTTAGGACAGAAAATTAATGTGATGATTAATGTGATGACATTAATGTTTCCAAGTGATTTTCTATTTGATGTTTTGTTTAGTTAAGTATGTAACCTTAGTTCAGTTGCCAGTGATCTAGAACAGACAGTGCATGCTCACTAATCCAACTTTCCTAACCGTTCTACATACATTACACTAATTATAGAAACCTGTTCTCCAGGCAGAGCCACGCACAAAGAACACCCCCACTCCACATGGCTGACTGGTTGACACCCGCAGCCGCCATCTTGTAACACACACACACACACACAGTGGCCCTCATTTATCAAACTTGCGCAGGATCTGGTGTAGATTCTGGTGTAAATATCAGTGTACGCCAAGTGTCACGTGTGATTCACTAAAAGTGTGTACGCTGCTGATTTCGGCGTAGAACCGGCGTGGCATTGATAAATCCGGCGGCTGAAAACAATCGTAATTTAAATGACACGCCCCTATATATTCATGTTTCAGAGGCCTCCCCCGCCCTCTTTGCGACATGGAGACTCGGAAGACGGCAAAGAAACGAAACTTTTCTGAAGCAGAAATAGAGGTTATCACCACGGAGGTGGAGCGAAACAAAATAATATTATTTGGTTCCCTCAAAAGCGGGATTAAAGGCACACAGAAGAACGCAGTGTGGGCCAAGATAACAGCGGCGGTGAACAGCGTTGGTGTTGACGCACGGAGTCCAGCCGAGGTTGTATTTTATTTCTTGTAAAATATAAAATAAATAATATAATATATAATAATAAATATAAATGTACTACTGCTGAAATACAAATCCTTTACATGTAGGTTAAAAAAAAATGGAGTGATATGAAAATCGCCACCAAAAAACGGGCTGCTGCGTTTAGGCGCAGCAGCACCCAGACTGGGGGAGAACAGTCTGACCCAGACCTGACGCTGTCGCAGCAGGAGGAACGGGTGGCAGCGTTGATGGGCTCCCCGACCATCATGGGGATAAGAGGCGGTGGGGACACTGATGAGCCTGAGCTGGATGACGGTAAGAAAGTTGACACAGTCTGCAAAGTGCAACGTTTGTTGTATTTTATTAGTATCACTTATACTGGGTGCCATGCAAAACAAAGTAGAATAAAAATAAAATGTCCCCCCCCAGAACAGCCAGGTCCAAGCTGCGCGCGAGGGGGCCAGGCAGGAGTGGGAGAGGAGGGAGAGCCCACTTGCTCAGCTCCACCACGCGCTGCTCCACCACCAGCTCCAGCTCCACGCGCTGCTCCACCACCAAGCGCCCGGTTCATCACCCAAGAGGTTCTAGACAGGCAGAACGAAATATGTCAATTGTTAGGACATATAAACAATAACCTGGTTGCAATAAATGACACATTTAAAAACATAAATGACACACTAAAAACAATAAAAC
Organism: Eutrigla gurnardus; assembly: GCF_963514095.1. Taxonomy (NCBI): domain Eukaryota; kingdom Metazoa; phylum Chordata; class Actinopteri; order Perciformes; family Triglidae; genus Eutrigla; species Eutrigla gurnardus. The sequence goes on from NC_139918.1 coordinate 1,395,098, forward strand.
CATGATCATTAAATGTTGTGCTGTAAAAACGCTGAATAATGTTGTCTCTCCTCTGCACAGCTCTCAGGTGTGGCTGTGCCAGGCAGGGCTCTCCTGGCATAGGCTCATCTGGCTGTGCTGGGACATCAAATGGCACGCGGTGACTCTGCGCAATATTGTGCAGAATCCCACATGCCATAATGATGTCACATACCTTTTCGGGTGTGTACAGCAGGGTTCCCCCTGCTGCACCCAGACACAGCCATCTGCCCTTCAGTAGCCCGATGCAGCGCTCCACTGTGCCCCGTGTGCGCACGTGCGCAATGTTGTATCTGCGCTCCTGCTCAGTTACAGGATGGGCCAGTGGAGTTAAGAGGTACTCGGTCAGGGGATAGCCTTTGTCACCTAGTAAACGATTCACACCAAATGTTAGCATTGTAACTTGAATACTTGTATAAAAGTACTTTAACCGCTAGGCTACTCACCGAGGAGATGACTCCGGCCCTGCAGTGCGCCCCTCTGAAGCCGAGTCTCCACGCTGCTGTTTTGGAAGATGTAAGAATCGTGGGTGCCCCCAGGCCACCGGGCTACCACATTCAACAGGGAGAGGTTGGCATCACAAATGACCTGTACATTAATCGAATGGTAACTTTTGCGGTTCACGTATGCGTAATCGTTGTCTGATGGGGGCTTCAGCGCACATGTGTGCAATCGATCCCACCGATTACATTAGGAAACCCAGCAATCTCATAAAAGGCTCTTTTAATCACAGTTTGCTGAGCATCCGCATACGGGAAATGAATGTACTGCCGTGAGAGGGACTTTATTGCCGCCAGCACTGACGGCATGGTTCGGCTGATGGATGGTTGTGAGATGCCAGCTCGATCCCCAATCTCCCGTTGAAAGGTCCCGGTGGCCAAAAAACCCAACGTGGAGAGCACCTGCACCGGCACAGGTATAGCACAGGAGCGCCTTGTCTCCCTCTGCAACTGGGGCTCCAGTGTCCGGCAGAGGAGGAGGAGGAGATCCCTTGGCAGCCGAAAGCGGCTGAGCAGCCATTCATCGCTCTCCTGCAGAAGATCCTCCCGTTGGCGGAAGTTCCGTTCCCGACGGAGAGGAGCGTATTCCTCTAACAGCAGGAGGTCTGCCATCATCAATGTGTGATGACGGTCAAAGTTTCTCGCCCGTAAAATAACTGACCAAACAGGGGGTCTCCGAATGCGCTCCAGTCGACAGGCGACACACAACGCCCATCACCAGCTGGCCCTGGCTGTAGAGACGGCCCCCCAGTAGATGAGGAAGAGCCCACAGGTTGGAGAGGTGAAGCAGGCAGCTGAATTGCCCTGTCCGCTGACACAGCAGGCTGGAAAAGCCCGGCCGAAGACAGGAGGGGCGCGCTGACTGCCGGCAGAAGGGGAGCAGGGGCCGCAGGCATCCCAGCACCAGACGCAGCAGGCAGAGGAGGCGTCCCGGCAGCAGACGCAGCAGGCAGGGGAGGCGTCCCGGCAGCAGACGCAGCAGGCAGGGGAGGCGTCCTGGCAGCAGACGCAGCAGGCAGGGGAGGTGCCCCGGCAGCAGACGCAGCAGGCAGGGGAGGTGCCCCGGCAGCAGACGCAGCAGGCAGGGGAGGCGTCCCGGCAGCAGACGCAGCAGGCAGGGGAGGTGCCCCGGCAGCAGACGCAGCAGGCAGGGGAGGCGTCCCGGCAGCAGGCAGGGGAGGCGTCCCGGCAGCAGGCAGGGGAGGCGTCCCGGCAGCCGGCAGAAGCGAAGCACCGGCAGCAGGCAGAAGAGGAGCACAGGCCGCAGGCAGGGGAGGCGTCCCAGCAGCAGGCAGGGGAGGCGTCCCAACAGCAGGCAGGAGGGGAGCGCCACCAGCAGGCGGGAAAGGCGCCCCGGCAGAAGACGCAGCAGGCAGACGAGGTGTCCCAGCAACAGGCAGGGAAGGCATCCCGGCAGCCGGCAGAAGCGAAGCACCGGCGGCAGACAGGAGAGGCACACTGTGAGCAGGCAGGAGGGGAGCGCCGCCAGCAGGCCATCACATCAATTGGCAGTACCATTTCTTGACCAAACAGTACTCGATAGGGAGTGAAACCAGTACTAGCGTGCACACTACTTCTGTAAGCCATCATCACAAATGGGAGGAGGGCATCCCAATTCTGCTGGTTCTCATCCACATAAAAGACCAGCATAGACAGGAGGATACGGTTGAATCTTTCAACCATGCCATCCGATTGGGGATGGTAAGGTCTTATTGATGTTCAACAGCTGGCAGAGTTGTTGGAACAATTTAGCCTCAAAGCTCCGACCCTGGTCAGAGTGCAAGCTTCTGGGAGTGCCATAGCGACAAACCCATTCATTTAACAGCACCTGGGCTAATGTCTCCGACTCTTGGTTAGGGATCGCATAAGCTTCTGTCCACTTTGAGAAATAATCTCCCACCACCATGATGTACTTATTCTCCTGTCTTGTTTGGGGTAAAGGGCCCAAGATGTCAACAGCAATCCTTTCATAAGGGCGAGAAGTAACTGAGGGGACAAGGGGTGCCCGAGGTGTTGGTCCCACTTCTTTTTGTGTGCCACACTCCGCACATTCTTGGCACCACTGTTTCACCTCTGTAAACCATCCTGGCCAGTAGAACCGCTCCCTAACCTTCCCTTGCAGTTTTTGTACACCCAAATGAGCAGCAGTGTTAGCATTATGTAGCTGACTGAGCACCATAGGCACTAAGGACTGGGGCAATACTATCTGGGTCCTTGCCGACAACCCCAATTACGGGGGCAACACCCTAACTAGCCTCTGTCCCTGTACCTGTAGCTGGTCCCAAACACGGCCATACTTTTTCAGAGAAGGATAAGTATTCCACACACCCCGTTCTGCTGACTGGCTTTTCAATTGAATCAAGATTTTTACATCTGGGTCATTATGTTGGGCTCTTATTATCAGGTCATTCTCTACCAGGGAATGCTGCACTATTTCGACTGGCTGGGTGGAAGCTCCCCCACTCTGCTCTACCTCCTGGCTGTCACACTGTTCTAGAGCACAGACCTGAGGTGAGGGTGGTATTCCTGCTACTTCCTCTGGAAGGTCCAACTGATCTCCTGTAAGCTGGAAGTCTTGACAATGCTTTTTTAATTTAATATTCTCTTCAAATATTCAGCTTTTTTAATATTTTCTTCAAATATTCTGCTTTTTTAATATTTTCTTCAAATATTCTGCTTTTTTTCAGTGTTGCTTCAGCATTAAAGCATTTCCACGCATTTTCCACAGGAAATGCATTTTCTAGTTATGATTATTATACTACCTGGGGTCCGTTTCACAAAGCAGGTTTAGTGAAAACCTTGAGTTAGTTAACCCTGAGATGAGGGAAACTCTGGTTTTTCGGTTTCACAAAGCCAGTTCAGCATAAATCTGAGTCAGTTACCCGGGTAACATACTCCGTGAACCTAACCTGCTCGCTAGCAGGTTTGCTTCAACAAACCCTGAGTTTCTCCCTACATGTCTCCGCCTTTTTCCGGAATCTGAACCAACTCTGAAAAATTGTGCCGTCCTTTCATCGTCAACCTAATCGATACGGAAATAAAAGTGATTCTAGCAGCTTTGCGTCGGGAGAGGATTTTGATTACCTTTCCTTTCAATCACATTAGATATTATCTAAACGATATTCTCCGACATTTTCAACATTTCATATCGCGGACATAATCCGCAACCAGATTCTTTGCGGAGGTAGTGTTTTTGCGAACAGGAGATTTATGAAATGTTTAAGTACATTCCTGTGTTGACATACCTGCTTATATTTACTGTTTAATATGTGAAATATGATTAAAATCATATGCCTTTGTCAACGTATTTGCGCAATATTCTTATGCTTAATTTTTAACTGAAGCCACTTTCTTTCTGTGCCTGGGGGGATTACTGCCAATGAAAATAATGAACTATTCATTGTGCTACTTTGTGAACTACGGGAGTTGAACCGCTGTCGCCTGCACCGAAGGCAGCGTTGCTAACCATTACACCACAGTGTCGCTCTCCAAACCTGAAAATGAACAGTTATTACCTTTAGATCAATCGACTGTTTCATTCAGTTATACACATTAGATCGGGCAGTAAATGTCTGCCACGCCAACTATCGCTACTTTGCTGCAGTTACGTTGCTCCGCTTTCTCAGGATATGCTCATTTTCTACATAAACACGCACAACGCTCTCCCGGTTGCCATGGTGAATCGTAGTATCGGAGCTCCATTGATGATGGCTTTGTAGATTCGGCAGGCACGCGCGTAACTCAGAGTTTACATACTCAGAGTTGACTGAACTAATTCAAAACCACTGTTCTGAAACCGAAAACTCAGAGTTGCCCATCTCAGAGTTGATCAACTCAGAGTTCAGGGTTAGGTTCAGAGTTTGTTGAACCTGCTTTGTGAAACGGGCCAGTCGACACACACTCTCAACGCATTGTTTTGGCATCGCTTGACTGTTTTTCTTCGTTTGAATAATGTGGACTGAAGAGCTTGAGCAACAATTCATCACCATGGTGGAGGATAGACCGTTGCTGTTTGTGGTCGCTGGCAAGACCTATTCAAACAAGCAGGTCAAAACGGAAAGCTGGCGCCAGATATCAGAGGCGTTGAATCTACCAGGTAAGATTTGTATTTGTATACAAATATCGCATTTGTATGTAGCCTACATCCCACATTAGTACGATGTGTAGGGGCAAAGGGCAACGTTTGCAGCGTCGAAACATTACCTTTCTTTTGATCGAAATAGCCTGTGAGCTAGCTGCTAACCAATGTGTAGCCCACTCTCTCGCGTTTGACCATCGGATTCCTCAGACATAGGATGTGCCTGCTATTTACTTTTTTGACCTGTGTATTTGCAGGCTTTTGTAAGTGTTATTGTGTAGGTTGATACTTTGTGTTGAGGCAAGACCAGAATTTAATTCAACTCTAAACTGTATACACTTTTCAGTAAAAGAGCTGAGGAAGAAATGGGACTCCCTCCGAACCCAGTTCACCCGCTACAAAAAGCTCCCTCCATCAGGAAGTGGAGCTTCAGAGAAGACGCCCAGACAGATATGGGTTTTACGAAGGATGCAGTTCCTCGAGCCACACATGCAGAGGAGAGAAAGCAAATCAAACCTCACTCAGGTAACTTTGGCTCTCCCATTGTTGAATAGTACTCATTTGTCATCTGAATGAAGCTCGATTAGTGTTCACTGCCGACTTATCATATATTCTTAAGAATTTAGAAGCTTTGGCACTGACAAAAAATGTGCTTCTGTGTTGTTTATGAATGCTTTGATTCCATGATATTATATATATTATTATTTTTTAGGAACCCACAGCCCCCACTGACACTAGTACCAGTAGGCCTACAGGCGCCAGGTTCGATGACCAGGACCAGGGAGAGAGTGAACGCGAGGAGGATCAGACCTCACCAATCGAATCACCATTGGCCGAATCAACCGTGTGTGAAGAGACCATCCATCAAGAGACACAGTCCCGAGCAGGGCCTTCTTCTAAGCGTAGAAGGTCTTCTCCCCAGTCCCCAGATAACACAGACCTCTTGCGCATAATAGGGGCTGCACTCATGAGGAAAGCAGAGACGAGGGCGGATGATGCCGTCACAGCGAGCCTCAAAATCCTTGAGGTTAAGCTAAGGCAGGCGCCACCAGAACTCTTGGCGAGCCTTGAGCATGAAATGCTCAATGTCATTTATAATATCACTACAAAGCACAACCAGGAACGCACTCACTTGGGAGAACTGGGTCCTTGAGGCTTTTTTATTTGATATTGTATGACTTGACAGTTGACCCTTTTGCATTTTGCACTTTACTTACTTATATTTATACATTGTCTTGAGCTTTTGTAGTTTGTTATTGCTTGCCTTTTATATACATTCTATACATTTTATACTTGACACTTTTGCATGTTGTACTTAACTTTATTTATATTTATACTTTAAGCTTTTGTATTTTGATATTGCATGCCTTTTGTATTTTATACTTTATACTTCTTACAATAAAACATATCTTTGAAAAAGCAAATCTCCCTGCATTTTCATATCCACTGCAACCCCATTTCAACATTGTCTACACATTCCATTCATTCCATGATCTCCATCCCTCTTAACAACTATTCAGCAATAATGTCTAGCTATTCTCATTGTAATGTCTATCTATTACAAGTGAAAACCGCTAGCTTGGTCGTCTGGTCCTCTATTCATCCCATGATCTCCTTCCCCAATAACAACTATTCAGCAATAATGTCTTGCTATTCTCATTGTAATGTTTATCACCTTCACCCTATTTCAACATAGACTAGAAGTGAATAGAGGTATGACAAGGTATTTCACACTAATATTGTCTTATATAATAGACCATGGACTGCTCCTTTTGCATGTGAGCCAGTCACAAATGCTGATTTGATGATGCTACATGAGTCAATTATGATTGATATGATTTTTATTTATCTTTCAGAATAATTACAGCACGCAGCACACAAACAGCACACAGTCAATCTGTCCTGTATCATGTCCCATTGAAAAGGCCACAGTTGACATTATATTTACAATATTTACAATAACCACAGTATATCCACAGTATATACCACAGTTGAAACCCAGCACAGTCAATCTGTCCTATATCTTGTCCCACTGAAAAGGCACTGCACCATGTTCAGACATAAAATGTGTACATAGCCCATCCCTAATCTGTTTGGCCCTTGCTGCTGTATTCGTGGTCTGTGGCAAGTGGGCTTGTTGTAGGGCAGGGTCTTGCCGCCATCTTCCTGGAAAAATGCCTCCATCTGGTCCTTCCCGGTCTAGAATGTCTGCCATGTATGCAACTCTGCTCTCACTCCGTACAAAGTTATGCAGAGCACAACAAGCCAGGACAATGGACTCCACTTTGACCATGTCTCTGATGTTGATGGTGGTAAGCAAGACACGGAAGCGCGTGGCCATAATTCCAAATGCATTTTCTACAACCCTCCGTGCTCGCGACAGCCTGTAGTTGAAGATTCGCTGATCTACACTGAGACCGCGGTTTGCATATGGCTTCATCAGGTAGTCTTTCAGCGGAAACGCTTCATCTGCCACAATACAGTATGGAGACAGCTTGTCAGATCCGGGAAGTGGTGCAGGGGGAGGGATGTTTGTGGTTTTGTTTACCAGGGCTTCTGCTAAGGTGCATCCACGAAACACTCCACCATCGGAAACTCTTCCATTACAACCAACATCCACATACAGAAATCTGAAAGTTGTGCTTGTAGTTGTAGTATGTAGAACCAGACCTTGGTGGGGGGCGAATATTTACATGTTTCCCATCCGGAGCACCCAGGAAATTTGGGAAGTTCCACTCCGACATAAATCCACTGGCAACCTGCTGCCACTCATCAGCTGTGTCTGGGCACTGAAAACAAGAAAAATAACAACAGTGAATACCAAAGGCTGATCTGTTTATCTGGTTAGAAAAACGTCCGAACAAACGACAATATGCATATTTTCACAGCATTAGGCTACCATGACTGATGTCGACGTAAAATAAAATCGCACATACCTTCATATATTTCTCTCTTAAGACCTAGTAGATGGCTTCACAGGTTTCAGGGACGAATTCCATGACTGTAGAGTGACCCATTCGAAACTGATAAGAAAGACTCTTGAAGCTTTCTCCTGCAATTACAAACGAACACATTGCTTGGTTAATTATACGGAAGTATAATAAAGTATAATGTCCTGTTCAGGTGCCGAGAAAGGACCCGAACTAAAAAAGTAATACAAACAGCTTATCTTACCTGTTGCGAGGAAACGCAGTGTGACCATCAGACGTTCACCGACAGATATACAATCACAGTAATTGGTGTTGCATCGCTGGATAATCGGTCGGACAAGTTCTTCCAGCATGTGGAACTTATCAGGAAAGAGCCGAGCGAAATTTCTGAAATCACCTGGCTCGTCCATCTCCAGTTCCCGACACAAATTTGGATAAGCTCCTTGGGTTGCTCGCTGTTGTATCCACGGCTTCACCCACCCAGTGCGCCTAATAACTGTTCTCTTTCTTTTTCGCTTACGACTGTCTTCTTCCATAAGAATAAGTGCGAGAGCTGACAAGGCCAGTGTCTCCGTATCGACATCATCCAACATTTTAGATTTTTCCGTTCAGAGAGTAATCACAACTACAGTCTACAACCTCACTCTGCTGACAACAGTGACTGGTGAGGACAGCGTGCTCTGTGTTTATGGTCTAGAGAGGACCGGCTACTTCCGGTTTTCGTGTTTTTTGGCCCACAATACAGATTAGCGCCGCCTGTTGTTTTGGAGACATTCCATCTCGCGCAAGCGCGGAACGTATGGCGTCGGCTGTAATTCCGTAGGTGCGAACCGCCCATATCGTTGTTCGAGTCGGCCATATTAAGTAGCCCGACTTCATTCGCGAGTCGGGCAGTCGGTCCGGTGTGGACTCGCCTTTAGAGAAGAGATGACATTCAGCTCTTCATGACTTCCAGGGGAACCAAGTCCTCGCTGGTGCTGCACATCCTCCGTTACTGTGCGAGTGCTTTACCTTGACAAAGAGTAAAAGAAAAGAGAAAGGTGACACAGGACGTACATTGTAAGTGTATGTGTTAGTATCAACCTCAAAGCACATCATTTTATCTTCCACTGAGCATTCATGTATAAACTCAAACAAGCTAGCGTTTATATATACATTCTGCTCCTTTAGCACAGAGGGATGTAATCACAATGTATAGCAAGTGTATGTATGAACTCACCAAGGCCTGTGCTGCATTGCCTCTCCAACAGTTCCTCAGTTGATGGCGCCGGGACTCCACCACCAAGGTGGTGAGGGTCACCTAGTCTGAGTGTTCTTTTCCGGGCATGCCCTTCCCTTTAGCCAACTGGTCCAACATGACACGTAGTCTAGCACGCTGGAGGTCTGGGATGTACTCATACGTCTTCTTTTACCTCTTTATGTATAAGCAGATTGTAAATATAAATATGTGCTGACCGTTGTGAGATAGAGTTTGCAATGGTTGACAATGGCGGTAGAGGAGGCCTATTAAATCCAGGCCTTACTCAAGTTGAAGTTTTTTTCCCATAACTGTAAAACACACACACACACACAGATTACACTGACGGGTTATTACAATGTAAAGTTCACTACTGGTAAACAGTACTTCTGCCCAAGAATGGAAAAAGAAGTCACAAGCAAAGACAGATCGCTCTTATTTACACAGATGTCAGCTAGCCAGCATTATCTATTAGCCGGAGAAGTCCGGAGAAGCAATGAACTAGCTCTGGTTACTGTACGACCAACAAAGTCAAACGCAAGCCTGGAGTTTTAATACTAGAATGGGGTTAATGACAACTTCACAATAAACACTGAGGCTGATGCTAACGCTGAAGCTAACATCATTGGTAGTGTAAACAAACCTGGGGCCTGTACTACGAAGCGAGTTCAACATACCAGGGTATCTTCCAGTTATCCAGCTTAAAGGCGCCATATGTAAGAATGTGGCCAAAAACGGTACAACACTCAAATTCAAAACATTGCGGCGAGTCGTTTCCGCCCCCCCCCCCACCCCCTCCCCTCCAGACTCGAGGTTGCCAGAGCTGTTGGCGTATCCTCTGTCAGCAAGCTGGACGGCGGTCGGGGGAGAGATGCACACAATGATTAAAGCCTTGGTTATGCTTCCGCGTAGTGATCACGCAATGGCCACAGTTGCAACAATGCCACACCGGTAGAGGGCGCTAGGTTTTTTGTAAAGACTGACCGACCGACCGTCGTTAGCCTCGTTATAGCCTATTTGTTTACCTTCCGGCTTTAAACATCCACAATTTTTCAGAACTTGGTGTTTTATTTCTTTGTGCAAAAGCGACAAGGTGCAAACAATAAAAGTAGCCTATTAAAAGTTTAAATGGCGGTGTTTATGAGTGGAAACCGGAAAAGCGGTCTCCAGCGGATGCTGCGTTGGTGAATGTGAATCATAACGAGCTCTTTTGGGTTTTGTTGCCTCCGCCATTGTAGCTCAGTCGAAACTGGCAACCCGTGGTTGCTCGGCAGCTGAGACTCTACTGACTGCAATGATTTGTAGACGCCGGTGGATGGCGCCACGTGCCAAAACATGTTTTCAAAACATTAACATGATTTGCGGTCCGCAAACGATTTTTTTAAATGCGAATATTTTGGCTGTACTGTTGTTGTTGGTGAGTTCAGTATGTTATATGATCATTATTCCTGAGTCTCTATGACATATAAGGATGATTTTACGGCCAGTTGTTTTAGATTTCTTACATATTGTACCTTTAAGTAAACCTAACAAAGGCAATCAGAGATAAGCGGTCACATGAAGCTGGTTATCAACTCGTTAAGTCAACCCAGGGTTTACCTGTCCAGCTATGAGCGCGTGCACATAAAAGAGGCGGCGTTTGCAGCATTTGACCAATCGCAAACATGGATGGGTCTACGGCAGCGGAGCTGCATATTTCACGTACGAGGAGCGAACCATAATCTTACAGAAATACGAAGAAGTTAAACATATAATACAGTTAAAAGGCAACAAGTTCATCTGTCAAATGTAAGGACAGCTGGCAAAAACTCACCGACTGTGTGAATGCGTAAGTCGTATTACAGTTTTTCTCAGTCACATTGGTGCTTTTCTGACAGCACTATTGACATTTGCACAGCAGTTAGTTCATTTCTCAAAACAATTAGTGCAAACTGCAAAACCTAGTGGATAACCTGCAAAAGCACGTCACTTGCTCAAAATGGATAGCCCATTCCTCAACAGCAAGTATTCATGTCAGTGAAACTGCCAGAGTCATCAAAATGAGAAGTCTTGACACCATCGTTTCTGAGCAAGATAGTCAAATGGCTTTGTCATGTTTTCATTATGACAGTTTATTCTCTCAGTGCAACAAAAGGTCAGAACTCGGTGACACTACCTGAAAATGCTCAAGACGGCACTTATACACTACTGGTACAGCCATTTGAAAACTACAGTAAAGTAACACATTGCTGTAGTTAGGGGAGTAAGTGAGTACAAGACACTGAATACTTACGTTTCACATTTTTACTGTATATGCTCTTTGCAATTCTACAGCACTGTGCAAAAGAAAATACTATACAGTCACTGATTTAGAACAAACATAAGAAACACCCTTTCGGTAGAGCTGTGCACAAATGTGAACAATATAATATGACGTGACTGAACATAGGTAAATCATGCTGGCACATCCAGATGTTCCTGTCTATCTGGCCACTTATTTTCATCTACATCACAACGGATATCATCCCTTTCAATGCAGCGAGGAGAAGTATCTCCTGGAGTGAGTGAAAGCTGAAGTTCACCTGAGAGCAATTGTTCAATTTCCAGGAAAAAATTATAAAGAAAGGTATAAAATTTGCTTGACAGAATTTGATAACTAGTTCAACAATTTTGTATGTAATGACTCAAGCAATGAAATGAAGACTATTAGTTTTATTGGGAACGACTATTCAGCATCCATAAGTAAAGTTCATTTTGACTGACATGACATAAGCAAATGATAATGTTATAAAACAGCAGAGAATTGTATGAAAGCAACTGATACATGTCCAAAAGCATTTGCAATTTGTTCAGAGGAAGGAGAAATTGCTACTATGATGTGCACAAATGACTAAATGTTGTGGAGGTTGGACTAATAGTTATGAGAATTTTCATTCTGTCTGAGAAAAGCACCAAAGCAACTGAGAAAAACTGTAATAGTATTAGTAGCCATATAATATGACTGCCCCATCATGAGGAAACTACTAGATCTGACTGATTAAATTGACATGTTACCTGTGCTGATAGCTCAGTGGTAGAGTTACCGCCCCATGTACCGAGGCTCCCTGCAGCGGTCCCGGGTTCAATCTGCTCTGTGGTTCTCTTTTTAAAGTATGTCGTCGCTCTCTCTCGTCCGTTTAACTCTCACGCTGTCCTCCCGCAATAAAAGTCCAAAAATATAACTTTAAAATAATGAATGTGCTGGTGCACAGTTGGCGGAGTGATTAGAGCGCATGCCATGTACATACGCAGCAGACCCCAGTTCAAATCCCAGCCGGAGGTCCCTTCCTGCATGTCACACCCCCCCTCTCTCTATCCACTGCTAATAAAGACGTCTATGCCTAAAAAAATTATGAATGTGTTGCTTAGATGTATTTTTATGGCGTGGTGTATGACAATATTACCCTCATACTTTCAGCTGCAATCCCGGCGGTGTAAAACGGACTTGGGAGCAAATCAAATAAATATAAAAACATAATTCAAAGTGGTCAGTAGGCTGTACGCTGACACAGATAAGTCATGCCCTCTGATGAGAATCTGTATCTCATATAAAACACCGTCAGGGAAAGAAAAAGAGTTTTTGCCGGTCTCTGAACACTCTAGTTCTCCTAAGAGTCATAAATCACGCTATAAGAATACATCTAAGCAACACATTCATTATTTTAAAGTTATATTTTTGGCCTTTTATTGCGGGAGGACAGCGTGAGAGTTAAAGGGGTGAAAGAGAGGGAACCCAGGACTGCTGCAGGGAGTCTCGGTACATGGGGCCACTGAGCTATCAGCGAACATGTTAATTATTCAGTCAGATCTACTAGTGCCCTTATGATGGGGCAGTCATATTATACGACTATTAATACTATTAATACGACTTACGAATTCACAGTCGGTGAGTTTTTGCCAGCTGTCCTTCCTGCATTTAGCAGATGAAACTGTTGCTTTTTGCCTGTATTATACGTTTAACTTCTTCGTATTTCTGTACGATTATGGCTTATTGTAAGTCGCTTTGGACAAAAGCGTCTGCTAAATGCCCTAAATGTAAATGTAAATGTTTGCTCCTCGAACGTGAAATATGCTGCTCCGCTGCCGTAGACTGATCCATGTTTGTGATTGGTCAAATGCTGCAAAACTCTCTTTCATGTGCACGCGCTCATAGCTGGACAGGTAAACCCTGGTTGACTTACCGAGTTGATAACCAGCTTCGTGTGACCGCTTATCTCCGATTGCCTTTGTTAGGGTTACTTAAGCTGGATCTCTGAAAGATACCCTGGGTATGTTGAACTCGCTTCGTAGTACAGGCCCCTGGTTTAGTGGAACCTCTGATACATCACATTCATGCAATAGTAACAAGCTTTCATTTGTCCAAAATGTATTTTTATTTATTTCATGAAATAAATACATTCTCAACTTAACTGAAATCATTACAATCAGAGGATCTGCTTTAAAAAACAAAATAAATGTGCACAAATAACTTTGACCAAGAGCGAGACGTCTTGACCTTTGAGTGGATGGAGAGTCGAAGGCTACACCTAAAAATGTTTGTTTTTTTATTGTGTAGGCGTTGGATAGAACTGTATTCGTTTGGTAATGTCTGGAGGCGCGGGGGAATGAGGCATCAGGTTCTGTGTGACATGAAATAAACTGCGCTGTGCTAACGTTCCAAGAGTATACAATTCTGAGTCTTTAAAGAATTTAAAGAATATCTGTAAAGCCCACATTGTATTTAAATGTCCTTTTTTCATCTAACTAAGCTTTGTTAGGTCTGTCGTATTTATGCCGAGACCACATTACTTGAAGTGTTGATGGAGCAGCTACAGTGTTAGCATAGCCTAGCACCTATTGATCCGAACTCCATTCAGAAAAAAAGCATTTTAAAAGTTAAAAGGGCTTATCATCTTGTGGACAGACCTAACAAACCATGACTGAGGACTTTTTACAAATTGTCATTATGTTGTTACTTCTGCATCCATCATTACCAGTTAATTGCAATTTAATCAAAAGAAAATGGTTTGTTTTGGATGCATGCCACTGCTGGTGGTCTTTGGTTTCCTGGCAATGATGATGGAGTAAACACGAGTAACATGAAAATTTGCTTCGTGTGTGGTGTGAACGCAGCTTAATGCAGCCTTCTCCTCAGTCTAAAGAGTGTTGGGTATATGTCATTCTTTGTCATAAGTTTATGACTGAAATAATAATGAATAACAGAAGTGCCAGTTAACTGCAGCCCCAGAGGAAGTGAAGGCACCGCTGACTAAACTCTGACTGCTGCTTACAAAATAATAAATAATAATAAATAGGTCAAAGGAAGAAAGGGACGTCCTGTTCAGTTTTCTTTATTCTTGCACTGTGGTGTTTGTTCCTGTGACTGCAAGACTGTCCATTAAGACAATTTGGTTTGGAACAGGTGGACCCGTTTACAAAGAGAATGTGGTCTCACAGAAACCTCAAACTGAAACCACAATCCTGTTGTTTGTTTATGTCATCATTTGTAATGGCATTAAAGTGGTGCACCTTTTGTTTTTACACTCACTGTTAGAAGATCTGTCTCACTCTTTGTCTGCCCACCTGAGACAGTAGTGAAATTTGGCAGCTGGTCGATTTTGCTTCCTCGACGAGGCGGGAGGTTTAATGAAGGGGGTGGCAGCAGCCCCACAGCATCACCAGTAGAAGGAGCGGGACAGGAAGTTGGTAGCAGCACCAAGCCAACTGTTCCCATCCTGGCTGGATCCCACCCGGCTCACCACCTTATCTGGCTCCTGAGATGGACTCTCATCCTCAGGCAGGTAGTCCGGCAGGTCCATGTTCTGCTCCACCTCTACTAAACTGTCCTCCGCTAACAGGATCGAAACCTGGAGAAGAACACTTTTATCGAACACCACACAAAATAAAATCTCTCTCTCTCGACCCAAACCTCTTGTCTCTATAACCTGGAGCCTGTCAGTCAGTCACCAGGGCCCAGTATTTCAAAACTTGTAATCCGGATCAGAATAATCCGGATAATGAAATCCTCCTTTTCTCAGTCATGGATCAAGGTGATCCTGCTGACTTTATCTGAGTATTTCAAAACACTGGCCGGGTGGATCACCGTGATCCCGACCTGGCTGGATACGGATTACCAAGTCTCAAATCTCCGCCTCCGGATCTGAAACATGGCGGACTACTTAACGGAAGGAGCAGCTGGGAGCACGACTTTCACGTCAAAAATGTAAGTTTACCGTCGTCTAATGTTTAGCGGTTTAAGGACCATATGAACGCCAACCAACATATCGTGCTAGCTAACTATATGAATTGTCACGTACTTAAAACCAGGCTGTAGCGATCTCTAATTGAGCCGTGGCCGTGCTAACGGTAGCTAACTCGGCTCCATTGACTTGCGTTTTAAGCAGCTAGCGGGCTAGCGGTAGCTGGCTTTGTTTAGGAATTTTGTGGTCCATGGTTTGATTTACAAGGTAATTAATCTGATGTACATTATACCATAACTGTTTAAACCAACATCAACCTGTTCGGAGTTTATTAGCGTTACGTCATTGGCAACACAGCAAACTTAAAATAGGCTACATGTGTACAGACCAGACTGCTACAGTGCTTTGGAAACCTAACATTACACTGTGTATGTGTGTTGTGTATGAACTATGCAGTTCATTCAGAAGTGTCAGAATGCTACAGTAATGCTGGGGAAATCATGCTGTTGTCATCATGCACACGATTTCTGTGACTATTGTGGATTCCCAATGAAGACAAAGATATTACTCATACTCCTTCCCTTTCTTCTACTTTCAGAGTCCTTAATAGCTGAGTGGGCTCAGTCATGGATCACCTTGATCCATGACTGAGAAAAGGAGGATTTCATTATCCGGATTATTCTGATCCGGATTACAAATTTTGAAATACTGGGCCCAGGGCATCACTGTTGTTGCCAAATCGCATGATTTCCTTCCTGTCTTCGTTATTGTGGCGTTAGCACCTCTGTGCGTCATACTGTGATATTTCCCCGTTAATAGTCTGCAATTCACAAATCCTGGTTTCATACTAAGGTGTCAAGCGTACTAATAAATCTCACAGTGTTGTGGTGACTAAATATCATGTTGGTGAGGAGTTTCAGGTGCAGCCGGTGGCTGAGTGTTGGCTAACGCTAGTAAAGCCAACCAAGACTGTTCCCACAGTAAACGGCCCAGTTATCTCCAACAACAACGTGTCCAACAAGCCGATTAATCACCTAAACATATTGATGAAGTTTGCGATGCTTCACTTAGAGTGTCTATTAGGGGGGAAGTTAGATTGTTAAGAGAATGGCTCACATTCTTATATAGAGTCTATGAGTATAATCCAATTGTCATTTCTCCAGTCAAAGGCTTACTACTTCCAATTACTATCAAACACATTTTCTCCTCTACTGTGTCATGCTTGGACAGGTGCGCTGCCCGGCCTGATGAGTTGTGTACTGTTTTTTGATTTTTCAACACGGGCTGAGTCCTTTTTATACAAATGGTCAATTACAGAGTGAAGTATTCCTTTAAGGCCCTTAAAGTCCCAGTCGGCAAGTCTGGCGGATCGAGGGCACTCTGTCAGATTTTGAATGTTTCCAACTCTCACACTCCTCCCCCACGACCACCGAGCTCCTTCCCCTCGACTTCGTGCCCTTTGAAATCCCTTAAGCCCAAGTTATGCTTCCGCGTCGACACAACGCAAGGGGGCTTGCGGACCCCTTAGGTCCTTGCAGACCCCCCCTACGTCCAACGCAAGGGCCTGACGTGCACCTCCCAAAAATCCTAGACGCGCGTCGAGGCGACGCAACGCCAACGCAACACCAATGCAGCGGCATTGGCTGTGATTGGTCCGCTAACTACATCCACTGGAGACCGCTATCCGGTTTCCACTCATAAACACCGCCATTTAAACTTTAAAAAAAAAAAAATTTTTAACGAGGAATTGGAAGCTTGTTGCTACTTCCCTCCGCCTCCCCCCTGTGATAGTGGAACGACCCGAGAGGGGAGGGGCTCTGTGTGTGCACGAACACAGCGTGCTGATTGGACAGGATGATCCGGGCTGCAAAACAAACAACAGGCTCTACGTGCACGTAGAGGCACGCTTTTTTTTCTAAAGCCGGATGATTTATGTTGTTCTATCAGAGCATAGTGTCGGCTTCAGTGAATATGACCAAACAAATGTTGCCGACTGGGACTTTAAATGTACAGTACAATAAAACACTGTGATACCCTGACGTTAAAGGGGGAGGACCCTGTTTTATTTGTAATGGTACATTAAGTGTAATATGAGTTGTGTGAATGTGCGACAGCGGGTAGCGCTCTGCTAGAGGACTGAACGGGATCCAAGAGGATCTGTTTTAAATTTGCGGAATTAATTTATGTTTCACTAAAATATAAATTTAAAGTTAAACAAAGAAATCACATGAATTCAAGTACAGATTTAGCTGCCATGGTATCGTTCAGTATCACTATCAAGATACTGGCAGGGGATCGTATCCAACTATACATTTTGGTGTTTTGACAGCAAAAATTGTCACAACCATTTATTAAGTGCTGACATACTGATTATAAGGGGATTTAGTGTAGACGATTGTCCTATAGACATTCACATCAACAAGTCTTTAACGGAGCTGAATGTCTTATTCAACATTTACATGTCCATCAACAGAATCTGACCTCCTCTCCGTTCTCTCCTTTGACCACCTGCTGAGCCGTCATCACCTGAGTGGATGCAATTGCAGATGCCAGAGCCTGAAAAAGGAACATTGACAGTACAATTGATCCCTCAGTCTTTCTGTTGCATTCATGAATGAGAACTCCGTCTACTTTGTCTTGTAGGCTTCCTGGGAGCTCTGACAGCTTTTTACTGCACTACTTTCATTCAAGGACAGACGTGTTTCTACCTTGACTCCACTACATTTATCTGATGGATAGATCGTGGGATAATGACTTTAATACGATGCATGATCATAATTTGAACAGCAAATGAAGCATTCAGATCTCCTGACGCAGCTACATGAAATGATTAATGATGATGACTTTTAAATATTTGAGATCAGTAAACTGGAAAATACTCAAATTAGCTGCCTTTTGTCAGTTTTGTCTTAAGCTGGTGATCCAATGAAAACACGACTTCATCCAAACATTTTCAATAACACAAGAGTGTTAAATATAGTCCAAAACTTAATAGTTATTGAAAAGAGAGTGATATAGTTTGCTCTCTGTGACACTATGACAACAGCATTGAATGTAAAATTGGGTACAGCTCTAAAAAGAGAAGAATAGAACGGCATATTCATTCTGAACATTGACATTCAAATTCTAAAATCAACATTCAACGCTGCACAGCCTTTTTCTGCACGTGTTCACTGTGTTTAAAGCCAGAGTGTCAGATAAAGATCAGACTACACTAATATTATCAGTATTATTCTGTTTGTAGAATTAGATTCAGTGGTGGATGATTGTTTCTGACTTGACCAAACATTTCCAGTAACTCCAGACCATTGTTGGAAAACAACATATTTTGCTTCAATCCATTCTTATTGGTGTTAGTCTTTCAAAAACTGCCCTGCATTCAAAAAATGGTTTGCTCTCCCACTACAGCTGTAATACATGTATACACGACCTTCATAGAAGCACAATCACACGGAATGTAGCGTTTCCTTTTTTGATGGTGTGATGGGAAACTAGCTATGGGCAGCCTTGAATGTAAAATGCTAGTGCAGCTGTAGGAACAAGAGAAGAGTGTGGAGTCACCTCAGCCTTCAGGTCTGATCGTATCCGGATGATGCATCTCTTCACGGGCATCTGGAAGGTGAAGCTGATCACTCCTCTGATCTTCAGCAGAGCCTCCTCACACAGACTCCGCCGACTCTGACAGACAGCACAAGGACATTATTACACTCATTAGTATTATTATCAACTACTCACCAAGTAAACTGCGGTTAATATAGTGAGGAAGTAAATGGTGTTGAGAAAGTGGCTCCAGAGGGTTATAGTTTAGCTCTTCATTAGCTTTCTTTGTTTTATTCTCAGCCTAGAACTTTCAGACAGAGTGACACATGATGATGAAAGAGTGAATGAGTGAGTGACGTCATCACTCAGGGCTTCCTGCTCACCGAGTCATCCAGTCCATCGATGTGGAGGAT
This sequence comes from Eutrigla gurnardus, assembly GCF_963514095.1. Classification (NCBI taxonomy): domain Eukaryota; kingdom Metazoa; phylum Chordata; class Actinopteri; order Perciformes; family Triglidae; genus Eutrigla; species Eutrigla gurnardus. The sequence goes on from NC_139918.1 coordinate 1,414,011, forward strand.
GACGGTCTTGGCTCTCTTGTTGCTGGAGCCCAGAAAGAACTGGGCTTTACGGCGGCCGCTGACGGCCTCCTCGCCGGGATCAGAGTCACTGCTGCTGGCCTGCAGGAGCTCGTAGATCTCAGACGCCAGCAGCTTTGTCTCCCCGGGAGTCGTCGATCTGGACAAAAGGACAAGAGGAACCTCAGTTTGATCTGGAGCAGGGCTTCCAAAGTGACTTGATTACATACAGAAAATAGAACAAGTCAAGGGTGAAACACGGACAGTTTCACAGCAAGGAAATCAGTGTTTCTACACCAGAAAACCACATGTGCCATAAAGAATGATTTACTAACAAAATAACTACAAACGCTACGAAAAAATGTCACATTACAGATGCTAATTGGTGGTCCCAGATATTACACAGTACATTACAAACTATTTCTTTATCTGCTGCATTTAAATTTAATTACATTTGAACTCATTTAATAGCTTTGAACGTTATTACAGCGCATGGTCTACGTGCCCACTTACAATATGATGATGATATATGGATGTAGATAATTAAGACTTATATTAAAATGTCAAATATTGGTTTCTGTTCGGGGTCTTTTTCAGCTTCAGATCAAACCTGATTTCTAATAAGACAGTGATGAAGTCAACATCACACACTCACTTCTGCATGACGTTCTGAAGGCTTAGCATTATCCCCAGCTCCCCCTTTAGCTTCTCCCGGTTGGCTCGGCATTCCGCCAGGTACCGGATCGCCTGGGAACCACAGCCAATCCCAGTGAGCCTGATGACAGCAGGGAGATGGATCCACTAAATGTACACATTTATGTTCTGGTGTAACAGAACATGAGGCAGCTCACCAGGAGGGCCGAGTAGACCACTTGAGGGTTGGGGTTGTCCAGGAACAGGATAAGGCCCGGCAAGCAGCCCTGGTCCTGGACGATGGCCCTTCGGTTCATGGGGTCCGCGGCCAGGTCCCTCAGCTGGTTGACCACGGCCAGCGCGTCCGGCTCCACGCTCATGGCTGACGTTCACTCAGCCATGCAACCAACCAACTGAGGACAGCAGCGACAGACATTCATTCAAGTACAAGTCTGAAACTCTGACACATTCACGGCTCTGATCAATCAGCCAGAGCCTGCCGAGGTTTTTCCACAATGGCAAAATGTTGCTTCTTTAGGGTAGTTGCGTAATAGCCTGTAAAAGTGGAGAAAACAAGATATATATTCACCTGAAAGCAAAATGAGAAACGTTTAAACATGTGATCTAAAGACTGGCCAGCGTTATATCCAGTCAACTTTGGAAAATCATCCTCATCGCAATCAAATTCAGTTCAGTTCTATTCACATAGCTGAAAATCCCAAACTTCCCTCAGAGGGCTTAACAATCTGTAGAACATACGACATCCACTGTCCTGGAACCCTGCATTGTATCAGGAAAACAAGCTTTTAACAGGGGCAAGACCAATGACACAAAGCAAGGTATCGGTATGAGAATTGCTGAAACAAATGTTAAAAAGTTCCTAATAAAAGTCTACACCAGATTCACAACGTGCTCTTAAACCACAGGAATGTTCGCATCTGTGTTCTTATCGTGATGATTCCCACGTGAAAGGGGCTTGAGACTGCAGGGCTGTGTGCAACAGAATTGGCACACAGAGGAAAAGTCGAGACGGAAGTAAAGAATGAACACACGGACTCCAAACGTGAGTCGATCTGAAGTGGATTAAACGAGAACAGCAAACAAGCCGTGATATTCTGAACAACACACACACACACACACACACACACACACACACACACACACACACACAGCTCCTTGTTCGAGGTGAAACCCACTGAACTGTTTAGTAATATACAGGAATGAATGTGTTAGTGGAGTGTTTTGGTTTATTTTAAAAGGCCATCATGCTTAGTAATGTAATAAAAAATAATCATTGAACAAGATTAAAAATGAAAAAATAAGACTGTAATTTCTATCCTACAGTATTATACAACTGCAGAATAGAAGGAAACCAAATAACCAATAATTTTGCACAAACATGTCTGCACTCAAATGTGCGTTTGGATGCTTTTAAATGTTCACAGGATTTGTTCTTACCTAAGAACAAATCCCACATAAGAAAACATTGGTGAATGCCAGAATCTTTGTGAAAACTGCGTATTTGGGTTTAAGAACAAAATGGTGAATGAGGCCCAATCTCTCTATGTGCCGCTAAATAGTTTCATGACGGTTGTGAGTTGTGTGTTCACATTCTGTTTAAGGTGGAACTGTTGTAGCATTATTCCTCCTCGTTGTTCAAGATCGGGGATGGAAAGGGGCGTCGTTGCTCTGCTTCCAAGGTGCCAGCGGAGGTTGTCACAGAACCGCATCAACATCCCTGTATAAGGGACAGCCGGCGTGGCACATCTACAACACGTCACTGTCATGCTATCTACAATAACTAATGGGCAGCTTTCGGCCTGGGGGTCTTCTTTACTGCAGTACTGAGGAAAGGTGACAAGAGGAATACTGTCACATCTCCTCATTTTAGAACGTATTATACAATATTGTACAGTTAAATAAGAAACACGTGATTGAGGTCATATCCATACATCATAAGATGAGTCGATATAATAAGTGATTGTGACAGGACTGTGGTAGTCGTCATCACTTACAGACAGTATGGACATATGAATATAAAGATGAGACATGAAACAATGTGCCGTCCTTGAAGACCCTGGATCACATCAGCAGACCTCTCTAGTGCTGAGAGCTTATTATGCACCTGCAGACATTTATGCACTTAAGTGTTGGAACGGTTTACACCAAGTTAATTAAGACCAGCGTTCTTCTTTTTAACTTACTTGATTACAACTTCATTATTATTGTCGTCACTGTCTTTCTGTTGGTTGTAATGGTTCTTCTTCATTCCTGTATTCCCTGTAAAGAACAGCATAACACCTGGATGGAATGGTGCTTTACATGAGCAATTTTATGTTTTAAACTTTGTATTTTGACATGACTGGGTACAACACACTAAAGTGTCAGTGTGAACACTTAAAACCTTATTATTGTTACTGTTATTATTTTTATTATAGATTGGCGGATGAGACATGCCGAATTGACCCGAACACTGTCCCGTATTTTTACTGTATTCGGTCATGTCTCTAGTGCGTGTGAATATGATCTGCTAAATAGGAACACAATAATTCTTCAGATTTTTGCATTATAATCGGTCTGACAACAAACACGTGATGTGCTACCGGAAGCGGGTGTTTTCACTCTCAATAGTGTATTTCGGGTAAGAACAGCTATGAGAGCTGCGGGCTCGAAAGGAATGCTAATGCTACCAGTGCTCACCTCTGACAGTCACCGGCACCAAGCTAACGGCTAGCGTTAGCGGTTAGCTGTCCCGTTAGCTTTTCTTCCGTCAGTCACCCGGAACAGACATTAAACGTAGGTGACGCTTGAAACCGTTGAAACGACAGGGAAAGACGGACAGCGACGAGTCACAGGTTAATTTATTCTGGAATTAAATTCACAATACGATATACACTGACAGTAAATAAACTGGCGATTCTTCCTACTGGAAACAACCACCATGGTCACGTGTCAAGATTCAGCCTGTGATTGGATGGCTGTTTCTGCTGACCAATGAACTGCATTGTTCTGAGAGTTAAAGGTCCCACGTCCTGCAGGTTCTGACAAACAGATGTAAGATCAGGGGTCCGTTTCACAAAGCAGGTTTAGTGAAAACCTTGAGTTAGTTAACCCTGAGATGAGGGAAACTCTGGTTTTTCGGTTTCATAAAGCCAGTTCAGCATAAATCTGAGTCAGTTACCCGGGTAACATACTCCGTGAACCTAACCTGCTCGCTAGCAGGTTTGCTTCAACAAACCCTGAGTTTCTCCCTACATGTCTCCGCCTTTTTCCGGAATCTGAACCAACTCTGAAAAATTGTGCCGTCCTTTCATCGTCAACCTAATCGATATGGAAATAAAAGTGATTCTAGCAGCTTTGCGTCGGGAGAGGATTTTGATTACCTTTCCTTTCAATCACATTAGATATTATCTAAACAATATTCTCCGACATTTTCAACATTTCATATCGCGGACATAATCCGCAACCAGATTCTTTGCGGAGGTAGTGTTTTTGCGAACGGGAGATTTATGAAATGTTTAAGTACATTTCTGTGTTGAAATATCTGCTTATATTTACTGTTTAATATGTGAAATATGATTAAAATCATATGCCTTAGTGAACGTATTTGCGCAATATTCTTATGCTTAATTTTCAACTGAAGCCACTTTCTTTCTGTGCCTGGGGGGATTACACCCAATGAAAATGATAATTCATTCAGTGCTCTACTTTGTGAAGTACGGGAGTTGAACCCCTGTCGCCTGCACCGAGGGCGGCATTGCTAACCGTTACACCACAGTGTTGCTGTTCAAGGCTGAAAATAAAGACTTATTACCTTTAGATCAATGGACTGTTTCATTCAGTTATACACATTAGATCGGGCAGTAATTGTCTGCCACGCTAACTATCGCTACTTTGCTGCAGTTACGTTGCTCCGCTTTCTCAGGATGAGCTCGTTTTCTACATAAATACTCAGTAATATCTAATGACGCTCTCCCCGTTGCCATGGTGAATCGTAGTATCGGAGCTCCATTGATGATGGCTTTATAGAGTCGGCAGGCACACGCGTAACTCAGAGTTTACATACTCAGAGTTGACTGAACTAATTCAAAACCGCTGTTCTGAAACTGAAAACTCAGTGTTGCCCATCTCAGAGTTGGTCAACTCAGAGTTCAGGGTTAGGTTCAGAGTTTGTTGAACCTGCTTTGTGAAACGGGCCCCAGAATAAGTCGTTCATTAGAAAGTATGGGTGCACATGTATGCCCCTTTTAGACCGCCTTTTCGTTGCGGGTGTATTCCACCGTTATTCCGCCCCGTCGTTAGTCTAAACGCTCGCCGAGGCGGAAAGGCGTAATAGAATTGTACGCCTCTGAGACGCAACGGATGGAGTCACAGAGCCGCATCAGAGGGGACCTACTTCATCAGCAATCACTTCTTTCCTGGAAATTGTGCTTCGTTCACAATTTTTCTACTCACAAAACTCTGTAATGGAATAACGAGTATAAAACTAAAGGGATAAATCTCTTTTTGTTACAAATGGTTTAGAGAGAAGTATAAATAATATCTTGTCTGTTTTGGATGAACATGGTCTTGTCCTCTCTTATGAGAGTTTTATATCTCATTATAATTTTCCTATACCTTTCAAAGAATACAACTAGGTGATAAAAGCAATCCCCTCTGGTTTACTTAATTTAATGAAAAGTCACTTATCCTTCTGTGAAGGAATTAGACCAGAGGGCACATCTGTTTTGTGTGTAAATGTTTCAAGATAAAAAGAGGTTTTCTCCAAGAGGAAAATTTTATTGGCTCATTTGGAGGACATAGACTGGGGAAAAGCATGGCTTTTACCTTATAAATACTGTATTGATAACAAAGTAAAAGAAACTAATTTCAAAATTCTAAACAAAATATATCCTGTTACCTCCCTCATTTTGAAATTCATTTTTTGAATGTAATGTCACAATGGAATTTTGGTCAGACTTGGGTTCTCATGTCTTCACACATGTTAACATGTCTTTCCCTAAAATATGTTATATGTTATTATGAAAATAAGAAGAACAAGTGTCTTCAATATTTTGTTAATGTTTTCATTTTGTTGGGAAAATATTTTATTCATAAGCAAAAGTTTTTATATAAGGCTAAGTTATCTGAAAATCAAAATTGTCTTGTGTTGTCATGGCAACGTGTACACAGTGCATAGATCATCTCTGCCTGCACAGTTAAAGGCCCGGCACACTAGGTGTGCAAGCAGAGTTTACTTTCAACAGGTAGAAATAATCCCATATCAATTCCCAGTAGCAGTGTCTTCAAACATTTTACTGATGTAAAAGTCCAAAAACCCACTGTGACATGAGGGTGTCTTTTCCGTATCATAGTAGTCTAGAGACTGTTAAAATACAGTATCCTTTTTAATGTTTATAGTGGTCCTGTTGACGCCAAGCATTTTAATTGAATATTTATTGTCATGCAGGATGAACTGGATGAGGCTGTAAGAACATGGAATACACACCAAATAAGAGCAAGACCTGCCCATGGGACACGTGGAGGACGCCCTGTTCTAATGTTCAGCATGCGAAAGCTTTATGCAGCAGAGGACAAACTCCAGCCTGTTCTGGAGGAGGAAATAGCTGTTTGCAAGGAGGATTGTACCCCAAAAGGGCAGTACCCCTGTGATGAAACTGTTTTTGAGCTTTGCATTCTCCTCATGGATGAAAATGGCTGGGATGCTCCTTTGGATGCATATGCTGCAGCAGAACTGAATTCACTACTAAGAAATGAGATACTTGAAAATCTTTAAATCGCTGTAACTTTAGCAATAAACTTGCCTCGGTGGATCTGCCTAAGTAAGAGGCGGAAGAAGTATTCACAACTTTTACTTTTGTAAAAGTAGTATAACTTGACTGTGAACATTTTCCAAGTGAAAGTAATTGTTTGAAAATATCACTGAAGTAAAAGTATGTATCATCAGAAAAAAAAGTACTTTAAGTATAAAATGTAAATGTGCTCATGCATACAAATACCCCTGTGAGTTGTGAAACAATATTTCCCTCTGGTTTGATATAGATTTGAAGAAAAAAGTAGCATGGAATGGAAATTCTCATTTAAAGTAGAAGTACCTCAAATTTGTTTTTGAGTGAGTACTGTGTCTGAGTCATGAGTAGTTACAGCCCACTGCTACAGAATAAACATTTCAAATCTTTCTAAGATGACTTTAATCATTAAGAAATTAGTCAACTATAAAACATTCATTACAAACTTTTTAAGTGTAAAAAAAATGCCTTTGATTATAAAACTTCCTTACACAAGGAATCTGCAAATGACCCAAAGAAAACTCATTGTCTTTGAAAACCTTTTCTAATCCTTGACCATGAATGAAATGTATCTGCTTCAAACATCAGCATTGTAAAAAGTTCATCATAACGGAAAGCTATAGTGTGTAACTTTTACAGATAAATGGATGTCTGTTACATTCAAGCCCTTGCTAAACGAGTTGACACAATGCCTATCACCACTAGGTAAATCTCTCTGTATTTCACAGTATACAGAGTTTTCTCCCAGCAGTGGTGGGTGTGTAAGTTATCGGCGAGGAAATAACTGGCAACGTCGCTTCTTGTTGATGCTCTTTATTCCCCGCTCCGCAGTCCAACAGTAGTAACTTACAACTCCCCGACGGAACTCAGATCAGTGCGCGGTGCGCATACACAAAACAGTCCACTGGATACCACACTCATATGACATCTCCCCTCTTTTGAGTCATAGACATAAATGTACACAACAATAACCAAGAAAACCTGCAGTGTCTCTTCTCCTAAGAATTATACAACTAAGGCAGGTAATGATGAGAGAAAATAGCAATTAACCTAAGTATGATTACAGTGTAGGTTAGTGGAACACTCTGTGGGCCCTAGTTTCGTGGCGCAGCGCAGGGCGGCGCAGGGTGGCGGCGCAGGGTGGCGGCAGACCGTGCGCAGCCTTGCGCACGGTCAGTTTGGCAGTTTGGTGGATCGCCTGCGCCAAGATGGGTGTGGCGGTGCAGCAGGGGGAGGCGTCACACATTCAGCTTGGCGTAGCGGAAGTTTCGTGGCAAAAAGCCTCGCCGAGACTGCGCTGAAAGCTCGCCAGCTCCAACCTGGTCTAGTTTCGGCGCAAGACGCAAGGCGTAAATAAAGTCCATTCATTCAATGCGAATCACAGCTGGCGGATCGGAAGTTTGGCTGACGGCGCGCAGTGCGCACACGTCACCGAGACCTCACAGGCAGGTTTCCACAGTTCCAGGCACATTTAAATGCAATAAATAATCACAACAAACACTATTTAATGCAACTAATTGAATCAACACGTGAATTTATATCTATATAGATTGTCCCGTCACATCTGACGTCAGATCAAAGGCGGATGGCACGCGTAACGGAAACTCAGCCTCTCGGACCAAAACATCTCCCTCTCTCTCTCCTGTTTTTTATAATATCGGCATTGTTATTATTATGATACGCGCGCACAGCGCGTGATGCGCGTTGTGGGAGCAGCGGCGCTGCTTCTGTCATCGGGTTGTCAAGTGACGGAACTTGCACTGAACCTCCCCTAACGCATTAAAGGTGAGGAGAGGAGCTCATTTGATTGGTGAAGATCTGAATCGGCTGTATTAATCCCAGTCCACGCCTCATCTCCTCCTCGTCTCCCACTCACGCCTTCTTCTCCTCCCTCTTTCCCACTTGCGCCGGTGGGCGAGACGGGAGGTGCGCGGTGCACGAAACTTGCAAAGTCCAGGCGGACACACCCCGTCGGCGCGGCGCAGGTGCGCTGAAAGCTGACTGCGCCTGGTCTACGAAACTAGGGCCCTGTAACTTAACATGTTTCACTTGTCAGCCACTTATGAACAAGGCAAAAGTGCTGTAACACAACAGGAAGAATAACATTTACAGTGCACATCTGCATTCAGTCCCTTCTTTCATTCTTTCTCTATTTCCCTGAGGTTATGGGGTAGACTGCCCATTCACCTCCATAGCTGCCAGAGATTATTCTGCTCCATTCCAGTGATGTCATGACTTGAGCTTTGTATCAATTTAAAGCAATAGCAGCATGACAATAATAGATACATGGATGTATGCATAGATAGATAGATAGATAGATAGATAGATAGATAGATAGATAGATAGATAGATAGATAGATAGATAGATAGATAGATAGATAGATAGATAGATAGATAGATAGAAAGAAAGTCATGGCAGCTAAAATTTTAAATATTGAATATATGTATTGACTTGAGTTTTCTAGCAAAGCCATATAAGGCATCTCAACATTCTAAATGTGATGTCATGACTTCAGCTTGACATCAAAGCAAACTACACCAGTGATGTCATGACTAGAGCTTTGTATCAATTTAAAGCAATAGCAGCATGACAATAATAGATACATGGATGTATAGATAGATAGATAGATAGATAGATAGAAGATAGATAGATAGATAGATAGATAGATAGATAGATAGATAGATAGATAGATAGATAGATAGATAGATAGATGGAAAGAAAGTCATGGCAGCTAAAATTTTAAATATTGAATATATGTATTGACTTGAGTTTTCTAGCAAAGCCATATAAGGCATCTCAACATTCTAAATGTGATGTCATGACTTCAGCTTGACATCAAAGCAAACCACACCAGTGATGTCATGACTAGAGCTTTGTATCAATTTAAAGCAATAGCAGCATGACAATAATAGATACATGGATGTATAGATAGATAGACAGATAGATAGATAGATAGATAGATAGATAGACCTTTACAAGCTTTTATTTATGAAACATTCTGACACTTTAGAAAGGAATTACATATAAATTAATAATGCATGGTTAAAATAAGGACACACATACACACACACACACATAGAAAAATGTCATTTAGAAATTCAACACTAGGGATCCGTTCTCCTCCAGCGAGCATAGGACCTGTCCGGCAGCCCACACATCTCTAAAAACATCCAAATTGTTCGTTAGCTTATAGAAGGTGTGTTCAATTCTGAGACGGCCCGTTACCAAACCCTTCAAACAACTAACTGGGTCAGTCCAGCCCACTCCAAGAGCTTTGTTTTTCCGGCTCTTCCAGATAGCGAGTTTAGCGCTCGCGAAGATAAAAGTGATCAAAACCTGAACTTTCCTTTTCTTGGGAGTATATTTGGGGCCGAAGACAAACAATGGGAAAGAGAAAGCCTCTCCCAAACCACCCACCCACTCTTTTACCATTTTAAAAAGGTCTGCCAGTCTGGGACAGGACAGAAACAAGTGGTGTGTGGTCTCTGTCTGTCCACAGAAAAGGCATCCCTCCCCAGTGCTTGGATCAAGGTGAGCTCTGTATCTGTTCGTGGCTATTGCTCCGTGTATAATCCTCCACTGGAGATCGGCCACATGCTTCTCAACAGGGGGCTTATACAGGACCCTCCAGCTGCCCTTTGGGGAAAAGTCTGAGCCAAAAACCCGTGTCCACCTCGACTCTCCGACTCCAGTGAGGGAGCGCAGGTTCAACACTTTCACACAGCTGTGGTAAAGCTGCTTCCCCGTGCAGGAGCTGAAAGTTCCTAGTGATGGTGTCTTTAGGGACAGCAACAGTCCACTCTCTTCCCTCCATTCTCCTACCGCAGGACTCACACTCAGGGAGGGGAAGATGTAGTCCTGGCCCTCCTTCCAACGTTCAACCAGACCTTGACGCTGAGCATAATTCCGGAGGGGTTCCGACAGCGACTGCCATACCTCCTTCACCAGGTTCTGCAGCACTCTGGCTGATTTTACACCAGTCGTTTGGACCAGTCGCTCTATGGAAGTTCTAGCCAGATGTCCGAGCTTCACAACACCAGCTTCTCTGAAGAGACTTTCCAGGGTGGTGGATGAAAAAGTGGTGTTGGCCAGAAGACCGTTGCTGAAGAGTGGCTCCTCAAACAGCCACATCCCAGGATTAGGGTCAGGTGGGCGAGTGAAAACAAGTGTCCTCCAAGCATCAAAAACAGAACTGTAGAATAGTGGTAATTCGGTGAGGCAGAGGACAGGGGGCATCAGCAGAAACAGCTGCTTGTCGAGGCCGAGCCGCCCAACTTTCTGGAGCAGCAACTGAGCAATGGCCGACCAGCAGCGAGAGCGTCCGTACAGCAGCTGCTGAGCCACCTGAAGCCTGAAAGCAGCAGTCCTGGAGGCAATGTCTATCAAGCCCTGCCCCCCCTCTGCCACAGGAAGGTACAGGACTGATGCTCGTATCCAATGATGGCCCGACCAGAAAAAGTCCACCAGGAGCTTCTGCAGCTGTCCCAGGAGACTAGGTGGAGGGTTCAAGACATGGAGTCTGTGCCACAGAGTCGAGGCCACAAGATTATTGACAATCAGAACTCTTCCCCTGTAGGACATCTGAGGTAGCAACCATTTCCATTTAGACAACTTGGCTTTAACCTTTTCCAGCACTCCCTCCCAATTTTTTGCAATTATGTCTTCACTCCCCAAATACACTCCCAAGACCTTCAGCCCTCTGCTGCCCCACCTAAGGCCCCCAGGAGGACTAGGAGTGCTCCCTGCACTCCAGTGGCCGACTAAGCACGCCTCACTCTTTTGCCAGTTGACTCGTGCTGATGCAGCCTTTCTGTATAGATCCAAGGAAGATTTAAGTTCCTGGATGTCCTCCTGGTCCTGGACAAAAACGTTTACGTCGTCAGCGTAAGCTGATACCACTAAAGACTGGCTCTGAGCCGGTTCAGGTAGACGCAAGCCCGTCAACCGCCTCCTGAGTCTACACAGGAGAGGCTCAATGGCTACACTATACAGTAGGCCAGAGAGCGGGCAGCCCTGTCTAATACCTCTGCCCACTGCTACCGGACCACTGAGCCCACCGCCTACTTTGATGACACAGCATGCGCCACTGTACAACAGCTTCACCCAGGACAGGAAGTGCTCCCCAACACCAAAGGCCTGCAATGTGGAAAATAAAAAGGAGTGATCAACACGATCAAAGGCTTTTTCTTGGTCAATAGAAATAATTCCTGTTTTTAACTTGTACAGTCTGCACACATCAAACACATCTCTCATCAAAAACAAATTGTCCAGGATGGATCTGTCAGGGACACAGTAAGATTGTTCAACACCAATAAAAACCTCCATAAAAACCTTCAGTCTGTTAGCTAAAACCTTGGAAAGTATTTTATAATCAGTACATAAAAGAGCTACAGGTCTCCAGTTCTTTAGCATGGTTAGGTCCCCCTTCTTTGGAAGCAGCGACATCACCGCACGCCTGCAGGAGACTGGAAGAGTTCCTCTCACAAAAGACTCCTGAAACACGTCCAGCAGATCCTGTCCCAGGATGCTCCAGAAATGCTTAAAAAAGTCTGCCGGTAAACCATCCATACCTGGAGCCTTTCCTGAGGCCATCTGTTTTACCGCAGAGGTTAGCTCCTCCATCGTAATGTTGCAGTTCAGGGCATCCCGCTCAGCTGGGCCCAGCTGTGGGAGGTCCTGTGTGAGGTCAGCTACAGCCTCGACATCACATTGTTCAGCCCGAAACAGCTCGGAGTAGAAGGAAACTGCGTGCCTCCTCATCTCAGCAGGCTCTGATGTTAACCGCCCATCAGGAAGATGGAGACACACCATTTGCTTCCGCCGGCTTTCTGACTTCTCAAGGTTAAAAAAGAAGGTGGTTGGTGCATCGATGTCCCTGACAGTGGTGAAACGGGCTCGGACCAGGGCTCCTTTAGCTTTTTCTAGGAGGAAGGAGTTCAACTGCTGTTTTTTTGAAAGCAATTGTTCTGGGTTCTCCACAGACGCACACTCTAGCTCCCTGATCTCCGCCTCCAGCTGATCTATTGCCTTCCGGACATTTGTAGTCGAGTAGGAGGTGTACTGTTGGCAGAGAACCCTCATATGTCCCTTTCCTACCTCCCACCACTGACTCAGAGAGGAGAAATCCTCTTTCCTGGACCTCCATTGAACCCAAAACAATTTAAACTGATTACAAAAGTTAAAATCATGTAAAAGTTTAACGTTAAAATGCCAGAATGACCTGGGCTTAGCAGGACAGGTTAAAACCATTTCCAATAAAACCAAGTGATGGTCTGTGAAACCTACAGGATGGATCTGACTCGCGGCTGCACGATTGCTAAAAGAGGTAGACATGTAAAACCTGTCAAGTCGGGCTGCACTGACTGTGCCGTCAGACACTCTCATCCAAGTGTATTGGTGAGTGGAAGGATGTTTTAACCTCCAGATGTCGACAAGGTTAGCCTCTTTTACCATCCGAGATAGGAAGGAAGATGATTGGGACTGGAGCTCCTGCCCTATCCTGTCCAAGGCGCCATCGACACAACAGTTCCAATCCCCCCCCATTATGATACATTCTCCTTGACTGTTGCTCAGGCTGTTTTTTAAAAGTTCAAACAAAATTAACCGTTCAGAGCTTTGATTTGGTGCATAGACATTAAAGAAAGTGAAAGGAGAACCCAGAATTTCTACCTTCACCATCAAAGCTCTGCCCGCCATAATTTCAGAACTAGATAAAATGTTAAGAGCCAAGGAAGGGGAGAATAAAACAGCTACTCCAGCGCTACGATTGGAGCCATGGCTGATTACATACTGGCCCCCCCACCACATTCCCCAGTCCCTCTCATTAAGCTGATCACTATGTGTTTCTTGTAGAAAAACAACATCCAATTTTTTCTGTTTGATAGTTTCAGCCACCAAAGCTCTTTTTTGCTGACTTCTACCCCCATTTATGTTTAAGGATGCAACTCTTAAGGACTGCATATTAAAAGAAGACAGGCAAAAGAGCAGGACAGACAAATATATACAGCATCGAGAAACCACCCAGTGAAGCATGATCATTTTGGATTATTTGGACACTTTCCTTTTTTTCAGAAACCTATTCCCTTTTAAAATTTTCCTCACATGAGCCACGTGCTTTTGGAGGCGATAACGTTTTTTATCGCACAACAGGTCCTTACCTACAACCTTTTGCAGAGTATTCACAGACTGGACAAACTTCTGCATGTCCGGAAAATAGTCTGTCACCTCTACTGATCTTCCAAAAGAATCGTCCAGGAAGTCTGTCACCTCCTCGAGAGAATATAGGTCTGTGTTCTGTGACACACTGTCTGCTACCGACACACAATCAGAGTCATTTTCAGCGTCTGAAAAAACCACTGCCTGCTGTCCTTGCTCTGGAGCAACCTGGGACACGGTCTGTACCTTCTGCCCTCCTTCGGCAGCTTCTACCTGCATCGCTTCACCTGCAGCCCTCACCTTCTCAGGAGCACAGGTCTCCGCCTG